>NW_027271001.1:3712500-4312500 GCF_040938485.1 Diadema antillarum | reverse complement strand
TGATGAGGGAAACAACGTCCATGGTGCTTGTAGAGTTCCGTCAGCTTCTAAACCTGTGTAATGAGGAATGGTACCGGTACATGTAGATCTCATTTTAAAATTCGACGAATCAAGCCCCTCTATTAAGAACTACAGCATGGTATTTTATAGAGCCTAGGTCTTTTCACAGATGCTAAAGATTGAATAGAACCATATTTCAAAAATAAATACACATTACAATACATGTATAAGACTTCACTTAAATGTCAATAAATGCTTTTATGAAACACTTGCAGGATGTACTGGTACGTGTAAAACGTCATAAGACTCAAGAGCACCCATCTTTGAGTGGGTGAAGCAGGATACTGTTTGAAGTACACACAGCCCTGTCGCTGTACAGAAGTCGCACAGCATCAGGACCCCGTTTTATCAAAAGATAAAATCGATTTTAAATTTTCTTACCACACAAGCTGCCCTAGACTTACAGTTGAAATCAACTATATCATTAATTCTAACTCTTCATAAAACAGGGCCCTGGTCGGGCTAGAAGTACATTAACTACGGACAAAAAGCAACATTACCTGGTAGTACAACGTCAACTTAAATACAAGTTCTACACCTTTAGCATCATTGAGGCCCAGCTGTAATTAGTTATATTAGGCCTACTTAACAGGGTTCTACCGGTAAATATTAGCTTTAATATATCAAATACATTTAAATGCCAGAACCCATCACAATCTTGCTTTGAAAGAAAAAAGACCAACATGCTCATCATCAGCTTGTGCACAGTGATTAGCTTCAGACAATAACTGCTCACATATTGTCTCTGGGCTTTGCTGGCACGAGTAGCAGAAGTGATTCCTACATCTTACATGAGGAGTCAGACGTCTAGAATTTCTATAAATACTACACATGTACTGTAGACCAGATCCTAACTAAGTTAAACTCGTTAGCAAACTCTGGCCATCATTGTGGACAATGAGGGAAACTATTGCACAAAGTCTTTTGACATGTCATCGAATGTTGAATGGAAAGCTTTCAGGCAGGCCTAGACATTTATACTTTGTTAGAATCTAGAGTCTAACTCGGTTTAGTAGAATTGCAATTGGACAACCCTCTTAGAGTCTTAGAGTTAGAGATGATATTTTTATTGTTACCACAGTCCACACAATTATGCAGTGCAGTGGTCAACGCAACTTCTAAATCTATTTTTTTTTCTTTCTCATCACAAGCACAAATAATACAATTGAATTGAACTAAGTCACAACAAAAACAACAACAAAAAAATCACTCTCTCTTTGTGACAAACACGTTATGGCAATCATGCACTCGTTACATAGAGCTAGTGGAAGTGGAACCCTGGCCCTTCTTGCCCGCCCGACCAGGCGCCGTGCTTTGCATCTGCCATGCGCATTCATCAACGACAGGGTTGTGCATGAATTCAAAGTATAGATACATTCTAGATCAGTTCTAAATCTAAAAATGCAAGATAGCAGGTTCCTGATGATATATAAGTAACTTTCATGAAAAAGATCATCAGCTGAGCAGCACTTTTCTTCGACTGCTGGCAGAGAGCAACGCTGCATGCTGCACGAAAAACATCGGGAGGGTGTTTCACAGAGATTTTAAGTCGAACTTATAAATTTAAGATTGACTAAAGATTATGGTAAATCTATGCTGCATGTGTCTTCAATGGCAATGTTGCCCAACTTTCTACAAGAATTAAGATTTTGGAGACCTTTTTCATGTTAACAATGAAATTATTCTGTAAACATTACCGGTACTGATAATTTGAAGTGGGTGATGATTAGCCTGATGAAATTGAACAGGGAAACCAGTGGCATACCATAATTTTTAGTCAATCTTAAATTAATTTAAGTTCGACTTCGTGAAACACCCCCCGGGTGATGGCAGCTAGAGCCATGTCATCAGTTGACCGAAAGAACGGTCTGTATCTGTCCGTCGGGGAATGTTCCGCGGAGACTACGTCTGGCTTCACGGATCCCCTCTGTCTACGGAGGACGGCGTTAATGGCAAAATACAAAAAGAGTCCTCCGGACAGACGGATCTTTCTGTCTATGTCATCAGTTGCCATTCATTCGCCAGGCAGGCAGGCCAGTGCCTTGGCCCTTGGTCGGGCAGCGCGCCAGCGCTAGCGGGAGGCCAGCGGCGCGGCGCACCCACACCTGACACCCAATTCAATTGCTGCAGCCCTGCCAATTTCATAATTGCCAGGCGCAGGCTAGCCTGAAGAATGCAAACTTATACACGCATACAAACGACAGTCTCACCATGCAGGAAGTCGTGCACATAGCAGCTTCAATAACAATTCCCTCATTAATTGAGCTGCGTTTCGTCTCAGTTATTTCAGTAGAGTGCGTTGTGCCTGGTCGTGCACGCAAGGTGATCATCGATACTACTACGAATTACAGGATATTCAAGGAGGTTACATTTTACGTACTGTACTAAGACTAGGCGACTACCGGTAAAAACAGATTATGACGTGTAGCTACCGCTAATTCCCGCGCGCACGCATGCCTGTGCTTTCACGAAAGTGACTTCGAATCGACGCGACGCCTTCGTTTCTTCTCCCACAAAACGACAGCAACAACAACAAAAACAAGAAGTGTTTGGTATGGAAATAGTTGTTGTATCAAGAATACAAACTGTACTTGGCCGGCTTGACAATGGTCCAGAGAGTTCAAAGTTGAACGTCGAATGACAAACCAGCTCAACCTGAAGTGATCGTATGATTTGGGGTTAACAAAATATAAAGATGAAAGTCATAGAGATTTTGTGTCTGTGTATGTTCATCCCATACGTTGTTCATGCATGCAGGTTGACAATCGAGCATGAAAATCAGAATGACACATGCCTATTTCAGACTTTCAAGTGTTCAAATCAGTGTTCTCATCTTGGCAATTAATAAACACAAACTAAGGCAACTTAGGCACAAAGGCAAAAAATAACCTTATTTTAGACAGACTTGCAAAGATACAACACATAATAATGTATAGGTATATATAAGCGTGTTGGGATTTCAAGTATTATTGGCTCCACAAAGAAGTAAAGTGTATATATTCATAAGTTTATTGGGCTCGAATAAACTAATGAATATGTACTTTATTGGCCAAAAATGCATTGCCAATATGTTTCTTTGGATGTGATAAATATATGTAATATATATAATATATGTATATGTAATATATAAATATATATATATATATATATATATATATATATATATATATATATATATTAATACATATATTCATTAGCTTTGATAGTGCATTTGAAAACATACAAACAAAACAAATATCTATATAATGTAGCTAACAGATAAAGCTGTATGCAATATTTCAAGATGCGCAGAAAATCAAGAGTATACATGTGTTTTGGTCTACCTATATATACTGTACATCAGTTGATTATGTGTGTTTGTGAGCAATTAAAGTGTGTGTCGGCGAGTCAGCCATACGCTTGTCATTTCAAAGTAACATTCAGCCATTAATTGTTAGCCTTGATTATCATCAGGAATTGAAATCTGCATGGATAGGAATTAAACTTCTAGTGTATTAGATAGACACACATGAATTCATCAAAATAAGTTAAGTACCGTTTATTTTCTATTGGCTAATTATGAAGCAGCCCAAGAAATTACTTGCATACTTTGTCCGGAGAAAACTAAAAAATAGCCTCAAGACTCTACAAAAACACCAGGAAATACTATACAAAAAAAAATGAAAGCAATGCTCTAATTTCAAATGTGACTGATGTGGTTCTAACACTAAAGGTTCATATGAAGAGTTTGTTCGCAAAAACCAATAAGTCCATATTTGCCAACGATTAAAGGTCAAGGAAAATAAAGAGAATAATAAGAAAATTTTTGCTTCTTTTGACCATAACTTCAAAAATGTACCTTTATATGTAGTGACCAATATATCATTTAAAAGATATTATTTTGTACTTTATGACAGCTAGAGACTGTACTTCAAAATCTTCAAAAATGGACTTATCGGTTTTTGCGAACAAACTCTTCATATACTGTGGCAGAAGAGAGCATGATAAGGACCCCAGATATCAAATGTCCGGAAGCCCAGGGAAATGGTTTCGGTAAGTGACCAATGCCACACTGTTTCATGATGAAAACATTTAAAACTTTCTCATTGCATGTCCACTTGTCACGGCACTTTCAGATCTGCTTCTTTCAACACTTCCTTCTGTTTTCAAAGTAAATAGAGATCTGCCTTCCACTTTTAAAGTTGTGCAATTCTACACCATCTTCAAGCAAGTGAACCTTTTTTTTTTTCTTTTTAAAAAGGTATAAAATCAAACAGCGATGGTAGAGTTTTCATCAAAATTGGACCTACAAGAAAGTTTTGGCATGTTATGAAGAACAGTCACATCAATCTGACACCTGTGAATTTCCAAAGGTTCCGGGAGGGGGTTCCATTGACCTCGACTGTCCCTCCCCCCCCCCCCCCCCACCCTAAAAAACGTTCCATGGCCCCTGAGCATTAACCACAGCATGCAAATTGGAGCTGATGACATTACCACCTTGTACCTATGTTTTTTTTTCTTTTTGGACATGAAATAAAAAATAAAAAAAACAAGGGGAAGTTGTGTCCTTCACAAAAAAATCTTTGTAGTCTTGCATTTATAAAAAAAATGTTGATTCATTGGAGGGCATATAACTGCCTACTTTAGAAATATGATTTTATCATAATATTTTAGTGTTACACCATAATGGGAGAGTTCGAAGGTGACATATCGCCTATTTTGATCTATATGTGTGGCTGTGAATGCCATCGTTAATTCGTGAAAACATGACAAAATTTAACACCCCATAACTTTCTCATTTTAGGTCTGATACAATTACCCTGTTCATCTGAGCTCACTCTATTCATTACAGTCTACTTGTAACATGGTGTAGAATTTTGTGTGAAGTCAAGATTTTGTCTATTTCTAGCTTACTACACAATGCTATGTCTTCTCCTGCATACAGTCATGGATGGATATAGAAATTAAAGTAATATTTCACACATTTTTGTCAAGTTTTCTATTTTAGTTACACCTGGGCTATTCACTCTCTCTTGAGGTATATAAAACAACATAAGTTGTTTCAACGCAAAAAAAAAAAAAATATCATCTATACCAATTTGAGATATTTGAGTTTCAATCTGCTGAAAAATACAGGGAAAATAGTTAAACATATGTGATGACTTAAATGACCAAATATTTCTTGTTGCATGCACAGGTAATGAATGCAGTATCACTGAAAAGATTTGATTTTTCTTTAACCTGATAACTTAAATTAGAAAAAAAAAAGAATGAAAAAGGCACTGATATGTTTTGTATTCAAACTCTTTGTATGTTCTTTTCTCTTCCACATTAATGATGATGTGCATAATGTGAGGATGGGAAGGGGATTAAGGGAGTTCACACGTGCAGACAGCTCAATAAAACAATATGTGTTAAGCAATTGTCTTGTCATTTCAAATATAATCATTTAATTTATACAATAAAATCACATGTCTCTATTTTGATCATTCCTATTCATTTAAAAGTAGAACTTCTCACAAACTTTCCTTGTTTAAAAAAGAAATGTGTCAAACTTTGCTCTACTGCATTCAAAGCACTTTGCATGTTAGTACAAGTCATTAGCAAGCCAGTAACATAAATCAGTAATAACACTCATTTGCAATTAGCTTCTTCACACAATTTATCGGTCTTCAAATCTGACAAATGTGTCCCCATGCTACTGCAGAGTTGCCAGCATTTGTAAATGCCTTTCAGTACTTTGATGGCTGAAAATCAGTAATTTGCACCTTTTTTTGATTGAAAATCAGTAATCTTTAAAACAGTGTAATAGAATATATCACAGACAATGATGTCTAAAATCAGCAATTCCATATTGCTTGTAACCTTCGGTATTCTTCTCCAATTTCAGTAGAAATTACTGAAAATCAGTACTAGTTGGCAGCTCTGCTCCTGGGAATCACAGTCATGTTCAAGTCTTTGCATGGACTCCCAGGAGGAAACTTCTGATTAAGTCACAGGATCTCATACTTCAAACACAAAGATAAGCAAGAAAACAATTAACACTTGCTATTCATTACTTCTCTTTAACAAATCCACACATCGCAACTTAACAGATGTGACAAACTCTTAAACATACGCTCCAGCGTAACAATGCTAGCTTTGGGGCCAAATTCTAACTTGTAGAGCAAGCATTGCCAAGCATAATCACAGATTTCTTAACATTTTGTTTTTCAATCACACATAGGCCTATTGCAAAATTACACACAGTTAACTCTAACATACCACAATAGCTGCATTTTTGAAATTGTGCATTGATTAAAGACATAAAGCTAACAGATGAAACACTAAACCTAATCATGCTACGCTGCTACAATATAATACATCAAAACACTTCCATTTTTCTTTAAATTAACAGCTGCACTGACAAATACTGCTTCTCATCAAGTGGATGTGGAACAATTGAACGATAAATTAAACCTTAAATGGAACAACAGAAGAAGAGGAAACTTTGCCAATAATCATAATACTGCTAATAATCATTTTGACAGCCCTCTGCATCAACGCATCAACAGGTTTCCATGTCAACAGGTTTCCATGACAACAGGTTTCATAAATGTCTCTGTCATATAACATGAATACATTCACAGAGGTCATCCTCACAAAATATGGCATCAATCTGCAACAATACCCTTTGTAAAGTTGTTGTTTATTTGCTTGTCTTCTTCTGGTAGTGTACGTTATAACTTATAGTCATAATTGAGAAGAAAAGTTCCCCCAAAAGTAACACTTTCCACACAATATTATGTAACAATGGCTTTTTGATTTGCATATTCTCAGATTGGACTGTGCAGGATAGGGCAATTTGCAGAGACAACACATGCTTGTTCTCTTGCATGTCTGCTGCCATAACAAAGAATGGGTCTGTGGATGGTTTCATGTCGGCCTTGACTCTATGAAGATCGGATGATGTCACTGAGTGTCCAATTCACTAATCTGAGGGTGGTGTCACGACGTTGTGGTGTTTGTAACGCAAAGCCAGAATCAAAATGGGTTCAAACAAGGTGGACAGCAACCACCAAAGAACTACAAGTCCACTTACATACAATCAAAAAGCCCTTAATGACTGCCACGTGACACAACAAGGTATTAAAGTGGTATGGCAGAGCAGCGTGCAACATTATGATATAATAGCAATAGACTAACTTCCTAATACACTGAAATTTTATGCATACCTTTCTAGCCCAGATTGTTCCTGACAACGAGAGACTTGCCCGACACAGCAACATGCAATGCATTCAAACTGGATTCCTAGTAGCAGTACTGCGGTGCAATGTGTATACACAGATTGGTAGAATAACTTGTTCTTAAGTCCTCTGACAGAAAATGTACATGCATTCCGAAACACCAGTAAACTGGTCATTTGAGTACCAGAAGGATACAAGTTCATTCCACAGAAAACCAGACATTGGCACATGTTAATCTTACTCCCCTGTAATGCTACTGCAGGAACGTTTTGTCCAGGTTTAACTAGCAAGATGCAGATGCCAGTTATACACATGCATATTTTTAAGCCAAACGGGACACTTGTGCACACTGACATTTATCACACAGGCTTGGGTGAAAAAACATAAGTACACATTTTTTACAAATATAAAATCTAATATTCTGGTTTTAAATTGAACATGCACTAATAACAAAATCCAATAACGCATAGGTGATTGTCATACAATTTTGATAAAATGAATATACAGCAGTGAGACTTTGGAATAATGCTAAGCTGCAGTTTCTTTAAGCACACAAACTGTGCAGATGATGAAAAAAGAATCAATTCATACATACATCAATAGTGCTCATGCAATAGTACAAGTGCGAGTTACAACATTTATCATGCTCAGATTAAGTAATTCTGCCCTTTGCATCGCATTGTCTCAATATCATGTCAGCTTAGAGATTTCAAATCAATGTCTGTACTGAAACTAACAATTTTCATCCAATATTGATATGTCACATGTGGTAATACATCATTCCTCATTGCCCATATTCATATTTTTTGCATGTTTGTATACACATAATAATTATTTCAATCATGCATGAATTATCTTTAAAATATTGTAAACAGAAACTTCTCAGGCTATTTCAAGCGGCAATGAGTGTTTGCCAGTACTAATACAATGCATTGCAGTTCCTTCTACAACAAAATCCAAAGTCAACAGGCAAATATCTATGAACACAAAAAGCTTGGAAAAAACCCCCCAAAAACACCTTAACAAACAAAAACAAACAAAACAAAAACAAAAATGTGCATGTTTAAAATTATATCTTGTCAGAACTGCTAAAATTTGGTGGGCCAAACAACCTCAATTTTCAGTCTGCCTGATAAACTATCTGTACAATTCTAAAAAGGCACGACATTCTCACATAATTATGCAATAATTACTACACGTATCTGTCCACTTCAAGCCCAGACACTTTCTGATAAGTCAACCCTGCCCATGGCACAAAGAATGATTTTACAAAAGCTTGACCCACTCCTCTTTTCCCCTCTTTTTTTTTCTTCCATTTCTTGATATCCAGCTCACTCTGGCTGTCTGGCTTTAAAAGACAAACAAACAAACAACAATGAGTATGTAGAATGAAGAAAATCAGGAAAGGAGAGTAAGGGTATTAAAGGCAACAACAAAAACTAGAAAACAAATCATTGATAAGCTTGATTTTAATATAAAACATGGTGCAACAATTGCCATAGGACTTCTTTGGTGGGCAAACTGAATACTGTTACTATTTACTTTACAAAATACACAAGCGATGACAAAGTGTCCATTCTTCCCGTCAATATGTATTGAGAACTCTACTTATGCTTTAGATCCCCTCCGTGAATACGAATACTACCAATCCTATTGTACAGAGTGCATTTTCAGGGCAAAAGCAACTACTGTAAAAGTGGTTTTTTTCGCGTACAGAAACTTTCGCGGTTTCCATCGGTGCCGACTTTTTCGCGTGCGTTTAAATTCGCGGTCGATAATGATAGCGTTGTAACAAGCGACGAGTTCAAAACATTTTCGCATGATATTAAATTCGCGGTTCAACCTCAAAGTGCGAAAACAAAACCACCACGAAAGAAACCACTTTTACAGTAGTAGAGACTTGTGCAGGAGAGCAGTGTCTCCAAACTACAAACCACAACCAAATGCTTTATGCTCCATAACATCTAAAAATATATATACATTGTATCCATTACTACTGGTGAATTGATACTGAATATTGAACCTGACACACATGAGCAGAATGGTATCCTGCTGTTTTTCTTTGGAACAATATAGCACATCATGGAATACTACAGTTAGAAGCAAAAAAATCCTGGCAAGTTATTTTTTTTTCCCAAAATGATAACAATTACAACACTGCGAATAATAAAGCACTCATCCTTATTGCACCTATTCAGCTTTTCCAGATTATTCTCCTGTTATCCTCACATATTTTTCTGAAGAATGTGGGTTCATTCTTTGTAAGTGAACCTTGGCCATGTTCAGACAGCATTATCATTATCATTTTTTAAATCAATATGCCTGCAACTTTTTACTTGCAGAATCTATGGCTGCAGAAACACGACACCCACTCTGCCACAGTGACTGCATCCACAGTGTACATGAAAGCAAGCTTGAGATGCCCACAGCTGATTGGTTACTACAGTAGTCAGCTGCTAATATGATATCTGCAGTACTCGATTGCAATAAAGGATTCATATACTTTGCTTTACAAATGGGGAAAAACCTCCCATGTTTTCTTTGGCAATTGGCTCTCACAAACTTGTATCTGAATCTCACAGGGTGGTAGCAGCAGTTTATTAACTTAAAGAATATATAAAGAGTTTATTTGCAAAAGGGGCTAGATCCACTTTTAGTACTTCAGAGAAAAATTGGTTTATTTGCCTGAGAATTTGTACACAAGTGTATGGAAAATCTAAATCTAATTTTGCAATAATTTCTATTCAAATGGTTGTCTGCAGTTGAAATTTTCACTGTAGCTAACTCAACTGGAATTCTGTGCAGTGATGCTAATAACCTTTCATCAAAAATGGATCTAACCCCTTTTGCAAACGAGCTCTTCATATACTAACCACAAGAGAATTTCTTAGAGTAAATACATAATGGATTGCTATGCTAGGGCAAAGTGATTTGATGCCGGCTTGTATGAAAAAAAAAAAAACGAACAAGAAAAAAAAAACAACCAAACATGAAAAATATCACCGCCTAAGATGTTATTACCTTGACACAGTGAGTGATCTTGAGATATCCGTACAAGGCAATCACTCGGTGAATATATGATACAGTGTACTGCCCAGTAGTACATATGTCCATATCTATGCCTAGACATACTAGTCTTCAAAATAAAAGTGTATTTCAAACGGTTCTAACTATCTACCCTGTTAAATTGTAAGACAAGTCTCTGTCTGCTGAGGAACAGTGGCGTCAAGTTTGACCCACCTCCAAGGGCAGATGGAAATTACCCCATAGAGTTACAAAATGACATAGGCCTATACTCAAAGAGTTAAAAAATGGTAGACACGGAAATGTCAAACCCTCCCATCATAAATGGCAGTGAACTAAATGGAGTTAGAAAAAAAGAACTAAAATTAACTAACAACACAATTGTATTTTGTGAATTTAATGAACATGACTCAGTCAAGTCACTGTATATTTCTACTTGCATAGCAAAGTGAAGTGTAAACAGAGGCTCTACGTCCACTGTGATATATATAGTGAAAGTTTACGCAAACACAGCCAGAAAGAGTATGTGTATTGAAAAGCCTACTAGCTAAGGAGTGACTGGATGCAAAACAGCACTCATATTGCAATTTAGGATTTTGCCCTGGTTAGGAATTGTGGTGACTCTTTTAATTCTTCAATTGCTTGTCCACACAGCAGTGTCAAAAATAAAGCCAAATCAAATAAAGAAAGGAAAAGAAATCAAAACTATTCTGTTGCACACAAATAGTAGGGCCTATCTGCTACCTGGATTACAGATGAAAACTAAAGAACCACAGGTAAATGATTTCATGGAGGTAGCAGTGACTGTAAAAGTAACTGTATGCATTACAGGTTGTTCTCCCCTTCCATTTCTTTTTTAAAAACAAGTAGAAAGTTGCATAAGCACTCAAAGCATGAGGACAAAATATCAAATAGCAGATACCCTTGTTTTGTATACCCTGGTACTTCTGCAATCTGGTCTATCAAAAGAGAGAAAGCGTGTGCTTGCTTGATACCTCTGAAACCTTCTCCTATCATAAAATACTAGTGGCACTTCCATTGTTTACCATGGTGTACAGGTGACCTTTCTATAGACATTTTCTATGCACATTCATATTTGCACTACCAAATTTCATAATTACATCAACAAGAGTCATACCCTTCACATCATACACTGGCTTTTGTGATGAATCGCAAACACCCTGTGCACATGAAACCAAACATAACAAGACATTGAGGGCTCATAAATGAGTGTCTTGGTCACAGGAAATAAAATATTGATACATTGGAGCTTACAGGGCAATGCAAGCGAGAGAGAGAAAAAAAAAAACACAGGGAATTTGAGCATATCTGATTGCATGATACCAGATAACGGTAATTTACATGGCAAATTTCCCTATGATATCTTACATAACTATCCAAAGAATGATCAAAATTACCATCAATGTCCAGTACAATACATCTGAATTGTTACACCTTATGATATTTCACTCTAATGTACAGTCTGATTCTGGTGAGAAAATAAAAACAAGATAAAATCAAACTTGTCATAAGTATATTTTTTGAATGCTTGGTTGGCTGAGAAAATATAATGTAAAAAAAATCTGGCACAGATCTAAATGATTGTCAAAGGGAACAGCACATAGTTGTTGTTTTGTTTTGTTTTGTTTTTTTTTTGACAATGGCTTTAATACACAGCATATAATTCCTCTTCATTTCCACCATCAAAAGGCAAGCACTTCTGTGGTTGTTAGAATTCAATGGATAATTAAAGACTTTTTTTCCTCCTGCAACCAGAAGAAGAATCAGAGAGCCTTAAAAACCATGACATCAGTTGCAATACAAGGACGG
Organism: Diadema antillarum; assembly: GCF_040938485.1. Lineage (NCBI taxonomy): Eukaryota > Metazoa > Echinodermata > Echinoidea > Diadematoida > Diadematidae > Diadema > Diadema antillarum. The sequence continues at coordinate 4,300,381 of NW_027271001.1, read as the reverse complement.
ATTTAAATGGATAGTCCTCACAAAAATGCTTAGTTTTTCATATTAATAGAAAATTTTTCCTCTTCCTATTCTGAAAAAAAAAAGCAACCCCAAAAACCCAATCCAGCTAATGACAACTGTCTTCAGTGTCTGCACACACCACACTCATCATTAGCATTACAGTACACTTTGAAATCATAGAGTGCCTCTCTGTAGCTTAATAGGTAATAACGGACCAGTTCTTGATTTGGCAAAATGTAACCTCCTCTAATACAAAACAACAGATAAGGCTGGAATTTACTATCTGAGAGCTCAAGCTACAATCTACTGACATAGGCTTTGCAGCATACGCTATTTTTTTGTTATCATTATTATCTTTCTTATTTTTTTTTGCATTGAAACGTACTCTCTTTAAACATCTTGTAAGTGAAGATACCATCACTATGCAAACAGTAACAAGTCTATGAGTCCAATACATAGCCTAGTCCATTGTTTAGTCTGTAATTTTGATAAACCTCCTTCAGGATTTTTCAGGTCATAGGTTACTGTAAGAATAGATGCTGTAAAGTACATGGTAGTGAATGGCTTTTAAATGGTGCAGCAACGAAGTCAGGAAGTACCTAGGGGCATCATTAGATGTAACAAGAGACCCGCGGGTCTAGCGCTCACCTGAGTATCGCAAGTTCACCTTTCACGCAGTCACTAATCTAAATTATTCACAGCTCTACCAAAATTTGACCAGGCATTCTGAAGTAGAAGATGAAAATGTACAATAAGGGCCAAAATTTTTAAAGAATCCTTAATTTGGGGAATTGGGGGCCCCCTGGGGCCCTCTGGGTGGGGCATGGTGCCCATTTTGATAAATTGAGATCCTGACCCCCTAAGGATGCTACCTGCCAAGTTTGACGAAAATCTATCATGAGGTTTTCAGGAAGAAGATGACAATGTACGATTCAGGCCCCCATTTGGACCTTCCTAACCAACCCCCCCCCCCCCCCCCCCCCTGCCCCCAAGAGGGGCACCCCTGGATCTCCTATGAACAAACTCGAAACTACAGTCATTAATGTACTCACTCATAGTATTATCTTAGCTGTATAACTTCTGATTCTAGAGAAAATTTTTAACGATTCCTTCATTTGGGGGATTTGGGCCCCCCTGGGGGCCCCCTGGGTGGGACATGGTGCCCATTTTAACAAATTGAGATCCTAACCCCTTAGGGATGCTACCTGCCAAGTTTGGTGAAAATGGGTCATGGGGTTCTAAAAAAGAAGATAAAAATGTACAATTTAGGCCCCATTAGGACCCCTCCTCACCTCCCTCCCCTGGGTCCCAAGGGGGGCACCCCTGATTCTGCCATGAACAAACTTGAAACTGCAGTCATCAATGTACTAACTCATAGTATTAACTTAGCTCCATCACTTCTGGTTCTAGAGAAGAAGATTTTTAAAGATTCCTTAATTTTGGAGGATTTGGGCCCCCTGGGGGTCCCCTGGGGGGCCCCTGGGTGGGGCATGGTGCCCATTTTAACAAATTGAGTTCCTAACCCCCTAGGGATGCTACCTGCCAAGTTTGGTGAAAATGGGTCATGGGGTTCTCAAGAAGAAGATGAAAATGTACAATTTAGGCCCCATTAGAACCCCTGCCCACCCCCCTCCCCTGGGTCCCAAGGGGGGCATCCCTGATTCTGCCATGAACAAACTTGAAACTATAGTCATCAATGAACTAACTCATAGTATTAACTTAGCTCTATCACTTCTGGTTCTAGAGAAGAAGATTTTTAAAGATTCCTTAATTTTGGGGGGTTTGGGCCCCCCTGGGGGCCCCCTGGGTGGGTCATGGTGCCCATTTTAACAAATTGAGTTCCTAACCCCCTAGGGATGCTACCTGCCAAGTTTGATGAAAATCGGTCTTGGGGTTTTCAAGAAGAAGATGAAAATGTAAAAAGTTTACGCACGACGCACGACGGACGACGGACGACGGACGACGGACGACGGACGACGGACGACGGACGACGCACGACGCACGACGGACGCCGGACGAAGGGCGATCGCAATAGCTCACTTGAGCCTTTGGCTCAGGTGAGCTAAAAATGGGGCAAAACTGCATACACCCATCTGCATCCATTCGTACCGGAACTACGTTTCTTTCTTGTGCTCCTCTGAGGTTATGCTGCCCCCATTGGCAGCTGCTGAATAGTGGCCATCTCCCTGGGCACGTCTGTCCTTTTGCCCACCATAGGTGGAGCCCTTGGATGATACTGTTACCGTGAGCAAGGACTTACTGAAGGATAAGACTGTAATGAAGGGGATATAAAAGTTAGAAAGATTTAAAAATGATAATGATAAATCAACAGCAATGAAGCTAATGCTTTTAACAGAATGTTGGAAAGTAACAATTCTAATTTTACTCTCACAATCCCAAGATAGCTTTAGAACATAACAACATTATACAGTCCTTCTAGGCATGGCTATGTCAACGCTTTGTTATCTTCTTTTTTTATGTACAGACTTGCATGCATTCAAATTTAAATGGAGTTTTGAAAAGGAGGTAAATTGAAGAGCACTCACACAAGACTTCTAGTATCATGCATACTGACAATGCACAAGACAAGTATGGATGACTGGAACTTATACTATATTTTGAATATCTATCTCCATTTTACACACATCGATGTCAGAATAAGAACCTCAAGTCTGCACAAATACTATTCAATGTCTCCTATGATATGTGATTGTCACAGTGGGTGAATATTAGACAAACACATTCCAAGGTGTTTTGTCATTTTTTTTTGATTGTACAAAGGTTTTAAACTTAATTCTTGCTGGTTTCTAGGAAAACAACTGCAAGAATCCTTACTGGTAGTACAAACATGAGGTACAAAAGAAAAAGTTTGTTGTTGAAAACACAAATGACAAATCATATTTGCCATTTTTAGTCTTGTTTGGCAATGCTTCTACGGACACATTCCATTTACTTGGGCATTATATCACATCCACCACTGCATGGGGGAAAAAAAAAGTATCCTATGCCACATTGTGTTCGGGTACATTCAAGCTACATTCACGTTGCACCCTCTTGTCTGGTGACATACATGAACAAGCAGTTAACTTCAGGTGAAGCCAAACAATGATCAAGTGATAGATTTTAAAAGTGGAATTCTTGGAGAAGGGCTCGTAAACCATAAATTGTCTCTGAGGCATACCCGCATAACAGACCGCACAGACGGCAACAATGAGGAGGGCGGAGCCGGAGAAGAGCATCGCCACAGCGTAGTAGGCCAGGGGTGCACCGATGAGCACCATCCAGAAGGACATGACATAAAGGGGTAGAAGTGTGGGCGGGGGGACTAGCTCGGGGTACGCCGGGTCGAAGCCGGCGAATGTATTGTGCTCCAAAAAGTACTCATATGCTCTATCCTATACCATGGTGGAAGGGAGGGTGGGTGAGACGAAAAATGAGAAAATATTTACCAGGGGGGAGAAATCAATGCAATTCAATTCAACTCAACTCAACTCAACTCAACTCAACTCAACTCAACTCAACTCAACTCAACTCAACTCAACTCAACTCAACTCAACTCAACTCAACTCAACTCAACTCAACTCAACTCAACTCAACTCAACTCAACCCAATTCAACTCAACTCAACTCAACTCAACTCAACTCAACTCAACTCAACTCAACTCAACTCAACTCAACTCAACCCAATTCAACTCAACTCAACTCAACTCAATTCAATTTAATTTCATTCAATTTCATTTCCATCAGCAAAAGAGATACATAAAAGTATGCTTTTGTCAGTTCATGTTATTGAGCAATTCGAAAAAAAAAAATACAGATCATGGAACATACGATGTATTATAGATATACAGTTAACTTCATATAGGGAAAAACATTGACACTTTGACAATGTATGTTTAGATTCTGCAAGAAATTATCTACACATTAGGATACTAGTGTCTGTGAAAGTGTGTGTGGGGGGGGGGGGAATGGGTAAACTTTTGTCAAAATTCTTTAGCTTGTTTACGACATATTTTAAGTGGAGTTCAGTATGCAAGACATGAATGTTTCATGATTGCAATGGATACGGTGTGTAAGCAAAAGTCCCGCTCTACCCCTCTGATTTCCATGCCATTGTTGATGTTCAGATAAAAAAAAGTATGCATGATAATAAAGTTTCATTGTGGCATACAGTCTTTCTCTCAAGGTTTTTTGTATCAATCATTACAGGGAGACTGTGTACACTGTATGTGATAAATGAACCCAACCATATCTTCACTGGAGCATTCACAGTCTATGTCAGTCTTGCATGGGTCTTGCCAAGCTCCGCCTTGGACTCAATGCATATGTGTTTTGTTTTGTTTTGTATTTTTTTCATTGTTTTGGTTCTGTTTTCTTTGGTTTAAATGCGTTTATATCTTATATCTTTCCTTATTTTTCATAAAAGTACTTGCCAGATTTAAAAGGGTAATACAAGACTTCTAACATTTTACACTTCTTTTAAAATTGCATTGCATCACATCGGCCATATCAGAAGGGTATAGAGTACAATGTAGGACCTTGTGAACTCTTTACCTTGTGACATGTAAAACCCCGACATCACAGTAGCAGAGCAGTAAAATGACTGCTATTGATTTTTTTTTTTCAGATTCCTTTAATGACTAATAAAATGATCACTTGAGGTGCAAAGTACTTCCTGATTCTTTTTTTTTCCTGTGAAATATTTACATAATTCCTATATTGTGAATTACAATACAGTGCACTCCTGATATCATGAACATGGTTATAAGGAAATTCCATTTACAGCAAAGAAAAATTCAGGCCGCAAGATTATCCACTCTATGTATTTTTATTGTTTATTTGTTCGGTTATAACAAAATTTCGATATAAGGAAAGAAAACCGTCGGTCCCGAGGACTTCGTTATAACGAGAGTCCACTGTACTGACATACCCATGATAAATGGTCTTTAGAAAATGCAAAACTCATAAAATGATTCCTCTTCTGAAAATATACAACGAATGCCAGTGATAACACGGTCTCTAGATATAGAGAACTCTCAATGATTTTTGCTTTGATTAATGCAGTACAAATTGATGTGCTCTCTGCCAAAATTAGATTTGGTAACCCACATTTAATGACCTCATGAGTGGCCTGCGTCATTTGCTGTCCACTGGGGTATATTTGAAAACCACAAATAGCACCAGACGGTGAACATGTGCATGCTGATCGGTACTGTAAAAGCGCATATTTCTGCGTGACTAATTTTTCGCGCTCAGCCGGGCAAGAAGAGTTTCGCATGATTATAATTCTGTGGAAGCAAAACATCAATACTGGAACATATGGCATGCAAAAATATTCGAGTGGTTTTATTTTTGCACTAGCTTCTGGTTGCGAGAAATGCACGAAAATTTCAACACTGCGAAAATTCCCACTTTTACAGTAATTAGCTGTGTTCAGATGGAGGCAGTTATGGTCGAAGTAACTTCGGAGGAAGGGTCGGAGGAAGCTTGGTTGGAGTAACTTCGGAGGATAGGTCGGAGTAGTGCCCGTCTGGACAAGGTCGTGGTAACTTCCTCCGATCGGAGGAACTTACCACGACCTCTTCCTCCGAACGAGATACTCCTGAGTTTTCTCAGGAGTATCTCGCTACCATGACTACCCAGTCGGAGTAAATTGCCCGTGCGGACAAGCCCTCGGAGTATCTAAGAACTTACATACCTTACAACCTAAGTAAAACTTCCTGGGTCAAATCGCAATGTTGACATTTTGCGAGTACACGTGCAATTTTAACCTAGTCGATCGCGACAAAGAAGCCAGCGCTCATGCAGAAATTTCCATCAACAAGAATGGAGAAGATAAATGCCACTGGTAAAAAACAATCACATGGTCAACGTGCGCGGCACTACTACTTCCGGAAGTGACACCGACCCTTGCACATAAATTGGTCGGAGTTTCTTCCCACGACCGTTGTGTGGACACAAGGGTCGTGGTAGGATATGCATTAATTTGAATATTAATTACCATGCCATAAATTTTTACTCCGACTAGAAATACGTCTGAACATGGCTATAGTTGACTTAAGGCAAGACTCTTTGTCTGTGTATGTACTCACATAGAGATCTAAAGCTGCACATAACTTGTTACAGGGATTCTTGAATGTATCCGAGCCTGGCCAACCTTCCCACTCAATGGAATCCCAACACTATCGGGTCTTTTACCCTCCATGGACCAACAACTCACAAATACCAGGTAAATTGTCATTGGCATGATATGTTAACAGGTTGCCACACAGTAATAACAGGTTAAATGTCCTACCTTATCTCTGTAGAGCTCGTGACAGTATTCGGCCGTTGCGTCCTCTGAATCAGTCGGTACCTCGTCTAACGGTAACGCTCTGAAAGTTGGATCAATAAAATAACATGTAAAACTCTCAGAATCCTGGAAGTAATTTCAAGAAGAGGGTTCATGAAAAGTTTTCCCAGATACCTTTAAACAGAACAAAGCTTGTATCAGCTTCTCTTCCTTCATTGGCCGGGTAATTTATCTGTTTTAATAACAAAGTTGTTTTGCTGTGATATGTGTATGTTTTATGCTGTCATTAGATAGGACAAAGTTTTGAAAGACTGCTTGCACACTCACAAGGAATGGTCAATATTTTCAAAAATCTACAAGCTTTATTATTGTCATCTAAAGAGGAAAACCTTGCCTGTACCAATACAAAGACAATGAAAATGAAAAATGGGAATTATTGCAATTATTCTAACAAATTGTAAAACAAATCAAACCAGGGTAGTAGAATGAAACAAAAGTGGATGAAGATGTTTTTTTGGGTTTTTTTTTCAATCTACTGGGAATAGTCTTGGTGACATTTTCATCTAGATCACTTTCAGGGTTGCAAACATTCAGACATCAAAATTAGGAAAATCCTGCAATGCAATCAGGAAAATGCTTGTGTGTTACAGGAATTTCAATGGGCATAAATAACTTTCATATCAGGGAGACTTTTGCATTTTTTTTGTCATGACATTGAGAGATATCAAAGTGTCCAGGGAATGTCCTGCACGGTTAGGGAGACTTGCCAGCTCTGCAACTTTATGAATCTCAAAACGTTCATTGCATATAAATGTGAACGCGGGTGCGTACATTTAGTTAATCCATGCAATTACACACTCAACAAAAAACAAGAAATCCAGAATTGTCACCAAAATTGTGCTGTGATCTGATCTCAAATTCAAACACCCAACATATATTCCCTGAATTTCTTACGGCGGCACTCACCTCACGAAAACATGAAAGTCAAATTGTTTCCCACAAATGAGGTCGTATATCGAGGGTTCAACATTATCTTGGTAAGCAATAGTTGTATTGTAGATTACAGGTACTGTAGAAAGAGGAAAAACAGGGAGAAAGATAAATACAGTGCAGGTATATTCATGTGGATATTGTGTTTCGACTGCATCTCCACATGATGTCCAAATGGATTTTAGTAAAGACCATGATCAAACTGAAAAAAGGCAAAAGTTTAATCAGCTTTGGACCTAAAATGCATAACAAAAGTGAGTAATTTAGTATTTTCATGGTTTCATGAAATAGTGTAAGTTTACCTTATGAAGATGTTTTTTGCTGGTGTTGATTTGTCTGTTCACCTGTTTACAAAATAACTCAAAAAATTATGAACAGTTTTGAATGAAATTTTCAGGAGATGTTGATAATGACACAAGGAACAGTTGATTAAATTTTGGCTGTGAGCCAGATCACTGTTTGGATCCAGGATTTCATCTTTGTTCTTTTTTTTTTTTGGTCTTTCTTTCTTTCTTTTGGATGTCTTCTTTAGGGTGCCCATCTCTTGCAGGGTCCAATCATGAACACTAGATGGCGCACTTGCTTTTGCTACCTTCAGAGCCTTTGTGCTGTAGGCCTGAAAAGTACAGCAGAGGCAGCGAGAGTTGGTTTGGGTTGGTAAAGGAATCTAATACTGCAGATGTTATGAATGCAGATTATAATTCAGGGGGCAATCACATTATGGGTTGTAATAGCGGCTCGGCAGAGGTCTATGTTCTCCAAGAATTTTTTCTAGTAGTATAATTATGTAGCTACAATTTTGCAAATAACATGTGGTGATGAAGTCAAAGCATAAGATTACCACTGCCCTACCAAAAGTTTTCATAAAAGTTTTTCACAAAAACTAAAAATAGCAACTTTCATCCTTTGCATTAAAATTTTGTCATCTTGCAATAATACTGCAATGATGACTTTTAGGGGGGAAAGGGTTATAGCTGATAAATCATTGCCCCAAAACATGATTTGTTATACACTGATATCTAAAGCACAAGCCAATTGGGGGGGGGGGGGGGGGGTATGAGCATTGGCAACATCATCACCCTAGCTAAACTGCATATGCCATAGGGACCAAAATGACTATTCAGTGAAAGCATGCATTTTTTTTTTCTCTACAAATTCTGAAAGTTTCTGATTTCATGTCAAATTTTGATGAAGTTTCTACAAAACCGTTCATCTAATGTATTAAAGTCTGATTTGATATCATGTCATACTGCACTCCGACGGTGCATTTCCACATCGGATAGATATCACATACTGAACGAATACCATGCACCTTCTTTGCACACAACTACAAGCATATTGAAGCGAGTTGCATGTGAAATAAAAACAAAGTACCCATAATGATATGCAAGACATAATATTGTGTGTATATTTTACTTGCATCATCAAAATGATATAGAATAGAAGATGATTTGTTAGGTTAATGAGGGCACTTAGCGTTACATTGAGACAATTTAACCTCAAAGCATCCTCCGATGGGTACATAGGGTTGGGGAAGAGGACCTCATCACCAGTGGTGGAGATCAGAGAAGTCTGGGGTTAGTGTACCTTTTCCCTTATAGGCTTCAATGCACAGGTTGAACCCCTTAGTTCTCGGTAATAGGTGATGCTTGAGACCGGGAAGTCCCCGCTGCTTGGCAAATTCTTGGCTCTTCTCATATTTCTCTTTGGTATAGCGGGTCCCTTCACAGAAGATGAGTGTCTGAGTGGTTTATAAGTTTTGGTTTTGGTTTTTTGTTATGCGGTATGCACGAGAGAGGAAGCATTGTAAGAAGCATTTGAAGGCGAGTTCAATGACAAGTCACATATCGTCGCTGGGGTGACAAGACCTTGTATCTCAGATTTTTGTGAAAATGACTTTTTTTTGGATTAATGGTCAGATAATCAGTTCAGTGATGTCCTGTCTGAATCCTAGCTGTCTTACCCCCAAAATGAAGCCACCATGGCATGTCAAAGGACAGGCTCTCCTATTTGATGTAGTGCTTTGGCTGTTATAATCATTATTAAATTATTATCATTTATTCATTTTTTTTTTTGCTCTCCTGAACACTTGACATTTTGTAGACACAAGATCTCATCGCCCCAGTGACGATATGTCCTTCAATCACTGCATCAACAAAAGAAGGGCAAAATGAATTTCCACTTCTATACATAGTTTAAAAGAGTAAGCTCTGAGCTTGACCTTCAATCACAGCACCAACAAAAAGAAGCGCAAAACATGGGACCATCCTAACCCATTCAATACTCTGATTGAAATACGAGAGAGTTAAGAGATGCAGTTTCACAGAAAAGGAAGAAAAAAAGGGTTTACAGATTAGGGTCACTCAGGTGTGCTGTTTTGAAGTATCCATGAAATCATGTTCTATTTCGCAGTGAAAGCAGCATATGTCTTAAAAGATACAATAAAAATAAAAAAAAACCCTGCATATCTCTTGATTTCGGTTTAGTTATAAGTAGCCAAATTTGGACAGTATGTAGAGATAAGGTTACTCTCCCAGCTTTAGACAAATTTAACAAATTTCATTTGGTCAACCCAAATGATATATTTTTGTCCATTACAGAGAATTCTTTAAAAAAAATAAATAAATAAAAAATTACCACTATGTAATGTTGTGACTTATTTCACTTCCTTAGGAAGATACAATATTTGATGAGTTATAGATTATATTACAGCTGGGAAATTCTTCTTCTTTTATAACCTATCCATACCATATAAATCTCTCCTTCAACTTTTGCTGGTCTTGTGATGCAAGATTAAATGTGGCCTCATTACATCGGAAAATCATTATTGTGGGTTTTTGGAAATAAATAAATGAATGGCTATACTTGAGTGAAGGAAAAGCGTAATTGAAGGTACCATAGAACCTGTATGCACTTTGGAAGCAGAGAAGTAGTTAGCAATGTATGACACAGGAATCTTTGATGAACTGAAAATGAATACATGCACCGAGATAAGCCCCTTCCACCCAGACTCAAGGGTCATGTATTTAGCACACTCACAATCAATTTCTTTCGTGTAATTATGGATACCTTTTAGGTTCATATTAGAACAGAAATGTAGCCTTTTATGTTGTCAAAATAATTTTTTTTTTCCAAGTTTAATTGCCAATTTGAATGAAAACACTCTTCACCTGCAACATGCAATTCAAAAATGTCAAAAGCCAAAATAGAAAATCACAATGAAATATTCACAGGAGAGACACGACACCTTGAACGAACAATTTCTGGGCCTTCTGCATAATGGTTTCTGAAAGAGTAATAAACTGTGTCGCAAAATAATAGCACCACAGATTATCCCTGCTGATCATGTTCCTACTCGAAGCCTCCTTCCAAACTTCGGTCTACCGAAAAGTTGCAATTGTGTACTTACCACGGTGGGGAAGTGGTACGTGGTCATATTCTTCAGTTGCCTCATGAGGCTCGTCTTGTCCTTGGCATAGTTGCGGTTGACAAACAGCTGCTCCGTCAGGTAGAAGGACCAGCCAAAGAAAGGCACATATTTGATTTCATTCTTCATCAGACACTTAGCACCCTGCTCAAAAGAGAGAAAACAAAAACAAAAGGATGAAAAATCTAAAAATCAAACGATAGTAAAAACCAATCAAAGCAGAAAAAGAGATTCTGATATTAGCACAAACCAAAATAATTTTATGATCTATCCAGCTTTCTTAACTTGGCATCTCAAAGGCAATATATGTGTGAAGCAATCTCACACAAGCAGTGCAGTAACAAATTGGGCAAACGATTTGATTCACGACACTGGACTACATGAAATGTACACCTTTAGCAAACAATTTGTTTACTGCTATGTAATACATATATCACACATATGAACACTTTAAGAATTGTTTTGCTCTTCAACGTACTTACTTCAACAATGAATTATTGTTTAAGATTCATGAATTCTTAAGATTTATCCAGGGATGTCCTTTGCATCAAATACTCTAAGTTAACAAAAATGCTCCAATAGCTGCAGTCACACCGGTAAAAATTCTTGAAATTTAAGTTCTCAATGTTGCCAGTGTGCCCGCAAACTCCCTACAAAATCTTTTGTGAAACTTTCCACTTAAACTAAGGAAATTTCCTGAACCTCTGCAAATCTTCTCCAAGTTTGTGCAGTCTGAACACTTGCAGTTGAAACTTCATGAAGATTGTCACATGACCAGTCCACTTCCTGCCTGTAGTGCCTCCAAAGCACATGGTCATTTGGATGTGACATGTTTGAATTGTTTGCATAACAATAATTAGCTGCTAGATGGCGCATACTTTCTTCTGTGTTGTGCATGTGCACAAGTGGACCCAAACTGGGAGAACTTATCCAGAACTGAAACTTCAAGAAGTTTGGCCGCCAGTGTGAACAGACGAGCAAACTGCAGGAAGTGTTCTCAGAGTCAAACTTGCTGAAGTTTTGCCAGCATGCCTGTGGCTTCTGATTGTCTTCCATCTAAATATGCTCAAATGCCTGTCACATCTGAAGGAACCAAAGGGGCAATTTTCTTGCGGCGCCTTGGAGCAGTATCTCACCCTCATCATTTTGAATCTCTCGGCCAGCTGCCAGATGACCAGCCAGTCCACGTCCTGCTTGTGGTTGACGACGAGGAGGGCGTGCCTCCCTCCCACTTTCTCCAGGAAGTCATCCTCGGCATGCAAGTGGACCTTTGACGCCGACCAGTAGTCTGTCAACCAGACCAACTCTGACAATATTGACGAAGAAGAAAAAGACATACTTTCAATCTCGTGCCACGAAATTGACAAAAAGAGCAGATGGCTACTGCAAATAACACTGCCCCTCCACCAACCCCCCCCCCAAAAAAAAAAACAACAACTTAATAAACAAAACAAGCCTCATAAAAAACTGACAAGTCATAACTTTGAAATTATGTTTTCAACCGCTGCTACAGACTGTGGATAGGAGCAAAAAAAAATAAGTCAATCTAAATGGTTTCAGTCTTGCCAACTACAAAATCTGGCTAAACAAACAACTAAACTAAAACTATTTAAAGAGTAACAGTATGGAGTCCACACTGGAATCTGAACCACACAGAACTAAAGCTTTTGTTTTATACACGTATACATCATCACAGCATTTTCTGAAAATGAATAGTTTCCACATTGTCTATGCCATACATTTTGAATTATTTTGCTGTCCATGTGCAGCTTAAAGACAAAGTTTGGTCAATCTAAAGATTGGATTAGATAGCATGTGACCTTAGATTCATATGGCCAACAAAGAGCTTTGTTTAAACATTGTCGGAAAGTGCACATTACTGCCCTTAATAAATTGCATGGTGAACAACTTCCTAACATGACACAAAACTGCACCAAGTTTTTATTTTTTCAGGAGGGCATGTTGTATCTTGACAAAAAGGCATGAGACATTTTGTAACTAGACAAACACAGACAGTGATAAGCAGCTGTGGTTTTTTTTTTTTGTGAACGCATTGTTCACTTCACTGATAAGTGAGAACCATGTCCTTCTGAACAAGGACGCATGGCAAATCATGTGTTTTAATTGTCTCAAGCTCAACCACTTTTGGCCTCATGACTTACATATTGTTTGGCCACTAATAGTTTGTAAGTCTGAAAAAATCAGCATATGTTGGACACCAATCAAACACTACAATCATTTAAAGGGTGTGTATAGTTCTGGTCGAGGTGTAGATTTAGCTTTTAATGTTTTGCGAGATATTCAGAAAACACTCAGAGTCTCTATGAGATGTCAAAGAACATGCAGTTCTAAGGGGTATCAAACAAAAGTTTATTCGATGAAAATCGGTTTTTAAATGGCTGAGATATCCAAAAACAAGGTGAAACAAAGAGATCCTAATAAAGTTGTGGTATGTCGCCTTTCATTATTAGCACTTTTTTGGATATCTCAGCCATTTGAAAACCAATTTTCATCAAATAAACGTTAAATCCTTCTTAAAATTACATGCTCTTTCATATTTCATAAGAGGCTTTTCATTATCTCACTTAGGAATGTTCAAAACATGAATCCCTACCTCAACCAGTACTGTACAGTCCCTTTAATCATTTACCTACTGTCACGGTGACCTACAGAGACTCTGAGTATCTAATCTATAAAACAACCACAGACAGATGTCTGAAGCATTCCAGGAACATGAGAAAAAAACAACAACAACACACAAACAAACTAACTAACCTCAAACCAAACTCAGTAGGTTCCTAATATCAATGTGAGAAGCATTTGTTACAATGCTGTGAAAATGTTTAGCAGAGTGGGTACAGTATTGATTTTTTCCTCTCTCTCTTTTTTTTTTTTTTTTTTTTGGGGGGGGGGGTGGGTGGGTGGAGATGGGGTTGAATATAGGTACATGTATATTGCAAGCTTACACTGTATATAACTTATACTTTATAATAGCAGTACTTTTGAAATGTAGACATTTCATATCACAATACTATATCAAGCATTTCATGTAAAAAATGACATCAGATCACGAGACACGAGATAACTTCAGCTTGAAAGAAGGCTAACAGAAACTATGGGCTATACTTCAAATGTGAAAGCAAAAGTACAAGAGGCCAGTATCTGCAATGAATACTACAAGAGACCAGCCATTAATATAGCATCTGTCATTAATGTGACACAAGGAGAAAAGAGTGGCTTCATTAAATCCATACATCGAATCTGATTCTTGCTGCAATAGTGGTTGACTCTTCATTACCACATGATTCATGGCAGAGCAGCTGGCAGGATTTTTGTTTTCATGCACGCTATTAAAGGCCTTCAAGCTAATTTTTAAATAGGACACAATGATTTCATGGTTCCACTGGATCCTCGTCAAATGCAAAGTTTCCTGTTCCTTTTGCCCCAAAGAATGGTTGTCACTATATTCGGGTCATGGCTTGGACCTTGCCCATTAATATCAGAGGGGTGTTGTATAAAACAGATAATGACTGTTTTTAATTGTGGAATGGAACAAGACTTCACACTTGGTAAAAGCCAAGGTCCACTATTCCAGAAGGTTTCACAGTGTTGAATATGGTAGATTGTCTCATCTGTCCCTTTGTGTGCAACAGACACACGTGTCAGGGTTCAACATTAGTGGCGCCCCGGTGGCCAAGGGCCATTAAAATTTGGTGCTTGGCCACCAATTTCATCTTTTCTTGGCCTAGTCAAGCAACTAAGATTCAAAATCAATTGCAACTTTTGCCTTTATTTCATGCCACTACATTCCGAACCACAAAAATCTAAGATTTAAACACTTTAGTGGCCAAATCAGGCCACAAGACCAAAAAGTTTGTGTCGAGCCCTGCATGTGGATATGTGGGACTAGTCATTTATTACATGACACCAAGGTAGCAATGTTGCAATTTCTATTACTTTTGTTTTGTTTTGTTTTGTTTTGTGTGTGTGTGTGTTTTTTTTGTGTTTTTTGTGTGTTTTTTGTGTGTGTTTTTTTTTTTTTTTTTTTTTTTTGGGGGGGGGGGGGGGGGGAATAGGGAAATATGAAGGCAAACATTGTGCATAGTATGGACCAATAAGTTTCTTTAACCTAATGGTGTACCTAGATAAGCTTTTTACAGTCCATAGCATGCACAATCTATGCCTTCATATTTCCTTAAGCCCTTCAGGAAGATTCTTTAGTGGGTGATGTGCAATGCCTTGAATGATTTCCAAGGTAAGAGGATTTTGAACCCATTGCCTCTAGAAGGTAAGCTGGTGGACAATGTGTGCACAGGGCCTAAAGAGGGTTTCAAAGGCTGGTAGGGAACAGGTTAAATTCAATCAGGGCAAAGTCAAGCAGTTCAAGAATTAAAGGACAAGTTCACCTTCATAAACATAAGGATTGAGAGAATGTAGCAATATTAGTAGAACACATCATTGAAAGTTTGAGGAAAATCAGACAATCCGTTCAAAAGTTATGAATTTTTGAAGTTTTTGTGCAGTAACCGCTGGATGAGAAGACTACTCCAGTGTATGAATAACTTAGATGTCACATGCGTACAACAATATAAGGAAAATATAAAGAGAATTTCACAAAATGCCATCTTTTGAAAAAAGTACACATTCCCCTGACTCGTTACCGACAAATGTTATGGGTAATATTATTCCCCCTGCCTTTAGAAAGAGGCAAGTCAAGAGCTCTTTTATTATGCGAAAAAAGTGAAAATATGTTGAATTTTCTTTTACATTTTCTTTATACTGTTGTACGCATATGACTCACAAGCTGTAGTAGTCTCCTCATCCAGCGGTTCCAACACAAACATTTTAAAAATTCATAACTTTTGCATCGATTGTCCAATTTTCCTCAAACTTTCACTGATGTGTTCTACTAATATTGTTGCATTCTCTCAATCCTTATGTTTATGAAGGTGAACTTGTCCTTTAAATGTGAAGGGAAAGATTGAATGGATTGCTGCAATACTCACGGAGCCAGAGTAGATTGATGATGTGCCCGTTCAATGACCGGTACCACTGTTTACTGAACGGCCACACGACCACGGTGAAACACTGGCATGTCGTGACAACGAGGGCGCTGATCAGGAAAACGCAGAAGATCCACACATGGACAATGCTTGACTGCTTCAGGGCAGAGAGGAGGCCCATGGTGATGGAGTGTGTGGCAATTTCTCTTCTCTGTAGTCTGTGAAAGGCACTGTCTGTAAATATTCGCGCAGGGATGTCGTTTCCACGTACACAACCGTCTTCAGTGTGACACCTGAAAATCGGACGATAGTGAATTGGCACACGTAAATGTAGATCCACTCTAATACAATCATGATTACTATAACTGCACAAGGGATGGCACTTCATTTCACAATAGAGTTTTTCTTGTGTACTATTCTTGTGTATACTTAAACAACTAAAGTTTTGTGACTTTCCCCTGAAACTTGCATGAAAGTTTAAAACTGGGTGTTACAACATGCGATATCAATCAGATACATTGAGTCATAGGAAAGGGTCATATCATCCTGCTACTCAGTCATATCAATTTATGCAGCTCTCGTCAAGCACAGGTGGGATTATTACAGCATGAATATTTTGGTACAGAATTTAAAATCTTGTCATCATTAACCTTACACCTCTGAATATCTCTGCCATTTTGTTTGGGAAAAATATTTCGGTAGTTGTTATGTATAAAGATGAATTCATTAAATTTAAATCTGCCCCCATCCCCCCCCCCACCCCCACCCCCCCCCCAAAAAAAGATAAGAAAAAAGAATCCACAAAGATTTTCTAATTTGCAGACAGAAAGAAGAAGTTCAATGTTCTAAAATGTGTGAATACTTTTTTTTTTTTTAAATTCTGCAACCAAATGAAACACTTGATAGTAATAAGGGCTTAATTTATATCTCCTAGATTTTTTTTTTCTTCATTACCTTTGGTGTTGAGTTACATTTATGAAACACCAAACAATTATTGAATTAAATTTAGTTGAATAAAAAAAAAAAGAACATAGATTCAAAGGGTAATGCAGCAGCAAGGCAAAGATATGTAGTTTCTGGGACTTTGAAAGGGTTAAAGATTTCTTTGCCAGACACAGAAGCACAAGATGGCAGAACATGGCCATGGGAGGAGTGTTGTTTAGGATAAGCAAGTACTCCATGCCGCATTATTCAACTGTCAAGACTATTAAAAGTGCTAGCAACCCTGGGGCACATGCCACGGTTACTCTAACTCCACTGCCTACACTATGGGAGTGCCCTCAATGAATAGCAGGCTATTCACATTGTTGAGAAACATAAATTTCAGCACCTCTAAAAGTGCTTATTTCACCAGCGAAAATATCCACTTTTACAGTATTGCCTACGCGTACGTGCGTGCATAAAGGCATTTTGCCAAAACCATTACATTGGCATTACGTACGGCATTCACAATCACCAGGTCACAAGTCTAAAATTTCTCCTATCAAACCAACCAAATTACACAAAGAAAATTAGCAAACACAAGTGCAAATTTCATGATTTTGCCATTTTTGGTGGGCCGTTTGGTTGGGTCTGGGTAGACGTCGGATGATAGTAGGCCTACATGTAGATTCTAGAGCCAAAGGTGGAGCACAATTCAGCACATTCTGGTGTGTAGACAGGCCTATTGTGTGCAGATCGATATTTATACACGGCATGTCCTGATCTGCCGGTTGCCTTTCCTGTGTACGTAAACTGAAACAACCTATCTGCGGGTACGGGCGGCCTGGCTCGAGATAGGTCTCCGCACCATATCCCTGCTGCTTTCTCAGTGTTGGTACCGGTATGTCATATTTTCAGTCACATCTGCCAAGGTTGATGTACCAACGTAAGCACCATAAAATATTCAAAACTACATGTATGCTCATACCAACATCACATATTGATCTATTAATCTAAACGTATGAGAGGAAGTGAAACGACATGATCAAAGGTGAATATTGCCTTTGAAATGTACTCACTTTTCGGCAAATCAGTCACCGGTACCGGCATCCACTGTGCGCATATTATGCACATGCAGCCGTAATGAATCGCGATCTAGGAGTATGGAACGCCGATAGTGTCAAAAGTCGAGAGGCGAGCAGAACCTTGCACTGTACTCGAGTATTGTGTGCTTGACTCGAGAGACAACGAAAAGCACTACACGTATTATGTCGCAGAATAGAATCGCACCAAAACAGCCCAGTTAATTTTTCTAGACGGATATCATCCAGACAAATTTACTTGCGATGAGAATCTTCATGATATCGAGAGAGGCAAAGTAAACAGAAGAGGAAGAGAGAATCAGACGAACATCGATACTAACAAGAACAATGAAGAATGAAAATGATAAAGCTCTATGCTGTTCTGGCCATCTGTTCATGCCTGCATGCCGTTCAATAACACAACGGTTCGCGATGTTACGTAATAAAGTTAATGTGCCGTTATACCTGCCGCTTGCATTGTTATTCTCAATAGCTCATATTGATTTGCACTCAACTGTATAGAGGTGACGGAATATGAAAATATTTCACATGAGAAACTGAAATTACGTGCTCTTTCATAATATGCTGAAAATATAATGTTGGCCTACGTATACTATTCATACGTGTATAGTAGAATGAATGGCCTACGTGTGTATGCTTTTTATGTATGTATATGTGCATTAAACTGTACTTTGCTGATTTACTGACATGCCAGGAAAGAGATTGTTATAAGTCAACCTATTGGCGCAACAACTATATCATAATGCGCGCAAACGAGTTTCAGGCATTAATATACAACTACAAAGCAGCTGTTAACTCAGTGTCCATAGCGAAAATTTTCATAAACTTAAAGACATCAATACGCTCGCCTCAGTTTAATTGCTATGATGATATTTCTGTATTTCAGTTTGAAAGCACCAACGAAAGAATAAGCAAAAGATACATAAGATTGGTCTTCGAATGTGTGGGTTGGGTTTTTTTATCTTTCTCTCTCTGCTTCGCCAGATATCTAGTTCAAAAATCGTTACGCATCACACTCATTATAGTATCAATAAGAGACGTTTATCATATCGTTTGCCAGCCGTTGTACCTTCAAACACAATGATATACGAACGTACATGTATAGGCCTATTGTTATTTAATGTCGTAAGTCATCCCTATATGTTTTGTGTCACTTGTGTAATACTTTCTATTTCATTTTTTTATTGTACGGGGTATATTGTTAACATTGAAATAATTAAAGGGGAGTTCTCACGCTCAGTCAAACACACACACAAACACACACACATACACGCACACACATACACACACATATACATACTGTAATGTTTTATTATATATATATATATATATATATATATATATATATATTCGTTTATTAGTATAAAATGGATACCTCTATCGTGTTCAAAGACAAAATACATTTCATTAAAAAATGCATGTACAGAGAGACAAAATCATTGTTCGATTGAAGGAATTCATTTGGAGTACACTATCTTGAACTATTTACAGCATCAATGTTCTATAATATCTTTTGAATAGTTTGTGCCTTAACAGTTTCGTTTTATTTCATTTCCAACACATATTATGATTACAACATTTGAATACACATACTAATGACAACAGACTATGACAATGATACAAGTTTGTATGAATTTTAAGATAAATAACGAAAAAAAAGTGCTGGAAATGCAAGGCACACATCATGCATGGCATTGAAATGTATTGTTACGAATGTCGTCATCATTCTCTCATCATGAGGAAGTAGAAGGAGAAGAAGAAGAAGAAGAAGAAGAAGAAGAAGAAGAAGAAGAAGAAAAAGAAGAAGAAAAAAAAAGAGGCAGTGGCAGCAGTTTGCGCTACAGGTGTTTGGTGTATAAAGAGATGAGTCATGGTTTGCATGGGGGCGTAAAATGGATGTTCAAAACTGGTGATGTTCGTTATTCCGAAATACAACAATCCCCTAAATACATAGCCATGTTCGTTAATCCAAATATTTTGTGGCGTCATTTCGGAGGTTTCGAAAAAAAAAGGTGTATGCATATAAAAACAAACTTTCGGTATTGCACACCTTCTCTCTCCTTCCAGTACCCACCCTCCCTCTCTCTCTCTCTCTCTCTCTCTCTCTCTCTCTCTCATTTTCGGACTAACGAACCTTCGAAATAACGAATTTTATTTCATTTTCGGATAACAAACCTTCAGAATTAACGAACTACTCTAGGTTACTGTTCGTGATTTCGGAATTACGCCAAAAATGTTAGGATTAACGAACACTGTTTCATTTTCAGATTAACAAACATCTATGTTGATATCCTAGGTACAACACATGGAATTTGCGTATTCCGAAATAATAGACCTTCGGAAAAACGAACTTTATGTCATTTTTGGATCATTAACGAACCTTTGGAATAACGAACATCATCCCTGGAGAGAACAAAAGGCTAAATCAAAGCCATATTTAATCAGATTGCATAGTAACAAGCCAGGGGTTGAGGATAGAAAGAGCTATTATATATCCTCAAAGTTACACATTTATTTACACGACTCTATAACATACAAGTTGAACATTGAATGAAGGCATGGGAGTATTAATGCAGATCGGTTAATATGTGCATTTACTTAGTTTTATATATGAACAAAAAGTAACAATTTAGCACACACACACACACACACAAATTTTTTTTTTTGCTTATAATCATTACATGGACGGCAGCTAAATTTACACATTAATGTGAACGCAGATTCCTTATTGATTGTATATTGGTTCAAGAAAATCAAGAAAACAAAGTCACTGCACGTTTGCATGTTTATAGTCCTTTTGCAGGAGTTGACGAATGTTATATAAGATTTCATCTCATGGATGAATCCGGCTCTAGAGATAACAGCATCTTGAGACAGTGGACACATCAGGGGGTTAACTTTATACGTTAGGATAACTTTCTTCCAAACAAGGGTTTCTCATTGCTACATCAAATTTTGCAATAAAGAAATTAGGTAACTATCTTAAATGTGCTTTACAAATCAAGATTAAGAATGTAAACTTTCTTATTCCTCAATGACAGATGTGTTGCACTGATGACAGAAAGTGGCAATGTTGAACAAAGTTAATTTCTTACAAATAAAATGTATATTGATGAAAAGCAAACAGCAATTATAAAATAACCTTCAACACAATTCATATACACTATTCTATGCTACAAGCAAATTCCTAAAATATGTAATTTAACTGGTATAAAAGACATAATTTACTCTTTGGTATAATATATTAAGTATGAATTTCATAAAAGGAACTCTAAGATAAGAATTCCCAGCAAATCATTCCATATAATGAAAACCATTACCCGCATATACACAAAACATCATTTCATATAACTGATTTGATAGATTCCTGTTATAACAACGTTTGCTATGGCCCAATGCACAATCAAACATAATAAGAGTATACCGATATCTGCTTCTATATAGCCAGTCCAAAAATAAGATTAATAGATTGAAAAATGAAGCAATTTTTACAGACATGGCGGACATCTTGAATACGAAGCGACTCGTGGAGAAAAAACTGGGGGCTTGATAACCTATTTCTGCCTTCCAAGGATGCATTTTTTCCCCTGCCTGTTCTACTTCAGTCCGTACGATGAGCGACTATTGGAGTTTGACTGCAGAAACATGTACTTCGCAATTAGCACAACTGGTGATGTATGAGAAAGATCGAAAGAGAAAGGAAGAAAAGACACAACAACAGTATTAGATTATCTCTGTGACATCGCACCCCACATTCAAAACACGTTGTTCTCACGTAGGGGACCGTTTCATGAAACTTTTTGTCAGTGATTTACACTGACAAGTGTTAAAAGCTACTGAAATCCTTGCGTCTGATTAGCTGATAGCAAATTCGTCGGTGAAAACCTCCGACGAACTCGTTGATGAAACGCCCCCAGGTCATTTATAAAATGCAGTGATCTTTGCCCTTAGTTTCTATTTGTCGAATTTGGGAGTTTAACATACTAAATTTATAATGAATATTCATATTAGTGAGGGCTGGGACAATCTCTCTCCTATAGGAGATAGCTTACAGGACTATGTGAAAACGGTAATGATGATAATAGATGATAATGATAATCATTATCATTATCATGATAATGATATGTCTATTGCTAGAGAATGTGGGTTTGAGGAACCCTCTGTATGGCAAGTGGCTGAGGATGATTTGTTGACAACCTGACAGGCAGAACAGCCTATGGAACTGTACATCTAAGGTAGAAAAACATCTTATTTCTCCATCTTTCTAAAAAAACCAAAATTAAATCACATTCACATTTGACACTTATATTCTTATATAATAGGTTAAAACTGACCAAAAGAATATGGAGTATGGGCCTCTATCACAGAGAAAACATAATAGAGTTAAGACCTTCTATTTTGCCACAGTCACCAGTCCTGTGACTATTGTATGTATGAAGGACCGTGTGGCTCGGGGTAAATAATGTACCCATCAGCTCATCATAATTTAACAAAACACAATTTCTCAAGGTACAGTGGACCTATGGATGTAGGCCTAAAGACAAACTACTGAAATATACATGTATACCGGTATTTTATCTACTTGCGATTTGATGAGGTACATTAAGTGATTGTTGGCAAAATCATTCGTCTTCTTTGTAGAGCCCACCCACACAACCCGTCCCACACCTCAACGACCCCAACACACAACTCCCATCCCCCCTCCCCCACAAAAAAGTTCCACTATAACGCCCATTAACAAAAACACATTATAAAGAGTAATAAAACAACATCAACGTAAGATTCGACCTCTTACCACCAAAGAAGAGGACCACGGTAACAAGCCTGGTAAGCATTGAACCCGCAGTGAGGGCCTGGTAGGTATAGTACAGGATTGGCAGTCCGATAACAATGATCCAGAATATCATGATGAAGAGGACGTACAGAGGTCTGGGAACATTCTGCAGGGATCGCCCGGGGTCGTACCCTTCGAAGGTCCCGTGTTCCAGGAAGTAACTGTAGGCTTCATCCTTTTAACGAAAGATGGGTCCAAATCAGAATTTTGGCTTTATTCACAACTGTAATCTATTATCAACACTTGTCTTGAAAGGGACTATGTTCACAAAAGTGAACTACTGATCTGTAATTTTGACAAACATGTCAGAAAAATGAAACTATAGTGGGACTTCAACACAATTTTATAACAATGTTTTGTCATTTTGACATTTAAAACCGTTGATCAGTCGTTTATATACATATACAGCAGTGAAATGTCAATGGTAATCTAAGAGAAGGACTGAAATTGCTCTTAGATATGGAGTCATTATACTAATAGATCCATAAAAAAAAAGAATCATGTCAACTCATGCAAACTTCTTGTAGAATGAGAACGTGGGCCTTTCTGCTTTTATGGCGACGGATTCATGGGACTTGATCGCCTATAAGCAGTGTTGGACTCATGGGCCTTTTTGGACTATAAAAGTGACGGACTCGTGGGCCTTGTTTGCCTAGTATACTAGTGCCGTGTTTGCCTGTAGTGTCGAGCTCATGGGCTGTATGACTCATGAGTCATGGACCCCCTTTTTTTTTCATGTCAAGCTCGTGGGCAGTAATTTTGACTCCTGGGTCGGACTCGTGGAATGAACCCGTTTCATTACGCTTACCATCACATGCCATTCGGAGACATTACCTTTTCCTGGAAGAGCTGATAGCAGAAATCGGCAGTAACCTTCTCCGAGTCAGAAGGTACACTGTCTAATGGAAAACGTCTGTAAAGAAATACGCCAAGGAACATGCATAATTATAAGCACGAAACAAACAAAATAAACCGTCAATTATGAGCAACAAAATGACCTGAATAATAATTAAAAAAAACTGTGTGAGTGAGTAATTAAGGTCATGGAATTACAAGACATAAGAAATAAATGAATATTTGAATTAATACATAAACGAATATTCAAATAGGTGGATGAAACTGATGTATGAGAAGTAAATAAATGAAAAAAAAATTCAATGTAATTCTATTCCATTCATACACAACGTTGGGCACAAAAAGACCAGTGTACATTATGGAAAGAAATCATGAAGGAATCAACTGTACAGATTACCTTATATATGCCTGGCAGTGATATTTTTTGCCACGCATTAAATCAGACAGTGATGGAGTATGTCCCCCTTCGTAGGCTATGGTCATGTCATATATTTGCCAGCCTGTTGAGAGAGAAAGAAATATATATATATATATATATATATATATATATATATATAATTATATATATATATATAATTATATATATATGATTATATATATAATTATATATATATATATATATATATATAACAACAGGCTGATATATATGTACATATAACAAATAATGATAGAAGAGATAACAGTCTGTTCAAATTGCAGAAAATTTATAAATGCAAGGCCACTCTACATTCAAATTGATTTTAAGAGAAAAAAAGTAAAATGAGATAAACAGAATGGTATAGGTGTCATCACATTTTTTTTTTTTTTTTAGGGGGGAGGGAGGTATATGAGTCTTGCCTTTTCTTTTGTAAGTTTGTTCTCCTCCTCTTTTTCTTTTCCTTGCTCTGCTCTTCTCTACCTATCTCTGATTATTGCTGACTCTCACTGTACCAGTTCGGTAAATGATTTTCATTATTTTTTTTCTTATGTTTTGTATATACAGTGTTTATCATCCTTGTATTGTACTGTAAATTAGGGACCCTGTGGAAGAACAGACATATTTTGATAATATGACTGAACAGGCAATCCCCCGTTTCTTCTGTAAGTATATGCAATGTATATGCAACTTGTAATGTGTGTATTTTTATATGAAGACGGAAATAAAAACAAACAAACAAACAACATAAAACGTGAAATATAGAAGAGTTAAGGTATTTGCACTTGATATCATATGAATAAAATAAATAGATATTCAGCACTCATACAAAATCCTCTATCACCACAGTGACTTGATTATAGGCCTATGCATATGCATACCTGTAAGTATACACACAACACACACACATAGTGTACACACACAGATTGATGTAAAACAAATCTGTGTAGGGGTGTGGTAAGCAGAAAAAAAAATATTATGTTGCATTAATGTAATATTATATGCATCAATTTGTATTGGCAGACATGAGGAGGAACTAGTCTGGATTCTACAGCAAACCCATGCAATAACTATCATGAGTTTAGTTTCCATGGCAACAAGCAGAATATCAGAAGCTGATTGGCTGCTGGGTATTGTCGCTCTGGCAATCGTAATGGCTATTGCCGTGGTATTATGCAGTACAAGTTATGTAGTTTTTGTGTCACGCGCAGGGCCTCACTCTTTCACCTTTGTTCCTGTACGCTTCAATACAAGTTGCGAATCCCTTGGTCCTTGGTAGAAGGTGATGCTTTAGTCCAGGAATTCCTCTTTCTTTGGCAAATGCTTGACTCTTCTCATATTTCTCCTTGGTGTAGCGTGTCCCCTCACAAAATATGGTTGTCTGAAAGATGAAACACGGAAAATAGCTGCGATATCACTTTGTAAGCCTGTATAGTCTTATGGGATAATCTAAGAATGTAAGTTCCCATAAAATGATATATCTCTGTAATTTACATATTTCCTATAACGAACTTCTTTTTGTATTTCATTTCCACCTAGTTTGAGCCATTAATGCCCATTTTATTGTAATACACTATGCTATTGTTCAATATTTGCTACACTG
This sequence comes from Diadema antillarum, assembly GCF_040938485.1. Lineage (NCBI taxonomy): Eukaryota > Metazoa > Echinodermata > Echinoidea > Diadematoida > Diadematidae > Diadema > Diadema antillarum. Next base: position 4,274,939 of record NW_027271001.1, on the reverse strand, counting down.
TCGTACGGCTCGTGTTCGCCGACGCGAAGCCTAGACAAACACCGATACGGAAAAAAAAAACACACTTTGGCTTTCCATAGCTACAATAAGCTCATGAATATGCAAATATGAATAATCAGATGGTACCGTTCCATTTTGATTTTGTGAGGTATTTACATGCACGACAAAGATAATAAAGGGATAATTAGCTGCATTACGAATGCTTTTGTCCTAATTTAAGTATTTGTAAATTACTCTACTGAAAGCCAATTCACTTTTAACTTAAAATATACTAATTTGCAAGCAACAAGAAAGGAGGCTTTTCTTACTAACCAACGCTTTAAGAGATATATTTTGAGTTGGGCTATTTTCTAGTCAATGCTTCAGTATGCCTTAAACTAATGAGTAAGGAAAATAACGAGCCTGGGTAGTTCCAGGTTCCACAGCTAAAATAGTCTGTGAGGAATTTCTCTGAGGGAACAGGTTGCCCTTGCAGTGACCCACCTACTTTAGTGGGATGCTCATGAAAGGCGATCTTCCCGCTTCCCTCCCGTTCAAAGCGAAAGACAGATCACATAATCTCCTTCCTCCCACCCACCCGCCCGGGGCATATTATGCAGGACCAAGGAGGTACTAGGCAAGCTTGCCTAGTACCTCCTTGGCAGGACATAATACACCCGTATGGAGCTACATAGCGGGATAGGCTTCATGGTATACCCAAAGCTCCCACTTGGTATCTAAAACCACCAGGCGCAGTATTTCTTTATGTAGTGAATCCCTATTATGTTATACACGACACAGAATGATGTGGCTTACGGGAAGAAGTAAACAGCAACAAATAAACAAGAAAAAACCCTTCTCCCTTTTCAGCGCTCTACCTGAAACACACACACACACACACACACACACACACACACACACACACACACACACACACAAAACGAGACAAAAACAGAGCAACACTCCACACACACACTCTTTAAAAAAGGGTAAATCAACAAAAGGGGCGAGGAGTGACAGCGTTTTTAAAATGTTGTATTCACCCTTTTATCCAGCTGAATCCAACAGTATAGATGTGCTTCATATAGCAAGAAAAGGGGTGAATACAATATGTTTTAAAACGCTGTCACTCCTCCCCCATTTTAAAACGCTGATTTACCCTTTTCTTTCTAGAGTGCACACACACACACACACACACACACACACACACACACACACACACACACACACACACACACACACATACAAACCAACCACCTTTTTTAAAGATTTGCTTTTATCCTTATCACAATTCAGAGAGAAAAAAAAGAAGTATGTTGACCTGACTGGCAAATTTCTTCATCAATATTGTGATAACAACAAAATAAGGTCATTCCCTCTCTGTCAATAGCGTCGTCGCGATTGAATGCAATCTGGCGCGTTATGATACCTATGATTATCCTGATGCATAGTGTATCCTACTGAGTTCTTCTCCCCATTAAAAAAGTTCATCTTTATCACACTTGCCGTTCAAAGATCATGATATCGCCAACAGGCACGTGTTTGATGGGAAACTCGTCACGTCCTAATAACACAGGAAAATAATCATACCTTGAATAATGAACCACAATGAATATGATCATAATTCCAATTTACATAGCGCTCAAGCATCATGATCTGATTTGTATAGACACATGCAGAGAGAGCATGTAGAACAGATTAAAATCCGAAAAGCACACGCACCTATACCCACATAAGCACACACAAGGGCGATGACACAAGAAATGTTATAGAACAGAAAAATACTCGGAGGTATAATGGCATCTAGAACACCTCAGTGTTTTAATGGGAGGATTTACATGCTTCCTGTGAAGATGCTCGATCTCGCGTGGGATGGGGAGTGAGATTGTTCTGCAGAATGAGCGCCCATGAATGCTCCATGAGTGTCTCACGTTAATAGTTTCATTCATGTCGCTGCAATTGTGGGCGAAGATGTCGCGTTGGGCCTATTGTCACAGAATTTGAATAGAAATGGCGTCTGAGCCGAAATCAGATAGGGGGATCTTAGATTATGCAAGACCAAGAAATAGGGTTTAAGGATCCTCTATTAACAACAGCATTAACAGGAAGTCATTGGAGCGAGTGCACTAAGTACGAGTGTTATTAGATCACGGTCAGACTTCCTTGCTCGGAGCAAGCCTGACAGTATAGCAATTACGACAGAGGTTTAAAGACGTTATAATGTGACATTATCTTTCTGTATAGAAAGATGGGATTACTGAACAAGGTATTTGAGAATTTAACACGGTTGAACATCTAGTATACATAAACAGGCAAAGCGGTGTCGTGTGCTTGTCACGTTAGGGAAGCACGATCCTAGGATCTACTTTTTTAAATTTCTTTTCAGCATATTGTGTGCGTGACAAAATAATTATACCATTTATGATCATGTTGATGCATTTTTGTTTTGTCAAAAATAATAGGTCCATATAGTGGAATAGGATTTTGATAATTTGCTGCTGTTATTGTTTATCAAATAATTCGTATTGATTCAAATGGCAGTCGGTTCAAAAGGAAATTCCCTGACATAACAATATCCAGTAGGCCTATAGCCGATTTCGATAACCGCATAGCCCCTTTTGCCTTGTGTCGGACTCGTGGGCCTTGTTTGCCTATACAGTTTCGGAATTATGGACCTTAATATTTGCCTAGTGTCGAGCTCATGGGCTGTATGACTCGTAGGTAACTTGTGGGGCTGTGTAACTTGTATATAAGTGTCGGACTCATGACGTCCACCCCTGTACTTTGCACGTGGGCACTGTAGGGCCTATACGTATGCACTAACTTTGAGAAATTAGTTAGTTATTTCTCACTAACGTTGAGAAATAACTAACAGATATTTCTCAACGTGACATGACCCGAACTAATGTGTAATTAATCATCAACACATAACTGATAATGAGCACCGAACTTTCCGATGAGCCCACCCATCCCATCAGTTAATTTCCTTTCCTTGTTCAGGACCTGGGACTATGTGATAACTCCTTCCGCTCGCTCGGGGGAAGCTATATCACTTCGTTCTGCGCAACCGACAACTCGAAGGTATAACGAGGGCTGAAAACAACTTTCTGCATTCTATTTTCAATTGTTATTTTAATATTATATTTGTTTTGCGGGAACGCAGCCAATGTTTCTCTTACTGTGGTATTGAAGTGGAAACTGGCCACGTTCCTCAGCTGCTTTAGAAGCAGCTCGCGGTCCCTGGCGAAGTCCCGCTTGACGAAGATCTCCTCGGCCAGGTAGAAGGACCAGCCCATGAGAGGAACGTACTTCAGTTCATCCTTCATCAATGCTTTGCCCCCCTTTATAAAAGTAGTATAAAAGTAGATCAAGAGCATATCCAAAGTGAGTTCATAGAAAGAGGGAAAGAATAAATTAACATAAAATTCAATGATAAAGGATAAAGAAGAAATGAATTTCCTCCTTAAAAAGAGGTCATCCAGAGTATCCATAGCACTCTATACCTTGCTTTTTCTGTTTATAATCATATATTCTTATGTATAACAGTTACTATGTTTATATCCGCAATATACGAAAATATCATATCTTTGAAGCAACAAATCTTACGATTTTTTTAAATAAAAAAAAAACCATCTTGGCTTCGCTAACGTTATACTTTTATGTTGGTGCACGTTGATACAAATAGCGTGTAAAGCTGTACTATCATATGGTTTACTATACAATCATTTCTTGCGCATTTAATCTTTTAACTTTGTGTAAACATTTGTGTTCAATGTTCAGTGATAGAAAACCCTTGAAATATATACATATACGAAGTGGTGGCATAATGATGGCTATAGGAATAACTGGTGGGAGAGAGACACAGAGAGACACACACAGTGTGTGTGTTGGTGGTGGTGGTGGTGGTGGGGGGGGGGGGAGAGGGGGGGCTCAAGTCTGGGGAGCTATACCTCCCCCCCCCCCCCCCCTTCTAATACCGATGGGGGCAAAATGTCTTGGCCTGTCATACATTCACGCATAAAGAGTGTGCGACAGAGTAGGCCTATATGATAATACTCACTGAAAGGAGGCCGAATCTTGCTGCTAACTGCCAAATGACTATCCAGTCGACGTCGGAACGGTGGTTGCACACGAGTAACACGTTCTCCTTACCGACGAACCGCAGGTCCTCCGTTCTGGCGCATACATTGAAGGTAGATCCCGACCAAAAATCAGCTAACCACGTGTACTCTATAAACAAGCCCCATTTAAAAGTAGATAAAAGGGAAACAAAGCAGAATCAAGATGAATGAATGATAACTGGATTGCTCCTGAGCACCCCTGGATAAATTTAAGTTTAGATTGCAACTCCATACCATGTGCACGGTGGCTTTAGTAAAACAGAAAAGATATTAACGATTAAGGTAAACCTAGCAATTAAAACATTTATTTATATAATTTATAAAATATCTATATATTATATTATAAGGATAATATATAAAACATATACATATACACGTACATATACATATATACTCATATATTCTAGCAACTGAATCATTTACATCTTAGACGTATTATTGATTAAGCTGTTGCATTGAATTCAACAGAAGCAAACTGGGAAAAAAATAGATATACGAATTTGGATCTTTATGAGAGCAATCACACGTGATGTTATGATTATGATTTCACTTTCGATGTGATATAAAAGAGTGGTGTGTACATGTATGTGACGTGTATGCATGTAGGTCTCATGATCGCTTACACAATATTGTAAGCGTGTATTATACTAGTTTACATGCAGACATTGACTGCATGGAGTGGAATGTAACATCCTTTGGATCGTCAGGAAGCTATATTTTCCACTGCAAAGGGAAAATAATTATGATCACGAGAGAAACTATAACTCCTTGGCGACCAATCACATTTTAGCATCTGTCATAGGCCATCAACATTACTATACTCACGCATCCAAAAGAATTGTATCAGAAAGCAGTTGACATTGCGATACCATCGTTTGGTCAGCGGCCACAGCGGGAGAGAGAGAAATTGGAGCGTGACAACCACGATGGCACTAAGCAGAAAGATGCACCACAGCCACACGTGTACCACCGTGGACTGCTTGGCAAACCCCATGATATCCATGGCAACCACGAAAAGCCTACAAAACCAGAGCTTTCACAGCCTAATGATATATATAGGAAGATGAGGACAGAAAGGGGGGGGGTGGAGACAGAATAGGTGAGAGAGAGGGCCTTTGTGTTGTAAAAACTATACATCTAGACATTTTAATATGTCAATAAAATTATCGACTTTACTGTCGAGAGATGGAAAGTACATGTATGTGTATGTTTATGAGTAGTACACCTTATAGCCTACATAAACATAAACATTATTACATGATATATCATATGTGTAATATATACAACTCAATATAAGTATATATATATATATATATATATATATATACATACATACATACATATATATATGTACTTCCACTGCTACATACTACTACTACTACTTATAATAATAATGACAATAACTAGCAGTTGAAACAGGGACATCGCGGTCAGGGAGGGCCTCCTCAAGAGGTACATAGACACGCTAAACCTTCAGAACTACAACATCACTATCAACTCTTTGCGAAAACAGCCTGCCTATAATACACGAACAACAGAGCTTTTTGGAGGCCCCTGTGCACACACGGCAAGGCTTCTGACACAAGCTAAGCTAAATCTGCTATCTATAGTCAAAGAAGACAATGAAACAGAGTTCCACTGCTTTGGATTCCTTCCACTTAACCATTGTGGCCAATCGCGTGCGTCACGAATTGGACTTCATTCTCACTTGAGAACTGCACTTAGACATTATGACTTGTCTTCCTATATACTAGTCTGTCCCATAAAGACAGGAGATTCCATACTTATCATTTTATGTATAGTTTATATACATTGCCATACATTATACTTTGATATACATTATGATACAGACAGATTATATTAGTCAAATTGTACCAAGTACACTCTATTCGATATAATGTGAGAGCCAATGGATACGAGTTTAAAGTTTTATTACCTTACAGGTGTCTTCTTCTCGATCCGTATCCTTGTCGTTCGATATCCGACTCAAGTTTACCGATTCCGCTGCCAACGAGGAGCCCTCTGTCAAACAGTTTATTCTATCAATTTTCTAGGCATGAATAAACGAGACCATCCAGCACTCAGCCACGGATCAAAATATCTCGTCCTTTCAGGTGTATAGCGAGCTTGATAACCTTGCGCCTGTTTCCACCTACGTGTTCACGTGTAGCGTCGCTTTTTTCACATCTCCGATAACCTCTTACTAATCATTTAAACACGACTGTGTCTCATTTATTGTATAACTAATTAAACGTTCTGAAAGTTCGGCTTGTTCGACAATCTGTCCGTTTCGTCTGAAGGCACTTTCAGCTCGGTGTCTAGTCACGCAGGGTAGGCTTGTAATCAATTGTCGTGGAAGTCGACAAGTCGAAGTTTTTAAATTTTTCCCTCCTGGTTCAGAGTCCCTCAGATTTTGCTGTCGACAAACTAGAAAAGGAGCTATGAAACATAGGTTCGTCACGCAAAGATAGTCAAACCACCATGAGAGTTAAGACCCATCGACTGACGCCCTTGAGTCTTTATAGCTTTAATTTGCTCAAGACATTGCGGGTCAGCGCTGACAAAAGGGGGATGGTCTTTTAAAATGGCCGTTGAACCATGGAGATGTGTAATATCTCCATGGTCGAATCGCCATTAGGGCCACCGAAATCCCGTGACATTGTCTGCTGCTGAGCTGTTATTGTGTCAGACGGGTCAGAATGCATTTTGTGAAAAGGCATATTTTTTGTTTTTTGTTTTGTTTTGTTTTGTTAGGGAAAGCCGAGCTGTCATCGTGATTTACTTCTCACCGCAAGGATGCTGAGTGTCACCGAAAATTCGAGGAGGTGGCTTCCCACCTCAGTGGTTGACGAGTTGGAAACACGAAAAGTAGAATTTTTCTAAACAGTTGGGCGCAGTCACTGTGTGGCGCAGCTCGCTGGCAGAAATTTTCGGCATTTTTTTTTTCTTTCAGGAAATGGATGTATGGTAACCTCCTGAATCATTCGGTAGAAAAGAAAAAGAAAAAGGACATTGTCTCCTTATTGGGAGCATGGATTTGTTATTGAAACCTTAAAACGGGTGAATTGATTGATTAATCAATAAAGTGATAAAGCGTTAAAATTCACACGAGTTAGATAGTTTAGAAAGAGCCCTATAGGTAATATGGCTAAAAAGTAGCAATTTATTGCTTGAGCCACACAGGGGAGTTCAAGAGCTGGAGTTCCAACTGGCCATGATTATGTACTATACCAGCTGTTAATATTGTCTTATGAATGCACAAAAGAATTCCTCAGGTGTCTTTGATGATGCCGAGATTCGATGCCCCCATCTCTCTGCAATATTCGTTTTGAAGCCTAACATAATGTCGGGTATTTATGTTTATTGCTGAAATGAAATGATATTTCACCTGCTTTAAAAAAATGTAAAACTGAAGTCAATCCCACCAGACATAATGAAAAGTAAATATGAGAGCTGCCTATCATGTTGTGAAGGTGTTTAAAACTATGTTATCATACCCTCTTGGAAAGCTGACTTTATCACTCTGATATAGTATGAATTTTTCAAGTACAGCTCATGACAAATAATTGATAAGTCAGATTATTGCCCGGACCCGTCCAGTCAGGTATTTTGAGTTTTGCTTCATCAATCTTTGTTCAATTTCTGTTCGTGCATCTCCGTTTGCAATTATGTATCGCTCTTCTTATCAATATAACAAGGAAGGGCGAAATAGAATAATTTGGACATCATAAAGACATTTATCTTCCTCAGAGAGCGGATGGTCATTATGCAAAGACACATGAGTCCGTGGTCTTCCCATCCGAGGGACAGATTTATCATAGTTTGACACATACTTCAGATATTTTTGAGTGGCGGCATCAAACGTGAGTTCTAGAAGGAATACGACTGCTATGACTCCACCTCTTGAACCTCCTTCATTACTTGCGCTTGCATTTTGCTTGATTTGGTATGTGCAAATTCAATGAACAACTGCCTGCAAGCAAGAGTTTTTGCTGCAGCAAGCAACTTCTTAGGGGAATGACACGAGATGGCAATATTATATGACTGTATACGAATATGAACCTTCGTAAGGTCTTCCGGCAAAGTCTTTGACGTGCAAAAGATTTTACCACAGCCTGAGAAATTCTACTGGCGGTTACTGTAAACGACGGCTTAAGTGCCCTCATGAATGACTCCATGCATGTTTAAACGATCGGAACCGAGTATGAACAATGAAGAAAACTTCCTTATCTTGTGTCCATCTTTGCTCAACTTCGGGATAGTTTGACGCCTATATTACTGGAGTTGGACGTCGCCGCGACTCGAGCAACTTGAAAAACCATAAATGATGGCTTGCGCGCTCACCAAGAAGGCGACCTACCCCCCCCCCCCTCCCCAGGGGCGACGTCCGTTACGTCTTCAAGGTGACAACGTAAAATCGCCCGGAAGTCGCGAGAGGTAGCCGAGACGTCTCTGCATTGTCGTCGGTATACAGTCGCCATGGGGATTTTCCCAGGATCGGTTAGTCTCTGAGATGTGGCCGCAACTGACGAGACGTCGTGGAGACGACTCCGAGACCAACTGGAGACTGGAAAATGTCTCCGAAAAAAAAAAAAAAATGTTCGATTAGAATTCAAATGGAACATTTCATCGAAGTTGGCAACTCACAGAGCATTTGCACACTATATTCAAGTCGGCTGTAAAGAATAGAAAAAGCAAATCAGACGAACGGCAGGCGGTTCGTAATAAATCGGACACTGTCGGACACAAAATAAAGAATTTATCGATTTTTTTTTTAATTTCACATCTTTTCGCACTCGTACGTAAAGCGGAGTAGGCGAGGATGACGACATCGCTGTTGCGTCACCTCACAACTCTCTTTTTGGTGTTCACACACGCACGCACACCCACACACACACAAACAAACACACCTACCCACCCACACTCACAAACACACACACACACACACACACACACACACACACACACACACACACTCACACACACACACAAAACACACACATGATATCAAAATCATATTTTTAGTGCAACCTTCTGCCAACTCGATCAGCTAATCCATCACGGCACTGCAGCATCGCATCACAGCATTGAAGTGCACCCCCAACGGTGGATGGGCGCGCACTGATATTGACTGGAATCATGCAAATTGATATAATTGATCGCAAATAATCATCTCAACTTGAAGAGTTAATGAAGTTCACTCGTTTTGCAAGTAAACTCTTCATTGGTATGCTGCCCTCGTCTTCTTCGGATCAATCTCCCCTATAAAATAAATCATCGACGATTACTGAAAATGATTCTCAGTGGATTTTCTTTTGACTTATTAATTTTATCAACAAAGAGAATACTTTTATTGATTTGATTGGGATATAGACCTTCATCGCTCCTAACTCATGCACCTGTTTCTGTCTAATGTGTCACAAAATAAAAAAAACATTTAAAATGCTCGAGATACTGCTTTGATCTCATCATCACCGCCAACAGCCGGCCTGGATAAGGACAAGACGTATGGCGCTCTGAGTTAATCTGAAAACTACATGCTCAGAAGATAATAATTACATAAATTTACATCTTACTTTCCATACAGAACACTTAATTGCCAAGAAGAAGCACATGAATACAGATTGAAGAAAAACAAAGGGGTCCAACATGATGCTAGTGGAATAAATGCTACTGAAAGATAGAGAGAGAGTGAGAGAGAGAGTGAGAGAGAGAGAGAGAGAGAAAGAGAGAGAGAGAGGGGGGGGGGGGGAGGTAGGGGGAGAGAGGAGGGGAGGGGATGATTTTTTTGAAAAAAAAAAGTTCCGATACTATAATCTTCATGTAATTGTATCACAGATGTATTTCATATTGATGAAAATGATACATTGTTAAAAATAGTCATTTACTCTTATTTTGCACAATGTTATAATGAAAGTGCAGAAAATTGATGTACTAGTAAAAAAAAACATACAGAGAATAAATCATATCATATCGAATCAAATCTTAATAGCTTCGTTTTATTTCATTTCCAACACATATCATGATTATAACATTTGGACACACATACTAATGATATAACATGAAGTGCAATGAAAAACAGACTATGATAATGATACAATTATTTTCGTAAATTTCAAGACAAATAACGAAAAAATAAACAGTGTTGGAAATGCAAGGCACACATCATGCATGGCATTGGAATGTCTTATTACAAATGTCGTCATCATTCTCTCATCAAGAAGAAGAAGGAGAAGAAGAAGAAGAAGAAAAGGAAAAGGAGAAGAAGATGAAGTAGGAGGAGAATTAGGAGAAGGAGAAGAAGAATAAGAAGAAGAAGAAGAAGAAGTATAGAGGAGAAGGAGAAGGAGAAAGAGAAGGAGAAGAAGAAGAAGAAGAAGAAGAAGAAGAAGAAGGAGAAGGAGAACAAGATTAGGAAAAAGAGGCAGTGGCAGCAGATGGTGCCACAGGTTTTTGGTGCAGAGGTGGCTCAGGCTTGCATTGTGGCGTGAGATTATGGATGTTGACAATTTAACTGGTGATATGTTAGTTATTCCTAAAGTTCGTTATTCCGCAATACACAAAGTCCCTAATATACATACAGCCATGTTCGTTAATTCAAACATCTTGTGGCGTCATTCCAGAGGTTTCGAAAAGGAAAAAAAAAAATTTGCATAGAAATAAACTTTCACTATCACAAACCTCCTCTCCCCCTTCACCGACCCCTCGTCTCTCTCCCTCTCCCTCCCTCTCTCTCTCTCTCCCTCCATCTCATTTTGTTACATTTGATGTATTTTTTATTATTCATTGAGAAATATGAAAATAAAAATGAAAGGAATTTTTCGGACGAACGAATCTTCGAAATAACAAATATCATTTCATTTTTGAATGATATACCTTCGGAATAACGCGCTACTCTATATAGGTTAAAGTTTGTGATTTCGGAATAACGCCACAAATGTTTGGGTTAACGAACCCTATTTCATTTAAGATTAGTATCAGCTGTGTACAACATAATATAGCATTTGTGTGTTCCGGAATGACAGACCTTCGGAAAAACGAACTTTATGTCATTTTCGGATCATTATCGAACCTTTAAAATAACGAACATCATCCCTGGAGAGAACCAAAGGCAAATGTCAAAGCCATATTTAATCAGACTGTATTTTATAGGCTAAACAAAAGTGACGAGCCAGGGGCTGAGGTTAAAAAGAGCTATCCCAAAAGTTACACACTTATTTACATGACTTTATAATAATCATACCAGTTTAACATTGAATGAAGGCATTAGAGTATTAACGCACAGAGATTAAGATGTGCATTTATCTAGTTTCACATAAGACCACAAATAATGATTTAGCACAAAAAACACAAAAAGCTTTGCTCATAATCATTACATGGACGGCAGCTAAATTTACACATCCATGTGAATGCGAATTCCTTATCAACTGCATAGGTTCAAGGAAATCAAAATCACGTTTGTGGATTGTATAGTCCTTTTGCTGCATTGACAAATTAATGTTACATACTGATATCATCTCATGGAAAAAAAATCTGGCTCTAGAGATGGCATCTTGAGACAGTGGACACATTAGGGGTCAATTTCATACGTATAAGTAGACAGATGATCCTTGTCCAGGAGGACAGCACCTGGCGCACGCCCCCCTTTTATTTTTTGTTGAAACAAAAGAAATAAAAAGGAAAAAATGGGGAGGGGTGCGTGCGCCCCCCTTTGATTCTTTTTAAACGCGTCCCTCTTTGCGGAATACCTGGATCCGCCCCTGGGTAGATACCTTTCTTCTGAACCAGGGTTTCTCGTTGCTATATTATACATCAGATATTACAATAAAAAATTTAACTATCTATGGGATCTGCTTTACAGATCAAGATTAAGAGTGTAAAATTATTATTCCTCAATGGTAAATGTGTTGCCCTGAAGACAGAAAGTGGAAAATGTTGAGCAAAGTTAACTTCTTACAAGTAAAATGTATAATTAGTATGCAAAGCAAACAGCACCACTACAAAATAAACCTCAACACAATTGATATACATTGTGCTATAAGCAAATCCCTAAAATAATTACGTATGTCATTGTATACTGGCATGAAAGACATAATTTACTCTTTATCATACATCAAATATAATTTCATAGAATGAACTCTAAGAATTCCCAATAAATCAGTCCATCTATAATACCAACCATACGATACCCGCATATTCACAAAATACTGACTACTAATGCGATAAATTCCTGTTATGATAACGTTTGCCACGACCCAATATACAATCAGATATAATAACAGTATACCAAAACCTGTTTGTATCAATATACCTAGTCCAACTATAAGAATATATGAAAGAAAGATATTATTCAGAGGGGTGAAGGCTCAGGGTTAGAGGGAGACAAACTGAAGAAACACAAACCTATAAGAATATAATTGAAAAATAAAGTAATTAAAAAGACACGACGGATATCATGAATACGGAACCATTCGTGGAGAAAAACTTGGGAGGTTGATAATTTCTTTCTTATTCTAAAGTCGTCCATGGATGCATTTTCCCTTGCCTGTGCTATTTCAGTCCGTAGGATGTTTTGGGGTTTGACTGCAGAAATATGTACTTAGCAATTTGCACCACTGGTGATGTGAGAAAGATCGAAAGAGAAAGGGGGAAAAGTTTAGTTTCTATTTGCCTTATTTGGGAGTTTCACATAATGAATGTTCATAATTATTACGTGAGGGCCTGGACAATCTCTCTCTTGGGAGATAGCTTACAAGACTCTAAAGCATAGCTTCTGAAAATGAAAATGATGATATAACGATAACAATAATCATTTATCATTGAAATAACAATAATGATATGTCTACTGCTTTCATCAGAGAATGTGGTCTTGAGGAAGCTTGTATACTCTGTATAAGGCAAGTGGCTGAGGATAATTTGTCGACGACCTGAGGGGCAGAACAGCCTATCAGAACTGTACATCGAAGGCAGCAAAACATCTAATTTCTTCATCTTTAACAAAATGAACAAAAATAAAATCTACTTCACATTTCAAACTTTAACTGAGGTTAAAACTGACGAAAATAGATCATGTAGTACGAGCCTATATATAATCATCGTGGAGAAAATTTGATAGAGTTATAGGACCTTCTATTTTGCCACAGTCACCTATAACATGTATAAAGGACAGTGTGGCTGGGGGGGGGGGGGGGGAATGAACCCATCAACACATCATTTTACAATACACAATTGAAATCACAAGGTATATACAATGGATCTATGAATGTGTAGGCCTTAAAGACAAACATATACTGAAATACAGGGCCTATACCGGTATTTTATCTTACTTGCGATTTAATGGGGTATACATTAAGCGATTGTTGACAATTTCATTCTTCTTCTTTGTAGAGTCCACCCACACAACCCTTCCAACACATCAACGACTCCAACACACAACTGCCATTTCCCCCTCCAAAAAAAGTAGGCTATGTATATATAAAATGTAATATATATATAATATATATATATAATATATATATATATTATATATATATATATATATATATATATATATATATATATATACAGGGCTCGAAACTAACGGTGGCCCGGTGGCCCGGGGCCACCAAAAACGCACGTTGGGTCACCAAAATTTCAGAAATGAAATATTAGGTGGCCTGATCGGGCCACCAAAAAAGGTCGGATGTTTGCCTTGGGCCACCGAAAATAAAAGTGAGTGTGGAGCCTTGATATATATATATATCACTATAACGCACATTAACATCAATATATCTATGAGAGTATAATAATAAAACAACAACATGAGATTCGACCTCTTACCACCAAAGAACAGGACCACAGTAACAAGCTTGGTAAGCAATGAGCCCGCAGTGAGGGCCTGGTAGGTATAATACAGAATTGGCAGTCCGATGACAACGTTCCAGAATATCATGATGAAGAGAAGGTACAGAGGTCTGGGAACATTCTGCAGGGGTCGCTCGGGGTCGTAACCTTCGAAGGTCCCGTGTTGCAGGAAGTAACTGTAGGCTTCATCCTTTTAACGAAAGATGGGTCCAAATCAGAATTTTGGCTTTATTCAATCATGACTATATCAATACCTGTCTTGAAATGGACTATGATTATAATCAAGAGGTGAACTACTGATCTTTAATTTTGTCAAACATGTCCGAAAAGTGAAACCAGTAGGATTTCATCACGACAATTTAATAACAATAACAAATAGTTTTTCCTGACATTCAAAAACTGTTGATCACAGTCGTTTATATACATCTCACCAGTGAAACGTCAATGGTATTTAAAGGGACTGTACAGTACTGGTCGAGGTAGGGATTGATGTTTTGAGCATTCCTAAGTGAGATAATGAAAAGCCTCTTATGAAATATGAAAAAGCATGTAGTTTTAAGAAGGATTCAACGTTTATTTGATGAAAATTGGTTTTCAAATGGCTAAGATATCCAAAAAAGTGCTTATGATAAAAGGCGACATGCCACAACTTTATTAGGGTCTCTTTGTTTCACCTTATTTTTGGATATCTCAGCCATTTCAAAACCGATTTTCATCGAAAAAACTTTTGATACCCCTTAGAACTACATGCTCTTTGACATCTCATAGAGTGGTTTCTGAATATCTCGCAAAAATGTTAAAAGCTAAATCTTCACCTCGACCAGAACTGTACACACCTTTTAAATCTAAGAGAAGGGCTGAAATTGCTCTTAAAAGACATGGGGTCATTATACTAATAGATCCATAAAAACAAAAGAATCATGTCAACTCATTCAAACCTTTTTTTTTGTGTGTGGAATGAGAACGTGGGCCTTTATGCCTGGCGGCGGATTCGTGGGACTCGACTGCCTATGACGGTCAATGTCGGGCTCATGGGCCTTTTTTTTCTTTTTGGATCATAAAAATGTCGGACTCGTGGGTCTTGTTTGCCTGCGTAATGTCGAGCTCATGGGCTTTATGACTCATGGATTTTTTTTTTTTTTTTTTTTTTGATATCGCGCTCATGGGCAATATGACTCATGGGTCGGGTTCGTGGAATCACCCCGTTTCATCATGCCTACCATCACATGTCAGCCGGGGACATTAGTTTACCTTTTCTCGGAAGAGCTGATAGCAGAAATCGTCAGTAGCCTTTTCAGAGTCAAAAGGTACACTGTCTAATGGAAAACGCCTGTAAAGAAACAAGCCAAGGAACATGCATATAAACAACAAACAAATAAACAAACAAACAAACAAAATAAATCGTCAATTATGAGCAAAAAATGACCTGAATGATTAACAAAAACAAAAACAAAATATGTGAGTGATTGAGGTCATGGAATTAAAAAGCATAAGAAATGAATCAATATTTGAATAAATTCATGAACGACTATTCAAATAGGTGGATAAAACTGATGCATGAGAAGTAAATAAGGCTAAAAATTATTAGACAGGTGAACATATTTCGATGCAATTATCTTCCATCCATACACAAAGATGGACACAAAAGAGACCAGTGCATGCACATTATGGAAAGAAATCATTTAGGAATCAACTGTACAGATTACCTTATACATGCCTGGCAGTGATATTTTTTGCCACGCATTAAATCAGACAGTGATGGAGCCTGCCCCCCTTCGTAGGCTATGGTCATGTCATATATTTGCCAGCCTGTTGAGAGAAAGGGGTAGAGAGAGGGAGAGAGAGAGATCACAACAGGCTGATATACGTATAATAGATAACAGATAATGATATAAGAGATGACAGTCTGTTGAAATTGCAGAAAATTGCTCTATAAAATCAGCAAGGCAACCCTGCATTCAAATTGACTCTAAGAAACAAGAGTAAAATGGGATAAACAAAACGGTAGATAGAGGTGTCATCACATAAAATTAGAAAAATAGAAGACTTATAATTAAGGTATTTTCATTTGATATTGTAAGAATAAGATAAATAGTTATTAAGCGCCAATACAGAAACCCTCAAACAATTACCATATAGGCCTATGCATATTATACATATCTGTACTAGTATATGCATATGTTAAAAACGCACACATAATGCACACATACAGATTATTATGTACATATAATATATAATAAAAATCATATATATATATATATATATATATATATATATATATATACAGGGCTCGACACTAACGGTGGCCCGGTGGCCCGGGGCCACCAACAACGCACATCGGGCCACCAAAATTTCAGAAATGGAGACTTTGGTGGCCTGATCGGGCCACCAAAAAAGAACGGATGTTTGCCTTTGGGCCACCAAAAATAAAAGTTAGTGTGGAGCCCTGATATATATATACATGCATATAACCAAACAAAAACTCTGTGTGGGGGTGTGGTAAGCGGAAAAATTATTATGTTACATTGATGTATAATTATATGCATCATTTGTATTGAGAGACACGATGAGGAGGAACTACTAGTAGTCTGGATTCTACAGTAAACCCATGCAATGAGTTCGGTTTCCATGGCAACAAGCAAAAATAGCAAAAGCTGATTGGTTGCTGGTACAGTCGCTCTCGCAATGTGTAATTGCTATTGCTTTGATATCATGCAATACAAGTTATAGTTTTTGGGTCGCACGCATGCAGGGTCTCACACTCCCACCTTTGTTCCTGTACGCTTCAATACATGTTGCGAACCCCCTAGTCCTTGGTAGGAGGTGATGCCTCAATCCAGGAATTCCTCTCTCTTTGGCAAACGCTTGACTCTTCTCATATTTCTCCTTGGTGTATCGTGTCCCCTCACAAAATATGACAGTCTGAAATACAAAACACGGAAAAGAGGTGCGATATCATATACTTGGCGAGCCAATATTACATAGTCTCAAGGAATAATCTAAGAATGTAAGTTCCCATGACATGCTATATCTCTAAAGTCTACATAATTCCTATGAAGAATTTCTTTTTGTATTTTATTCCCACCTGGTACGATCCTATAGTTTGAGCCATTAATGCGCAATTTATGGCAATACACTATGCGATGCAATTTGCCAGCGATTCGGGAAAAAAAAATCGCGTCCGGCTCGTGTTCGCGGCTCGTGTTCGCGAAGCAAATGTCAAAAATCCTTCATAAATTCCCCCAAAATTATCGGATCACTACCAAAAGGTAATCGTTTGTTACTTGTGTCATTTTCAACCTTTCCTGCAAGTTTCATCCCAATCCGTTAACTATTTTTTGAGTCATTTTGCACACGGACAAACGAACGAACAGGTGAAAGCATTTTCATCACCCAGCGCTTCATCATGCTTTTGGTTCTATGCTTGATGACCATGGGTTAACGCAGGTACATACAGGTAGTTACGGAAACAACCAGGAAAGAAAACGTCCTTGATCTGTTCCTAGTAAATAATTCAACGTTAGTCATTGATGTCTCAGTTTAACCAGGCATTTCAGATCATGATTGCCCACTTCTCACCATTGCTGGTTGTCCAACTCGCCAGAAGCTAGTAAGAAGGAAAATCAACATCTACAGCAAAGCGGATTGGGAGAAATTTGCTGATTTCATGCAAGGTGTAGGCAAGAAAATTGAAGATAAGCTTGACTTCTGCTCAGTGAATGAGGCTTGGGTTATATTCAAGAATGGAATAGAGAAGGGAATGACAGAGTTTGTTCCACATAAGATGACATCCAAAAAGAATGACATACCTTGGATTACAAAGAAGATTAAAAGGTTGATCAAAAGGAGAGATAAGTTGAACAACAAAAAAAAAAAGTCGGAACATGACATTGAGAAACCACGGGGTAGTCCCTTTTCAATTGGAGGAAGAGTTGAAAGCAATTAAGAAATCACTGCAACAAGAGCTAAGGAGGATTTATTGGAATTATGTGGAATCTCATTTTTCCATCGATGAAGATACCACAGAATTTGAGAGTATGAAGAGATTTTGGGGTTTCAACAAACACAACAGGACTGATAATACAGGAATAAGAGAACTGAAAAGTGATGGTATTATGATCATTGATCCGATTGCAAAAGCTGGGGCATTGAACCAACAGTTAAAAAGTGTGTTCACCAAGGAAACTCCCATAACGAATGACTTACTACCGGAAACCTCAGGCTTTGAAGAAATGGAGGATATTGTGTTTACATGAAAGGGTGTATAGAGAAGTTGCTTTGTGGTTTGAAGATATACAAGGCCCCTGGACCGGATGGTATAACTCCACGAATCTTGGAGCAGCTGGCAAAATTCTGGCTCCAAGTCTTTGCAATAATATTCCTGTTGTCATATGAATTAAATGAAATACCAAATGATTGGATTGAAGCAACTGTTGTGCCAGTCTACAAGAAAGGTACTCCTGTAAACTACCGCCCCATTTCGCTGACATGTATTTGCTGCAGACTAATGGAACATGTTTTAGCCAGCAAAATTATGAAGCACGGGGACGAAAATAACATGATTTTCCCCCTGCAATATGGCTTCCGTAAGAACATGTCATGTGAACAACAATTACTTGGTTTCACAAGCGATCTACACAGGAACTTGGATGAAGGGGGTCAAACGGATGTTATATAATCATGGATTTTTCAAAAGCTTTTGACAACGTTGGACATGAGCGGCTTTTACGTAAACTGGACTACTACGGTATCAGGGGGAAAAATCTGAAATGGATTCAAAGTTTTCTCAATGGAAGAAGTCAGAGGCTCGTTTTGGATGGTATTTAATCTTCTCCAATAGCGGGAGGATCTGGAGTGCCCCAAGGATCTGTTCTTGGGCCTTGCCTCTTTCTGCTTTACATTAATGACTTGCCTGATGGTCTAGCGTCAAAGGTTCGCCTTTTGCCGATGATGCAATTTCCTACATGACCATTGACAATCAACATCATACGCAAAATCTTCAAGAGGACCGAAAAAATGGATGATGGATTTGAACACAGATAAGTGTAGGGTTTTGACAATATCCAGGAAAAGAAGAACGGTGCAACACGTATATCATCTGAATAACGCCCCTCTTGAATCTGTTGAATCCGTGAAGTACTTGGGTGTAACCATCACTTCTGATTTGAAGTGGACCCAACACATCAACAATACTGTCAATAAAGCCAATAACGTTCTTGCATTTCTAAGACGCAATCTTCGCATAAAATCTTCAGATGTTAAAGCCACAGATTACAAAACGTTGGATCGACCAATTGTTGAGTATGCTTCCACAGTTTGGGACCCATCTTCCAAGAACCTAATCCACCAAGTGGAAATGGTCCAGAGAAGACCTGCACGGTTCACTTTAAATCGCTACCATAACATCTCGAGTGTCACCAACATGCTACAAGAACTTGATTGGACCACTCTGGAACAGCGCAAAGAAAATGACAGGCTGATTATGATGTACAAAATACACAATAGGCCTAATCTTACTCCTCTTTCAGCACAGGACTGTATTATCATACAGGCTACTCAGTTGACGAGAGCCTCGCAACCACACTCCTATCAGGTACCATATTCGAGAACTGAATCACACACACAAACACTCGTATACTCAGTATCCATACACATTGTACACATTTCGCATTGTGTGTGTGACTAAACGTAATACACCAAGACTCGCGCAGAGTGTTTGATAAAGATTTATTGACATCATTTAGTCTTGAAATCGAAGTCTTAAATATGCTTTTCTTAATTGGGTGATTTTTTATGGCTTTTGGTGATTTTTCTCATGCCTTTTGGTGATTTTGTTCTGTTTGGACCTGGCAACGCTGATCACTCCCTCCCACCCCCCACCCCCCCCCCCCCCCCCCCCCCCCCCCCCCCCCGCCCCCGCAAGGATGGATCAACCCATGGGGACTCCGCCAAGCCTCCTCGAGGTACTTGAGAGGACCATGCATGCATGGTACTTGTATAGTGATCCTCCAAAAGACCACAAACGAAGTTTAAAGGTGTATATACCAAGTACATGGTTTGGGACCTCAATCATTTTCAAAAACCATTTCTATAGCTATAATTATGTTGGAGGTATTGTACGATTACTCTCCTGAAAAAATTTTGACCAGAAAAAAAAAAAGATTATTATTAATTCTAGAGAAGAAAAACATAATTCCTCTTTTTTTTTTTAGAGCTGCCCGATGTGCAAAGTAGGTAGCGGCAGAGGTTGGACTCATTTTCCACTACCTGTTCCACGTCCTTGTGGTTCGTGGGAAGAAAGAGTTATTGTACTAAATTGGTTTTCCTGATTGGTACCTCGAACTTATTTGAATGTCACCGTCTATTTCTTTCCGGTTTTTAGGACGAGTGTGATCTGCCAATGTGTGTGGATTTCCCTAAGAAACATCTTGTACAAACAAGATAAACAATTTACTTATATAGTAGTATAAATCTACCAAAGAGACTTGATGAACTTACCTAACTGGCTTTGAGGAAGGCGGTTTCCTCGACAAAATGTGTCTCATTCTGAAACACAGATCATCTACAAACATAACATGTGAATGTATATAAATTAGTCAGGCACATAGCGAGAATGTGTGAGGAGAACCTGACCAGGAAATGAAACAATTCTGTTCATATGCTATTATTATTATTATTATTATTATTATTATTTTATTATTATTATTATTATTATTATTATCATTGTTATTACTTTAATCGTCATTGTTATCTTTATACTGCTCTTTTGAGTTTTGTTTCATTGCATATTGCCGCCCTTTATAAGGTATAGATGTGATCTCCACCAGGAACAAGAATATTAAAAATCTATAAAATTTATCTATATCGAGAATTTTACTATATATTGTCATCAGAAGCATCTAAACAGCACTTGCAATTGCTTCTTGTGATAGACCGGGGTATGACCAGTTGAGAATAATGTATTCAATGTGTTATCAGTATCCAAGTCCTATTTCATTTTGTCCTATCGTGGCCTGGTGGCATCATGTAAATTTATTGTTGCATAGTGCAAACACTGAGGAAAAAGCCTATACTCACATGGAAATCATAGACGCTCATGTTTACAGGCATGAACGACTCTAGCCACTCTCTGCACTCCTCTTTTCTTTTTTCTGTAGACAGACACACAACCAGACTGACATACTTCAGACAAACAGAGGGGGATAGAGTAAGTGGAGTATACAGAGAACAACAAGAGAGGGAGGGAAAGATACAATCGTATATAATATGTACACAAGCTGACCGGTTGTCATGGTTTTGAGGTTCCTGCGTTGTCGTCGTTGTCAATGTATATAGTTGTAGTTATAGTTGTTGTTGTTGTTGTTGTTGTTGTTGTTGTTGTTGTTGTTGTTGTTGTTGTTGTTGTTGTTGTTGTTGTTGTTGTAAATGTTGTTTCTATTCCGGAAATGGACAATGGGGGCATATCATACAGAACATGATATGCCCATGGATCTATTTATCATACAGCGGTATAGCTTCATAATGTACCCAAAGCTCCTGTAAAATATACTTGGTATCTATAAGGCCGCCAGGCGCAGTACAGTATTTCTTTATGCAGTGTAGCCCTATTATGTTATACGCGACACAGAATGATGTGGCCTACGGGAAGAAGTACACAGCAACAAATAAAAAAAAAAAAAAAAAACTTCTCCCTTTTCAGCGCTTTGCCTGATATGATTCAATAAAAAAAAAACACACACAAAACGAGACAAAAAACAGAGCAACACATCCGACACTCACACACACACAAACACACACACACACACACACACACAAACACACACACACACACACACATACACACACACACACACGCACACACACACACACACACAAACCATCCCCTTTTTTAGATTTGCTTTTATCCTCATCACAATTCAGAGAGAAACAGGCTGGCCCATTTCTTCATCAATACTGTGATAACAAGAAAACAAGGCCATTCCCTCTCTGCCAAATCAAGCGCCGTTGAATACAATCTGGCAATTATTATGATACCAAGATGATATCCTGATACATATTCTTCTTCCCATTAAAAAGTTCGTCTTTATCACACTATCTTGCCATTCAAAGGTCATGATCTCGCCGACGGGCACGTATTTGATGGGAAACTCGTCACGTCCCAAACACAGGCAAATATATTGTCAGACCTTGAATAATAAAACCACAATGAAAATGATCATAATTCCAGTTTACATGTAAGCGCTCAAGCATGCTTTGATTTATAGACATATGCAGAGAGAGCATGCAAAACTGAACAAAATCCGAAAAAGCACACACACCCATCCACACACGCACACACGTATAGAGAGGGTGAGGACACAAAAATATATAGAACAGAAAATACTTGGAGGTATTAAATGCATCTAGAACACCTCAGTGTTTTAAAGGGAGGATGTACATGCTTCCTATGAAGATGCTCGATCTCGCGTGGGGTATAGGGGTGACGTGAGATTGTTCTGCAGAGTGAGCGGCCCATGAATGCTCCATGAGCAAAATGAGTGTCACGCGTTAATAGTTTCATTCACTCTCTAAAAAAATCGAGTGAAAATATTCACTCTTAAAAGAGTGAATACAAAAAAAGAGTGAATTTAGAGTGAAATTGGAGTGAATTTTGAGTGAAAATGTTCATTTTCACTCATTTTGGAGTGACCTCAAAGGGATCACTCGAAGATTTTGGAGTGATCCCTGAGGTCACTCTAAAACGAGTGAAAATGAACATTTTCACCCAAAATTCGCTCAATTTCACTCTAAATTCACTCTTGTTTGTATTCACTCTATTAGGTGTGAATATTTTCACTCGATTTTTTTAGAGAGCATGTTGCTGCAATTATCGTGAGCGAAGATGTCGCGTTGGGCCTATTGTCATAGAATTTGAATAGAATTGGCGTCTGAGCCGAAATCAGATAGGGGATCTTATGCAACACCAAGAAAATATTAGCAACAGCATTAACAGGAAGCCATTGGAGTGAGTGCGCGAAGTACTAGTATTACTAGATCACGGTCAGACTTTCTTGATCGGAACAAGAACAATAAGCAAACGACAGAGGTTTAAAGGGACTGTAGTACAGTACTGGTTTAGGTGGAGATTCTTTTTTTGAACATTCCTAAGTGAGATACTGAGAAACTTCTAATGAAATATTATGAAAGAGCATGTAATATTTTAAGAAGGATTCAACGTTTATTTGATGAAAATTAATTGGTTTTCAAATGGCTGAGATATGAAAAAAAGTGATGATAATAAAAGACTACAGGCCACGCCTTTTATTAGGATCTCTTTGTTTCACCTTGTTTTTGGATATCTCAGCCATTTCAACACCGATTTTCATCAAATAAACTTTTGATACCCCTTAGAATTGCATGCTCTTTGACATCTCATACAGTGGTTTCTGAATGATTATCCCGCAAAACGTTAAAAGCTAAATCCTCACATCGACCAGAACTGTACACGCCCTTTAAGACGTTATATGATGCGACAATACTTTTCTATGTAATATATAGGCCTATATAGGTGAGATTACTGAGCAAGGTAGTTGAGAATTTAACAGGGCTGAACATCTGGCATAGAAACAGTCAAAGCGGTGTTCTTGTCACGTTATGGAAGCATGTATCTCTATAGGGCCTACTTTTCAAAATTCGTTTCAGTATGCGTGCGTGACAAAATAATTGTACCGTTTAATATGATCTGTAGATGCACTTTTTGTTTGGGCAAAAATAATAGGTCCACATAGTGGAATTGGATGTTAATAATTTGCTGTTGTTATTGCTTAGGCCTATCTCTCATATTGATTGAAATAATAGTTGGTTCAAAGGGAAATTCCCTGACATAACAATGTTTAGTATACAGATGATTTCGATAACCCCATAGCCCCTTTTGCCCTGTGTCGGACTCGTGGGCCTTGTTTGCCAATATAGTTTCGGAATTATGGACCTTATTTGACTAGTGTCGAGCTCATGGGCTGTATGACTCGCGGGTAACTTGTGGGACCGTGTAACTCGTATAGGTGCCGGACTCATGACGTCCACTCCAGTACTTTGTACGTGGTCACTATGTATAGGGCCTAAGTATATGCACTAACTATTGTATAGTTATCAGATATTTCTCAACGTGACATGACCCAAACAGATGTGTTAATCATCAACACATAACTGACAATGAGTCCAGTCATCCCATCAGTTAATTTCCTTTTCTTGTTCAGGACCTGGGACTATGTGATAACTCCTTCCGCTCAGGGGAAGCTATATCCAGTGGGGGGGGGGGATCCACAGGGGGTGCAACCGGCGCACGCCCTTCTCCCCCCGTTATTTTTCGTTAAAAACAAAAGAAAGAAAACGATGAAATTAAACCCGGAAGTGGCGCGAGAAATATTAGTTGCACCCCCCCCCCCCTTTACAGAATTCCTGAATCCGCCCCTGATACCACCTCGCTCTGCGCAACATAACTCAATGGTATGGAAGGCTCAAAACACGTTTCTAATCTCAGTTGTTTGTTACTTATCTTGAGCATTTTAGTCAGGAGTGGAGAATGGCGCTATAGAAATTGTTTGTACTATTATCATTACTATCTTGTGGGAATACGGCCAGCGTTTCTCTTACCGTGGTATTGAAGTGGAAACTGGCCACGTTCCTCAGCTGCTTTAGAAGCAGCTCGCGATCCCTGGCGAAGTTCCGCTTGACAAAGATCTGCTCGGCCAGGTAGAAGGACCAACCCATGAGAGGAACGTACTTCAGTTCATCCTTCATCACTGCTTTGCCACCCTATATAAAAGAAGTATAAAGTAGATCAAGAGCATATCCAAAGTGAGCTAGAAAGAGTGAAATAATAAGTAAAAAAAAACAAACTAAAGAATAAAGGACAAAGACGAAATGAATTTCATCAAGAAAAAAGGGGTCATTCAAAGTAGCACTCTATACCTTGGTTTTCTGTTTATAATAATACTCTCATATTTATAACACATTCATATTATGTATATATTCCCAAAATACGAACATATTCCATATCTTTGTAAAAACAAATCTTATGAAATTTTCATTAAAAACCCTTCTTGGTTACGCTAATGTTATACTTTTATGTTGGTGTTGATACAAATAGCGTGCAAAGCTGTATTATCATATGAATAATGGGTATAAGAAAGCCGTAGTGTGCGACGTATTCATAGGCCTATACTCACTGACATGAGGCCGAATCTTGCTGCTAGCTGCCAAGTGACTATCCAGTCGACGTCGGAACGGTGGTTGCACACGAGTACCACGTTCTCCTTGCCGGCGAACCGCAGGTCCTCCGTTCTGGCGTATATGGTGAAGGTAGATCCCGACCAAAATTCAGCTAACCACGTGTACTCTATAAACAAGCCACATAAAATTAGAAAAAAGGAAACAAAGCAGAATCAAGCTCAATAAATGAGGTGAGTGGATCGCTCCTCAGCACCCCTATAGATAGATAGATATGATAGATTTTACTTTAGATTGCAACTCTATACCATGCGCACGGTGGCTTTGATAAAGCAATATAATTAACGTAAACCTAAAGAGTAAAACAATACGATGAATCATATATAAAATTATACATATTTTGTACATAATACATTATAATATTATAATATAATTATATATGAAGAGTTTGTTCGCAAAAACGATAAGTCCATTTTTGAAGATTTTAAAGTACGGTCTCTGTCATAAAGTACAAAATAATAACTTTTAAATGATATATTGGTCACTACATAAAGGTACATTTTTGAAGTTATGGTCAAAAGAAGCAAAACATTTCTTATTATTCTCTTTATTTTTCTTGACCTTAAATCGCAAATATCTCCATTTGGCAAATATGGACTTATCGGTTTTTGCGAACAAACTCTTCATATTTATACTATATATTCTAGCAACTAAAATCATTTATATCTTAGAATTGATTATGATTTCAACTTGAGATCACATCGATGTGATATAAAAGAGTGGGGTGTATGAGATTGTGATGTGTATGCATGCACGTCTCATGATCGCTCATCTCACATAAACGTGTATGCTATAGTTTAGAGATATTGACTGCACGGGGTGGAATATAACATCCTTTGGACTGCCAGGGAGTTATGTTTTCCAAAGGGAAAATATGATATGATCACGAGGGAAAATATAACTCCCTGGCGACCAATCACACCTTGGTAACTGTATATAGGCCATCACTATACTCACGCATCCAAAAGAAATGGATGAGAAAGCTGTTGACATTGCGATACCATCGTTTGGTCAGCGGCCACAGCGGGAGAGAGAGAAATTGGAGCGTGACAACCACGATGGCACTAAGCAGAAAGATGCACCACAGCCACACGTGTACCACCGTGGACTGCTTGGCAAACCCCAAGATATCCATGGCAACCACGTATATAGACCTACAAAACCAGAGCTTTCACAGCCTAATGATAGATAGGAGGATAAGGACACAGAGACAGAAAGGGACAAGAGAAGGGGCATTGTGTTGTAATCGAAACTATTATACATCTAGACATTTAACTAATAAATGTCAATAAATTATTATCGGATGTATAAAGAGAGTTGGAAAGTATGTGAATGTTTATGAGTAGTATACCTTATAAGCCTACATAAACATATTACATGACATATGCATTATTATTGTTTAATTATATATATATATATATATATATATATATATATATATACATATACTTCCACTACTACTACTACTACTACTACTACTACTAATAATAATAATGATAATAATAATGTCAATAATAATGATAATAACTATAGTATACATAGTTGAAACAGGGACATCGCGGTCAGGGAAGGCCTCCTCAAGGGGTACGTATAGACTCTCTGAGAGTAAACCTTATGAATTGCAACTTCACTGCCAACTCTTAGGGAAAACATCCTGCCTATACACGAACAACAGAGCTTTTTGGAGGCCTCAGTGCAGACACGGCAAGGCTTTCGACATCAACTAATGTAAATCCGTATCTATATAGTCAAAGGAGAAAATGAAACAGAGTTCCACTTCTTTGGATTCCTTCCACTTAATTAACCATTGTGGCTAATCGTGTGCGTCTCGAATCAGACATCATTCTCACTTGAGAACTGCACTTAATAGACATTATAACTTGTCTTCCTATAACTAGTACATACTCGTCTGTCCCATATACACAGGAGATTCCCCCATACTTCTCATTTCACGTGCATACATTGCCATACATTATACTTTGATACACATTATGATACAGATATATTATATTGGTCAAATTGTACCAAGTACACTCAATTAGATATAATGTGAGAGTCAATGAATCCGATTTTTTTATTACCTTACAGGTGTCTTCTTCTCGATCCGTATCCTCGATCGTCTTTCGATATCCGACTCAAGCTAACCGATTCCGCTGCCAACGAGGAACCCTCTTGTAAAACAGTTTATTCTATCAATTTTCTAGACATGGATAAACGAGACCATCCAGCACTCAGCCACGGATCAAAATATCTCGTCCTTTCAGGTGTATAGCGAGCTTGATATAACCTTGCGCCTGTTTCCACCTATGCGTTCTCGTGAAGCGTCGCTTTTGTCATATCTCGGATAACCTTTTACTAATCATTTAAACACGATTACTAATTGCGTCTCATTTATTGTATAGCTAATTATCAACACGTTCTGAAAGTTCGGCTCGTTAGACAACCTGTCCGTTTCGTCTGAAGGCACTTTCAGCTCGGTGTCTAGTCACGCAGGGTAGGCCTATATTGTCATGCAAGTCGACAAGTCGAAGTTTTTAATTTTTTCCCTCCTGGTTCAGAGTCCCTCAGATTTTGCTGTCGACAAACTAGAAAAGGAGCTATGAAACATAGGTTCGTCACGCAAAGATAGTCAAACCACCATGAGATTGAGCCCCATCGACTGATGCCCTTGAGTCTTTATAGCTTTAATTTGCTCAAGACATAGTCAGCGTTGACAACTTTGACAATGGCCGTTGAACCATGAAGAAGTGTAGTAGCTCCATAGTTGAATCGTCGTAGGGCCGGTGACAATGTCTGCTGCTAGCTGAGCTCTTATTGTGTCAGACGGGTCAGAATGCATTTTGTGAAAAGGCATATATTTTTGTTTTGTTGGGGAAAGTCGAGCAGCCACCATGATTTATTTCTCATCGCAAGGATGCTTAGTGTCACCGAGAATTCGAGGAGGTGGCTTCCCACCTCAGTGGCTGACGAGTTGGAAATACCAAAAGAAGGTTTTTGCTAAACAGTCGGGCGCAGTCGCTGTGGGGAGCAGCTCGCTGGCAGAAATTTTCGGCAATTTTTGTTTCTTTCATGAAATGAATGTACGGTAACCTCCTGTATCATTCGGTACTATAATCGGTATATGAAAAGGAAATGGGAGCAAGGATTTGTCGTTCAAACCGTAAACCCTGTGAATTGATTGATCAATCAATAAAGTGATAGATCGTTGATTTCATGAGTTTAATTGTTTAGCAAACGCCCTATGTGGCTAAAAAGTAGCAATTGCTTGAGCCACACAGGGGAGTTCAAGAGCTGGAGTTCCAACTGGCTGTGATTATGAATACGAGCTGTTAATGGCCTTTAATATGAATGCACGAAAGAATTCCTCAGGCGCCTTTGATGATCTCCAGGGTTCGACTGTTGTTGCTGTTGTTGAATTTCGATGCCGCCATCTCTCTAGTCTGGTTTCCAGACCCTTTGCCAACTGGATTCCTTTTTACAAAACGCGCTCTCTGCGGCGAAGGAGGACAAAAACCACCTAAACCTGCTACAGCTTGCGACGTTGCGGGGGTCAATCATTTTTAGATAGCAAAATAATACGAGCAAAGGGTCTGGAAGCCAGACTACTATGTCTCAGCATTATTCGTTTTGAAGCCTAACATAATATCGGGAATTTTATGATTATTAATAATGATGATAATAAGGTCTTATTTACCCAGGGTAGCCTCTTCTGTGTTGCCACTGCTCTACCAGAGGGCCCTGTCATTATTATTACCCCATTTGCCAGGTACCCATTTATACGCCTGGGTCGAGAGGGACGTGGTGGGGAAAACATCTTGTCCAAGGACGTAAGCACTGGGCGGGACTCGAACTCGGGTCCTCCGATTGGGAGTCGAGAGTCTTATCCACCAGTGCCGTTTACGGCACTGTTATCCACTATGCCACAGCGCCCCCACATATTGATGAAATGAAATAAAATTTCACCTGATTATTAAAAAAAACCCAGTAAGACTGAAATCATTCCTTTTCAGACATTGTTAAAAAGTAAATAAGAGAGTTGAGTTGTGAAGATGATTGAAACCATACTCTCCTGGAAAGCCGACTTTATCACTTTGATATAGTATAATCTCCGAGTACAGCTCATAACAAATTCATAAGTCAGATTATTACCCGGACATGACCAGTCAGGTAATTTTGAGATTTGCTTTATCAAACTTTGTTCAATTTCTCTTCGTGCATCTCCATGTGTTTGCAATTATGTATCTCTCTTCTTATCAATATAACAAGGAATGACGAAATAGAATTGGACATCATAACAAAGACTCCAACCCAAAGCACCTTCTGATTTTGGAGATTCTCCCGCCTGAAAACCCTAGCAAACGGGAGACTCCAACTTGATGTCAAAGCGCGAAGTTCCTAGGGTTCTAGATATAAATAAGTAAGAAATCCTTTCCAACGGGAGACAAAGAGCCAGGGCGGGAGAAATTAATCTCAAGTGGGAGAACGGGAGATTTCGCAAAAATGGGTTTTCGGCGGGAGATCTCCCGTCGAAAACGGGAGAGTTGGAGTCTCTGTCATAAAGACATTTATCTTCCTCAGAGAGTGCTGGTCATTATATACAGAGACACATGAATCGATCCGTTGTCTTCTTATCTGTGGGACAGATCCAGTTGGCCCATATACTTCAGATATTTTTGAGTGGCTGCATCAAGCGTGAGTTCAAAAGGAATACTATAGTTATGACTCCATCTCTTGAACCTTCTTTGTTGTTTGCGCTTGCATTTTTCTAGATTTGATGCGTGCAAATGAACATCTGCCTCACTATACAAACAAGAGCTTTAGCAACTGCTAAGCCTGTCGCGACAGTATAGAAATGACACTAGATGCTAGATGGTAATAATGATTATTCGAATATGAACCATCGGAAGGTCTTCGGGCAAGTTTTTGGCTTGCAAAAGATTATACGGCCGCGAAGTTAATGTTGGAGCCTGAGAAACCCTGCAGGCATGACAGGCAGTCACGCCGTGGCTTGCCAGTGTCCTCGCGAATGGCCCGACGTTTAAGGGAACGCAAACCCAAAGAGCAATGTGAAGTGAGTGAAAGCAGCAACATAAGTAGAACATATCAATGGAAGTTTGAGGAAATTCGGACAATCGATGCAAAAGTTATGAGTTTTTAAAATCTTGTTGTTGGAATCGCTGGATGAGGAGACTACTAAAGGCTATGACGTATGAGTGGACAACAATATAAAAGATTCCACAAAAAAAAAAAAAATTTCATGAAAATTACAAATTTCATCAACCTGACACATGTTCAGGGTAGCAATTATTCCCGTTTTCTGAAAGCGGTTAGTCAAGTGCTCTTTCATAATGCCAGAAAAGTGAATTTTTGTTGAATTTTCTTTGTATACTGTTGTCTACTCATACGTCATAACTTCTAGTAGTCTCCTCATTCAGCGATTCCAACAACAAGATTTTAAAAACCCCAAAATTTTTGCATGGATTGTCCGATTTTCCTCAAACTTTCACTGGTGTGTTCTACTAGTGTTGCTGCTTTCACTCAATCCAAATTGCTATTTGGGTTTGCTTTCCCTTTAAACGACCGGAGCTGAAATAAAATGAACATTTCCTTTATCTTGTGTCCATCTTTGTCTCAACTCTGGGGAAGTGTGGGACGTCGCCGCGACTCGAGCAACTTGAAGGACCAAAAATGGCTTGCGCGCTCACCAAGAAGGCGACTTCAGGGCGACGTCCGTTACGTCTTCAAGGTTACAACGTAATATCGCCCGGAAGTCGAGGGACGTCGCCGCCGAGACGTCTTATTTGTTAAAGGGACGTCTCCACGACCTCTCTGCATCGGTGGTGACATACGGTCGCTATGGGGATTTTCCCAAGATCGCAGACAAAATTAGTCTCCGACATGTGGCCGCAATATGAGGATCGACATCGTGGAGAGGACTCGAAGATCAAAATTTTTTTTCGCAGTTGGCAACTTACAGAGAATTAATTCTGCACACTATCGGCCTATTCAAGTCGGCTGTAAAGGATAGAACGGACGAGCAGAATATTAGGCGGTAAGTAGTAAATCCGACACGAAATAAAGAAGTTACCGATATTTTCTTTTTTCTTTTTAATTAAACTTTTTTTCACTGTTTATAAATTGGAAGAGGCGATTACACGGACGTCATTGTTGCGTCACCTCACGACTCTCTTTTTGGCGTTTACACACACAAGCACACACACCCACACACACACACATACACACACACACACACACACACACACACACACACACACACACACACAAATGTTATTAAAATCATAATTTGGGTAGAACTTCAATCTCCAGTCTGAGACGATCGCCAACTCCAGATAACTGCTTCCATCACAACCAATGACAACAATGCCGTTTTTCGGCACTGCGTCACGGCAGTGCCGAATACAGCGTTACGGCAATGAAGTGCACTCCCAACGGTGAGAGTGTACTGACATCGAGGGTAATCATGTAATTTGGCTTGAAGAACATGGGACATGTGCCCCAGAGCGCGCATGATAGCATCAGTGATGACAAATGTCATGGTAACGACAAGAATCCCGCTTCCTGATTGGCTGTTGCTAGTAGGAATATTTAAGCTGCCATTCCAGCAGACGTTGCTATCCCTTCATTTTTTTTTTCAATTTTTTTCTTAAATGAAATGGGGGTCTGGGTCCCATTTCTTTTAAAAAGTTGATACAATGTAGATAGCAACTCTTTGCTGGAATGGCAAATGTCATGGTAACGACAAGAATAACGCTTCCTGGATTAGCTGACATTTCTACAAGTTGGCATTCCAGCAAGAGTTGTATCATTTCAACTTTTATGAAATGGGGCTCAGGGGCCCTTATGGTATTGACGAAACATAAACAGGGTCACATTTCATAAAAGATGTTAGGATAGCAACTCTTGCATGAATGACAACTTCCAATAACAATGTCAGCCAATCCAGGAAGTCATTCTTGTCGTTACTATGACAATTGCTATTCCAGTGCCCTGTTTAGTTATCAAAAGATATAATCCATTGGTGATGATGAGATTAAAGCATAAAAGCACGTCAAAAATGTATTGTAACTTAATTCATATAGGACAGAAACAGGTGCATGAATTAGGAGCGATGTCTACATCCCTAATCAAATCAGTAAGAGTTTTGATAGATTTAAGACATCAAAAGAAAAATACACTGAGAATATTTTCTCAACACACTTATGATTGAAATCAACTATCAATCATAACTCTTCTTTAACCTTTCCTAGGAAATGGGGCCCATCAGGAGAAGTGTTCATTGTGTGGCCAGGAGTTCACACTCTACCGCCTAACAACAAAAACGACAACACCAACACCACCGTTATCACCAACAATAACTCACAGACACCACCAAAAAATTGTGTTTTTTCTCAATTGTTATACTGTAAACTTAATATTTAACTTAATATTTTGTATTATTTTGGACTAAATATTCATTTTTTTCCGGTAAACTGTGCGCTTAGAAACATCCGCATTAAGCGCCTTATAAATGTATTGTATTATTATTATTATCATTATTATTGTTATTATTATTATCATTATTATCATTATTATTATTATTATTATTATTATTGATAGTTATATTATATTGGATGGCTATGAATGGGATACCAGGGAATATTGCACGAATCGAAGATGAGTGCAATATTGACCCTAACGAGTGCAATATCCCCTGGTATCCCATGAATCAAGGCCATCCAATGTAATCATTATCATCTATACTATCAAGTAGAGCAAGCATAAACTGCTCAAAATTACCGGGCTTCTTCTCGTCTTTGAAGTTGACTAGCGGCAGTCACGTCCCAGCGCTGAAAAGGGGAAGCCCCTAAAACTGCGTATGGGAACAAACAACTAGCAAGATGTTTGCGCGCTTGTGAATTGTAAAAAAATGACACGCACTAGAAGCAAGCGTTTGCCCATTCAAGAAGCGCTCGCGCTCGCGCACTGTACACGAGACAGAATTGATACAAATGATGCACAGGATAGAGTGCGTTAGTGGAGATGTAGCACACTCGAGGGTATTTACAATTGCGAAACATAACGCCACGAAATAATCCTGTGCATCATTTGTTTTATAAAATGGGTCGAAAACTAACAGCATTTTTCACGTACCTTTGTAAGATGTCCGAAGATGTTCGTCCCAAACATTTACGCACGTCGCACTCGGAAATCCCGCACATATAAGTACTGTACGTACGTATAAGAGTATACGTATACGCCACACATGTTATGCACACAAGAAAGGCCGCCGGCAGCCCGAACTAGAAGTTGCTTACAGGATTGACAGCGCGTATAGTAGCGCGCGACGCACTTGTAACAACTGATTGAGTGCGCACTTCTAGTGTAAACATTGTGACGTCAGGCCGTGGATGTTAGTGAGAAATTAATGCAGGCACACGTGACTCATTTCAGCGCTTCCAATTGGCTACATTCTTGAACCCATTTTATAAAGTGTGATCTTGAACGGCAAGTAACCACGGTAGCCTATGGGGAATTAATACGTTGGCCTATGCGTTTCGTTCAATATGCTCTGATATTGAACGGTAAAAATTGAGCGCACTACAATACGCGTTTTTAATGCGCCGCTAAAACGTCGTGTAGATGATAATACCGTATATGCTGCTCTGTCGCTGTTTTTAAATCTATATGATAACTATGAAGAGCAGGGGGTCATATCGGAAAATGGGCTAAGAGCCACTCTTCCTGAAGTGTATAAGTCCATCATCAGATAGAGCAAAATAAACCCTATCCAGTGATACCTCAGTTGTAATAAAACAAGGTACGTTCTTGAAGTTATGATTATTATCTTTGTCTTTAGCAGCTTTGATGGCAAATATCTGAGCTTGACGATGGAGTTTCTTCATTAGTATGCTGCTTTCGTCATCTTCGGATCCATATCCTTCCCTTATTCTCGAAGATTGTTGCAAAATACAATGTATATTCTCAGTGTATTTTTCTTTTGTTGTCTGAAATGTATCTCTTATTGATTAATTTTGATTAGGGATGTAGACATCACTCCTAATTCATGCACCTGTTTCTGTCCGAAATAAAGTTACAATAACACTTTTGACGTGCTTTTGTATACTTTGATCTCATCATCACCACCGACTGCCAGCCTGGATAAGGACCAGATGGACTCTAAAAAATTTGAAAGCTACCAGCGCAGAATAGGTGTCTACCTTTCCTAAAGTAAGAAAATGGCCATGTGCAGCATGCAAGTATAGTATCGGAGGTGTTATCCCCCTCCCTCCCTAACCCTTATTCCACGAGCATAATATAATGTTAGACAAAAAATAAATGTCTCTGTGACAAATAAATTGTTGCGGTATGTAGCCTTAGAGCCCTGGTTCAATTTCAGCGGTTACAGCCCGATAGCCTGAATATATATTACACACACACACACACACACACACACATATATATATATATATATATATATATATATATATATATATACTCAGCAAAAAAAGTAAGTTCCCCCCTAGCATTTGTGGATATATCTCAAAAAGTATTCAACCGATTTTCATAATTCAAACGGAAATGGATAAAGAATTTTATTACTCATAACATGAGTGGCAAATCATTGCCACCAGATATCATTATTGGTGTGAAAAATGCATTTTATGTCAAAATGCATGGAAACAAAAGTTGCACTTTAGTGATTTGCAATGACTTTTACACACATTAATCAAACAATCACTCATGATTCTGAACATTTAAACATGGGTTATTGCATATTTCTCTATCTCTTTCTTTTCATGAGCATATAGTGAAGTATTTGATAATTGATATGTCCACCACCCGCAATGACCAACCGCCATCTCCTTCTCATACTGTTAACTAAAGTTTGTACTTGGCGCTGCTCAATGTTGGCCCATGCTCTCTGCAAGATGCGCTGAAATTCTTGCAGTGAAGTGTCATCTTTCAACTTCTTGCTCGCTTTCCACTTAATGATATCCCAAAGATTCTCTACTGGATTACAGTCAGGGGATCTTGCAGGCCACTCCATACGTTCGATGTCATTTCCCTCAGCAAACTGATCTACAACTTTAGGGCA
Source organism: Diadema antillarum (assembly GCF_040938485.1). Lineage (NCBI taxonomy): Eukaryota > Metazoa > Echinodermata > Echinoidea > Diadematoida > Diadematidae > Diadema > Diadema antillarum. The sequence goes on along the minus strand of NW_027271001.1, from coordinate 4,239,632 downwards.
TGATGCAAAATGCCCACAGGCACATTAATGTGATCAACCTAAATTGGAATTACAAATCACATGGCTTCTACCAATATTTTCATATTGAGAAGGCCTATTGTTTAAAAAAGTATGCATAACATCTGTTTAATAGGGAAGCACATTGTATAATGAAGAAATTCCTGAGAATTACACAATCTAAAAAGATCATTTGATAACTTACATAGGAAATGTATATATACAATATGCTTCCTATGGCCTAAAGTGCAACTTTTTTTCCCATGCATTTTGACATAAAATGCGATTTTTTACACCAATAATGATATCTGGTGGCAATGATATGCCATTCATGTTATGAGTAATGAAATTCCCTATCCATTCCCGTTCGAATTATGAACATCCGTAAAATACTTTTTGAGATATATCCAAAAATGTTAGGGGGGAACTTACTTTTTTTGCTGAGTGTATATATATATATATATATACTGGTATTGTAGATGATGTGTCTAAAATTTGCCTGATGTAATGGTCATAATAACTGTTCAAACTGAGTGAAATTAAGGAACGAAGGGAGAGTCATGGAAATGCGTAGATTTCGGTATCTATTCTCGGTCTATCTAAACCGAAAATGAAAACAAACGAACATGGCAACAAACATGTATGTCTCAAGTTATTTACATCTTACGTTGTTCGACTAATGAGAAGAGTCGAGGGAGGACTGGAGTCATTTTTTCTTTTTTTCAAAATAACATATTAAATGAATTGAATGAATGTTCCCTCGGATGAAGCTGACCAGCCAAAATGCAGGGGGATAATGTGCGCAGTAATCTTCTAGAAATCTTGTGTTCTGTTGGCATTTTATCGTGTCAAGATAATTGCTATTTTTTCTCTGTTCTGTGTGGGTGTACAGACTTTTCAGAGAAAATATTTTTGCAAGGGGGACAAATTTCTGCGTCACGTACAGTCTGCAAACCAGTGGGGCTCATCAAAGAGGTTGTGAACCTCTTTGATGCTCATTTACTTTTCAGTGCCGTGCTTTGAACGGACAGTTCGAAGATGGTTACAGATTTGGCAAACACGGTGTCGAGATGTGTCAGGACGAGTTTTTAGATGTCGACCTGACAAGGCTCTGCACCATGATCGACCGAAGGACCGTGCATCACAACAGGGCCAGCCGTGGGTGGTATGTCATGTGTACGAATGTGTACGGTGTTAGCTACATTGCACAACGTGACTATTACATCACAAGCTGAAGAACTCGTCAGAGAATTGAAGCCAACACAACTTCTAGAATCTACGAACAATTCGTCCGGACTTTCTCTTTACCGTGAAAATGTCGGTTGCTCGGCAGTTAGGACAATCTCTTCGGCCTCTTCTGGCGTCGAGAACAACTCAAGTGTTAACATCGTCCTCATACCACAAAAATGTGAGTAGATACGTAGCTAGCGTTACAATGTAACTGAGCTGTGTAGTCACTATTTACAAACGCTGTGACTGTCGGGCTATGCTGTAGGCCTGTATAATAACGTTAATCGAATGGAAACACGGCATTGATTTACTAATACTGGCACTTCAATTTTTCCACTAACGTTAGGGTTCTATCATGTCTATGCCTACACTACAGTACTGGCGCCCAGTCAAGTAGATAATTTAAGATTTCTAGTATCGTTAAATCTAACTAAGTTGTAGTAGGCCCTAAGTGTAATTTTACACAGAAATGAAACTGGCAGTGACAAACCCCGGGGTGCAGTGCTACGTGCTACTGTACTACGTCGTACGTGCTCCTTCTTCATCACCATCTGCATCAGTGTCAGACATCACTTAACCCAGTCAGTAAATTAACTTATGGAATCTGTGGTTTACGTTTGGGCTAGTCACTCACAGTTTATAGCCGTGACAGTGTGTATCTTAATATTACTTAGTTTGAACTAAGTTGGCATCTGCCTAATAAAGATGAATAAAAAGGCTGTAAATTTAGAACTTCTGCATCTGCATCAGCTTACAGTTCAGGAGCAACATTTACCTGGGGATGGTATGATGGGGGGGTTGGGTTTCCGGACACTTAAGTTCGCGCATGAAAACTTACCTTACATAGAATATGCACCCTTTACTTGATATACTGTAGACTCCTCATATACTAGACAACATACTCTGAAAACGGCGTGAGAATTAACCTGTTAAATCGTTGGATTTCCCCTTCAAAGCGACTCCATGTACGCGTTCGGTCCCACAACGTTTGGTCATACAGTAAAATTTATTGGTGGAGATGAGAATTGGGCTTTAATCTTTTTGCGAGATACCAAGAAAACACTTATGATATAGGCCTAGTAGGCCTACAGAACATACCATTTTAAGAGGAATTCAAAGTTTCTTTGATGAAAATAGGGTTTGGAATGACTGAAACATCCAAAAACAAAGTAAAACAAAGCAATCGTAATAAACATTTGATAAAGTGTGGGTCCCACACTTTATTGGAATCGCTCTTTTTTTGGATAGGCCTATCTCAGCCATTTCAAAACAAATTTTCACCAAATAAACATTGAATTCCTCGTAGAATTTACATGAGCAACTCTTTCATATTTCATAAGAGGTTTCTCATGATATCGCCATAAAATGTAAGAAACTTGAAATTAAGTCTCAACCAAAACTATACGATCGCTATAACATGTGATACATTGTTTGTATTTGTAGGGACTCATTATTACTCATGGTCATAGGGCATTACTATTGGCTATGTTATCAGTCCAAGAAATTACCAAACTATGATGTACAGGTTTGAGCAGTGCCTTTTGAGTACCTATCACCTCCGTGGTACAGCCACAGGTTTGATAGCATGTGTTCAAACTGCACGCTAGTCGTTAGCAGCTGTATACTGGTTACAGCACCAATACCCCGGGGTTGTTCTCTCCCCTAAAAGTGTACAGGATACCATTCAAACATTTGAAATATTGTTCATCAGCTGAAACAGCTAACAGTAGGGTTGATCAAATTTGAGTTAGAAAATTAATCCCTGTATTCACATGCTCTTGTTCTGGGTTTAAAGTATGGCAATTATGCATGTCAGATGTTTAAAAAGAGTATATTAAGTAGATAAAGTAGAAAATAGATTTGTTAATAGATAGACATTAAACCCTTTTGAGGGCTTGATACCAAATAATAGTTTATCTTAATAACAGATTTTTTTTTGTCTTGTTTTTTTTTTTTTTTTTGTCTGCTGATTGCAGGTGATCGACCATTATGAGAACCCAAGGAATGTTGGTGCGATGGACAAGAACGACAAGAGCGTTGGCACAGGCCTGGTTGGAGCCCCAGCGTGTGGTGACGTGATGAAGCTCCAGGTTTGTTTATTAGTCAGTCTTACTTACTCTGTACCTTGTAACCCACAACAATTCACAAGCTAGAACAGGGTCCCTTTTCACAAGGCTTGTTATCAGGAACAACTGCCACATTTCTATAGATGACAAATTTGCTCTCAGCCAATCAGGGCCCCATTTCATAAAAGATATTATGATAGCAACTCTTGCTGGAATGGCAACTTCCAACAGCAACAGCCAATCAGGAAGCTGGATTCTTGTCTTTACCATGACAATTGTCATTCCAGCAAGAGTTGCTATCATATCAACTCTTTATGAAATGGGGCCCTGGTGCAGGGACTTCAGTAGCTTATAACAACTGTAACAACTATCATAACTTGTTATTGATAACAAGTTTTATGAAATGGGGCACAGGCCTCTGTGATGGTTGGCAGAATACCTTGGTTATATTAAATGTGAAGCATAGAAGAATTCTGAGAAGTGATGAAGTTATCTGATCTTCTGCTTCTTCTTACTATCAGTATGATTATGATGATTGTTTTCATAATTCACAATAACGTTATCATTGTTATAGAACTTATAATTGTAATCATCAAGAGGAAAAACACCCGAAGAGGCAGTCAGGCAAGGAGCATTTATTTTCATTGTAAAAACAGGCCAGTGCCAGTTGGCTTGTAGCACCCTATTAGGGAGCTTTAGATTTTAGACGCGCGGACGTTCAGAGGAAAAAAACATGTTCTACAATAAGCGTGCACAGTAGCACGCGTCAAGTCGATCTATTTTTAGCTTGCATCGCCTGAGTTTTTCACTACGCGTACTGGGCTATTTTTACGTCTGCACAGTTTGCGACGTAGAGAGCTACTTGATGCACTGATTATATGGGGGTGCGATTTTATTTTTTATATGTTGCGTCCCAGCGTAATCTAAAGCTACTTTTCAGCATGAAGCAGGGTAGAGGAGAACGTCCAGCGCACTCCTCGTCTCAAACGTCCGGGCGTCAAAATCTAAAGCTCCCTAATATTACCTCTGCCAAGGAAGTTATTGTTTTGTCTGCATTGGTTTGTTTGTTGGTCTGTTTGCAAAATAACTCACAAAGTTGCAAATGGAGGGAAAAGTTGATAATGACACAGAGGTAGATTATCAAATTTTGTGGTGAGCCAGGAATTTATATGAATTTTGAAGGATGTTTCTATCTATTGGCAAATAGGGTCAATAAATTTACAAGTTCAAACTGCGCGTATTTGAGGTTTGCATGCGTGCACTACAGCGCGTGCACTGCTGGAGGTGCAGGGCAGCTGGAAGCTGATGAGGTAAACACAAGGCTTCTTTAGCTTTATCATGAGGAAAATGGGCAATTTTCAGCATGTGTGTATGGGTGGAAATGAGTTACTGTAAAAGTGAAAATTTTCGCGGTGTTGAAATTTTTGCATGCCATAATTATCATATGTTCCAGTAGCTGATGTCTTGATTCCGCGGAATTAAAAACATGCGAAACTCTTCTTACCCGGCCAAGCGCAAAAAACTAAGTCGTGCGAAAATATCCACTTTTACAGTACTTGGCGGACGTCTTCACTCTTTGAGTGTTTTTCTATTTTTTTTTTTTTTTCACTGTTCTAGTGTTTGACAGAGTGTTAAACTGCTATGATTAGCATAGATTTATTTGTAGCATGTGATGAGGGACCATTGTAATGGCTAAAACAACAACAACACCACAAAACAGATGTTTTCTTGTTAGGGGTCTCACTGATACATGTAGCATTGAATTGCTTTCATGCGATCAATGTTCCAGTGTACATGAGTTCTCATGTCATGTGTTAGAAATTGTGAAGGATTTGTTTAGAAAGTGGATTATTCTGACTCCATTTGCCGCCTCACAAACTAGGTACAGCTGTTAGTGTAGTTACGGTACTCATTGCGAAGTAAAGGACATTGCTCAAGAAAAGTGTGCATGTTATAGTGGATTGTTCTTTGTGCATATATGTAGGCAGCAGGGTGACAGTGTAAACATTCAAAAGAGCGACTGTGTAGATGGAAATACCATGGACGTATGCATAGTGTACTTGTACGTACTCCAATGAATCTTGAAACCTTGACAATGTGGACTACTAATCTATTTGACTCCTTACCCCCCTCCCTCTCCCCCCCCCCCTCAAAAAAAAAAAAAAAAAAAAAATTGGTTAGCATCCTTGTGTCAGTGTAGTTAGATTAGGATTCTTTTGGCCCATTCTCAGTAAAAGCGTTCAAATACGGAATTTTGGTGTCGCCGACATTCCATGAGAGTTTACGGTTCCCTGAAACCTATTAGATACTATTTAAATGTTTATAATATATCACGAGGACTTTATTTGTTAAAAATAAACACGATCAAATGCGGTTGTCTGCCTTTTTTTATAAAATTTTGCTGTTAAACTTCGTTAAGACCCCCAAAACGCAGTGTCGCCGGCTATTTCAGAATTATGTTTTATTGCTTCTCTCCGTCCACAAACACACTTTCCAAATATCATTTTCATGGACGATGAGCATATCATATGTGCTAATCACAATACTCAAAAAGTTCCAAAATTTTTATTGACTTCTTTTTTTATAGCCTTTTGAAACCTGTCGCCAAGTTCACCGCCAGATACGTTACCAGTTTCTTTAGTGTTACAGCATTGCGAAAATAACAAGACTATCCAATGACCCTGTGTATATGAAACCCTGAGGATATACTTCATACATTGCAAGTACTTAGATTTTTTGTGCAACAGCTCTTTATTGAGAATACGGTACAATGTTTGAAATATCAGTTTTCTACACATTTATTTGGACAGATACGTTACATACTTTTCACGCCACCCACTGCGACTGATATTGCAATGTCAGACAAATTGTATATTATACATTACTCCTCGGAATGACGCATCGATTCAACATTAAAGTTTAGTACAAGTGAGAAATATTTGGTAGATATCGCTCTCATAATAATATGATCGACCATATACGTTACCACAGATACGTTACCCCAGATACGTGACCGAATTTTGCGCATTGGTCTTGTGCTTTCTGGGGATCAAATCTGGTCAAAATTCATCCCTACAAATTACATGCTTCGTTTTGTTGGACCTCAGGATTATATTCTTACACCAAAAGGACAGAGAGGTGAAAAAGAGCAACACTTCAACATGGTTTTTCTTTCTGCGTCAGTGTCTCACAACTTAATACCAAGTTTTCCGACAGATACGTTACCACATAATCAAAATACTGAAAAGAAATTGTAAATGTTTTTACAAACAAATCGTTGTGTGCTTATAAACTCCAAAGTTCTATTCTATAAAACCCAGCCACTTTCATATTCTATGCAACAACTTTGAACGTTTATTTTACAAGACGAAGCTAAGATTCAGCATATCAGTTTTTTGCTTTTCAGATTTAGCAGATACGTTACGTATAATTCAGGGCACCCACGGTGACAAATAATGTTATGTAAAACAAAGTGTTCATAAAACAATTCTGCATAGAATGACGCTTCCATAAAAAATTAAAGTTATGTTCAAATGAAGAATATTCAGTAGAAATTGCTCTGTAACTTCACCGACAGATTCATTTACGGTACGCCAGATACGTTACCAAACTTTGAAAGAGTAAAAAGTAGTTTATGAAACGCTTCTCAGAAAAGTTTCAGTGTTCTGTTGCATATTTATTCTAGTGTTTTTCAACATATGAAGAACTACTCAAGATTCATTGATAAGTTGAACAATTATTTATTCATTTTCATTAAAAGGGGTGAGCCAAATACGTTACCATAGATAAAACAACTGTTTAGCTTATCGAGTTCATAGAAACTGTACCTACTTCCTTCTAAGTGCCTGTAAAAATAAATTTTTTAAACTTTGTTTGCATTATCCATCAAAACTTAATGAATATTTATAGTCAGATGGATAAATACATTCAGACGTAAGATGAGAATATTCTGTGAATGAAGAACTTAGCTTTCACATTTAGGGCTCTTTTCCACTACATTTCATAGTTTAAATATTACGTATAATGTTTAAAATGGTTAATTTGGGCTTACATCGTTCATTTTTACATCAATTCATGAGGTAAATAATTAAACAGGTGATATTTATTAATTCATACACAACTAAAATTATTACTTATATTTTACCAGATACGTTACCAAAGGCGATTCGATGTTTTTCAATAGTTATTTCCCCAGGAAAGCAATTCATATTTGTTCCCTGTGGGAATTCCAGATCGAATCGTTCCCTTTGCATGATTTGTGGGATTCGAAACTTTATTTGTAAGCGAAATTTGCTAAAAATACAAAGTGAATCTTAAGGTTATATTTCATTTCAGCAAAAAGCATATTTCAACCTACCTCACAGAAATAATGTCTACCAATTAGCAAGGGATGACAACATCTTTACCTCTTGAAAAACCCCAATATCTTTAGGGGGGACAGATGTCTTTTCCTGAACAGAAATTGGATCAAAACAATAGATCTAATTAAGAGTTAGGAGTCCATTACAACATGTAAATTTGCGGTAACGTATCTGATTGGTGATAAAAAATCATATATGATGCTCTATTTCAATTCATTTTTACTCAATGAATGGCCATCATTTAGAATGTTCCACTTTTTGTTTCGTATTTGACCGGTTTTGAAGTTTCCGAAAACACATCTTTGAATGTATTACTTTGTGGTTGATTTTTCGGTTTTACTCACATGGAATTGAACACTTAATCTGAGAATGGCCCTTTTACCTACCCGTACAATACATTTGTAAATTTCATTTATGAGGCTTGCAGTGGAAATGGCAATATGGCTCTGTCCATAAAATATACAATGTATCATACAGTACTGTATGTAGTTTATATTGATCTGTTCCTTTTTGTTGCCAATACTACATGTACTTACTAACTGTCTTGTAACCATGCATTCAATGAACTGTCATTTCATAACGTGTCAATCTCATTCTCTGATTCAGTGCTGTACACTCGAGTCAGCTAGTAAAAACCTCTGCTTGGTGACAGGGTTTGCAGAGCTGCCAAGTCTCCCTGATTCTGCAGGAGTCTCCCTGAAAATGTCAAAATCTGTTCATATCTCAATATAAGTGAATATTAAGATCTCCCTAATTTGGGAAATATTTTCACCCATTGAAATGCATGTAACACACAGATATCTCCCTCTCTGCAGTGTGGAATCTCCCCGATTTGGATTTGGGAATGTTGGCAGACCTGGGTTTGCCTGGAATTATTATAGCATTGTATCTTTCTCTATCTCAACCTTCTGAGGGTTTATATTTCTTCATCACAGATCAAAGTGGATGAGAGTGGAAAGATAGTCGATGCCAAGTTCAAGACCTTCGGATGTGGATCAGCCATCGCGTCAAGTTCACTGGCCACTGAATGGATCAAGGGCAGATCGGTTAGTATTTATACACTTGTAATGACTGAAATGAATTACATTTTCAAGTGAACAAGAGTTTGAGTTGCTCTTACTGTATGGAGTATAAAGTTGGTGCATGTATTTCTGTATAGACTCCAGAAATGCCTTATGAATTTCCCGTTGGAGTATCTTGTCACTAGATGAAGGAATTACACAGTTCCCTTGTTAATCTTTTGTGGTGCATGATGAAAATATAAGGTTATTTTTGTGAGAGTGTGCTTGCAAAAACAACAGCTTAAAATGCAGTACAAGTAGTTAAAGGGCAGGCGCCTTCAGAGCCTGTAAATGGTTCTTGGCTGTTGCTGTAATTCCAGAAACATCGGAGGCATGAAACTTGTGTGAAGTGGAGCCGAGGGCATTGACGATTAAAGAAGTCTCTAGAAGCATAGTACTTTCAATAATACAGAACATGGTTGAACTATCGCGAATCTTGCTCCTTGCAAAATTCACAAAACTTTTTTTGCACTCAGTAATTTTTAGTTTTACAGTCTTCAGGCTGAAGTTACATTGAGCTTAAAAATGTGTCCATGATATCAAATTTAGAGAATTAATACTGTGGATCAAAAACTTCTCAAAGTTTGAAAAAAAAACAAAACAACAACAACACAGCACAACACTACCAATTTTATTAGCTAATAGCTGCCTATCTCATCAAGTCCTTTTTTCTTTCTTTTTTTTGTCCAGCTCCTGGCCCAGAACAAAGAGAAGGAAGAAAAGAGAAAGAAGAAAAAAGATTTTATAAAAATAAAATGAACAATTTAGTCCTTTTTCTTTTGTCTCAGGAAAGCAAACTACACTTATTTCCATCAGACCATTCTAGCCATATGGTGTGGGTTTTAGATACACAGACTTTAGTCTGTATGTTTTGTGCAGAATTCGAGTGGTCCTGTACTCTCTTTGATCGACTTTTTTTGTAAATTATGTCAGCTCATGGAATGTCAATTTTAAACTGGAGAGATTGGTGTGATTAGTTCCATGGCATACAGAGGACACGTAGTAGTTGCATGATATTAAAGTTTCTAGTGATACTACCTGGTATATCAACTTGCCTAGTGTCAAATATACTATGTCAATTTAGACTTTCTATATTGGGTGAAATCTGTTGGCTACCTTTTCAGTGTGGCAGTCTATGCTTGCATTTTTCCCCATTTGGAGCCAGTTCATAGTGAAACATTTGTGTCCCAGGCCACTTCAAAAAACAAACAAAAAGAAGCCTACTAAACTCTTCAAGCCTGCAAAATGACTTTTCTGCAGTTTTGCTGATCATTGTCTGTGTTTCGTGGGGTGGAAAAAACAAATCTGCCTTTGCTGCCTTTTGTGGTGAACATAATTAGTGTATTTTTTCACTAACAGAATTTTCAAAATCTCTTCACTATATTAGTAGACTTTGTCACATTGAAATGAGTGATACTGTTCAGAACACCAAAGTTCATGTTTCTCCATTACATTTGCATTTTTTTTTGGGGGGGGGGGGGACAGGGAGGGAATTTTCAACTGAACTCCTGCAGACTTGATAGAATCAACTACACCATGTAGTTCTTCCTTTGAATCTTTCTTTTTTTTAATTGTAAGATGTCAAGCAAAATTCAGAGATGCCAAGTACATAAGTGGTAAAAATTCGGTGATTCAAGATTTTCTGCCATAAATTTCCTCCAGAATGTGATAGCCTGAAGTGGTTCAATTCTCATGATTTGTACACATGTATGTGTGGTATATTTCCAGTCATGTGCACGTTTCAGACGTGAATGTGCTTTTCAGGCAGTTCATTGGCCATGACTGTGTTTTTTTCACAGGATGTGTACAATGTACAGCAGCCATAAAGTTTAATGACATCAAATTTTCATCCTGCAGACAGTTTACTCACAAAGGTCAAGTTGTGATACATTGTTTGTTCTACACCTGTATGCATTATTTCCAAACGGCAACTTAAAACAAATTGGTTGATACTCAAGTCCTTGCCCCCGTGTTCATTGATAGCAAGTGTCAGAGGTCTGCGGCATATTATTGTTTCTTGCTGTAGTTCTGTTTACTGGCTTTATCTCAGAAGTGACCTTTTTGCACTTAATGTAACATCAAGCCAGAAGTGTGCTCTGTTTATTCCTGTTTTCCATTATATGATAACAGTTACACTTCCGTGAAAGCCATCTCAAGAGCACCCAAGATTTTATGTTGTCTTAATTGGCTGCTTTATTCTCCAATGAGCAATAGATGTGTTCATGTGTTTATATGCGATCCTTCATACAGTCCCATTTTTTTTTTTTTTTTTTACAATAAAAAGCTCACCTGAGCCAAAAGCTCAAGTGAGATGACATTGTGATCATTTGTCATTCATCATTCCTCATGCAAATTGACAGTCATGCTTCATCCAGCCTGTGTTGTGCATTGAAAGTTATGGATGTTTTCAGCTTCTTCTTTAAACCCCATGATGGATTTTCGCTAAATGGGGCAGCTGATGTCGGTAGGGTGATAGGATCTCCATTGTTCAAATGATTACCATGCAGCCCTCGGGCCAATTTTCTCATTTTCATCTGCTTCGAGAAAACACATAGTGAAATTTTTGTGAATCTTGGCAGGTATTATCGCTAGTTTACTTGTTTTCATCTTCTTTAAAGTGTTTGGTCAAATATGCCATCAAAATTTTGCAAGTACGTGTACTATCTCACTAGGGTGATGAAATACTTGTAGATATGGGCACCATGTCTGTTTGTTTATAAATCAGCAGAGAAAAAGAAGAGGCTTAAAGCAATCAGTGTAACACTGGACTTTCATCTTGCGTAAATACAGTGCTCCAGCAGCCAGCATTATGTGTGTGTGTGTGTGTGTGTGTGTGTGTGTGTGTGTGTGTGTGTGTGTGTGGGGTGGGGGGGGGGAGGGGGGAGGGAAAAGACAGATAGTTGATCAAATCATGTGTTCTTAGAAAATACTGGTTTTCTTTTCGAAGTAAAGTTGCATGTAAGAATAGAAGTTTGGTACTGTATCTTTATGCAGCATCAACAGGCTCAAGATTCTCAGGAAGTCCTGTGTCATGTGTGTTTTGATGTTGACTGTTTTTCTGTGGGGATCTGTTAGTGTGCACAATACATGAGCACAAGTTGAGAAGAACAAGTGTACAATGTACAGTATAGTGCCAGTGGTCAGAATAGAGACAGCTTGATTGTTTTGTTTTTCATAATTTTTGTACACACGTACTTGCCTATCAGCAGGACAACATGTAGTTATCCCTGGTATTTTCCAACACACACCGCGTAGTCCGGGGGCCACATAAGAACATGTGTACTGGCCTGCATCATGCTCTCTACAGTCTCCGAAATGTGTAAATAGAATGCTTGTTTGGTTGATGTCTGATAGGCCCCTTGACAAATAGAAGAGAGAATTGTTCAAAGTTGAAGCATCTATAGCATTTTATCACATACATGTGTAAAATATTATTTTCATCATATTGACCATTCCAGCTACATTGTACCTACTTGTACAATGTGCTGGCAGTTGCATAGGTTACAGCTGGCTCTGTAGCTTCTCTTGCTTCACTCTCTTTCTCTCTCCGTATCATCATTTTGTAAGTGATGGCAGTATTTACGATGTAGTTAATCCCACCGTCACATGCATCATTGGGTTGTGGGTTGTGCTGCCCGGTGTTCACTTTCCTCTGTTAGTGATACAACATGTATGAGTACAATGTACATGTATGCGTCATGTGTGTGCGAAGATACACATTCAGTGCTTGAGATTGAGGAGAATGATTGTTTTTCATTATGAAAGTTCATTAAATGCTGTAGATTTCACAAAGGTGTACCATGCTACTTTAGTACCAAGTATTGTTTTGCTGGTAGTGCAGTAAAGTGTTGCACAAGACTTGATTGGCACTACCGCAGTACATAGTACGTAATACATGTATGTCAATGCCACTACCGAGACGCATATCAATCCTCCCATAAATTTGTGTCTGGCTTCAGTAATCTCCTTGTACAGTGGCAGTCATGCTGCAAGGCCAGTCAGGGTCTAAATCTGATCAAAAGTCTATTTACATGTTGGGAGAGAAAAGCTGCTTTGAAACTGTCATGTCCCAGAAACCACATTCCTGTGGTTATATAAATGCTGTATTTTTTTATGTTATCTGTAGAGCTAGTGTTTCATACCATGTAGGGGGAAAAAAAGAGCTCTGTGCTGTTGATACAACATTGTTTGTGATTTGTATTTTGTAACCGGAACTATTCTTTCATTTGTAGAGTTTTCCTGGAGGCTTTCATTTCCTGTATTTGATATGACATGTTCTTTGATGGACAACACATCCAAGAAGGATTTCTGTTATGATGTGGTCTACTGGTCAATACTTTTTAATGTAAATATTTTATCATAGATACTATTTTTTTTTTGTTTTGGTGTGATTGTAAGCTTAAAGGGATGGTACATTATTGGTGGAGATGAGAATTAGGCTTTTAACTTTTTGCAAGATACACATGTACAACCAAGAAAACTCTTATGTGTATAGTACAGAGCATACCATTTTAGGAGGAATTCAAAGTTCATTTGATGAAAATCGGGTTTGGAATGACTGAAACATCCAAAAACAAAGTAAAACAAAGCAATCGTAATAAAGTATGGGTCCCACACTTAAATAGAATCGCTCTTTATTGGATATCTCAGCCATTTCAAAACCAATTTTCATCAAATAAACGTTGAATTCCTCATAGATTTACATGCTCTTTCATATTTCAGGAGAGGTTTCTCATTATCTCACCAAAAAATGTTATAAACCTGAAATTAGGTCTCAACCAAAACTATGTGATCCCTTTAATACTTCACACTCACAGGTTATTCTTCAACTACTGTTTATGTGAATACTGGGTTATTGAGTACTTTATACGCCGAATATTTTGCGAGGTTTTTATTTTTGCGAATTTCGCGACTCGGTTGCTATTCCCGAAATTAAAGACACTTGTAAATATTGACCCTGATCCTGATGTGAATGTGATGTACATGTGTATTATATTTCTTTGTTCAGTACAGGACTGCATGATCGCGAATTTAACCACTCGCGAAATCATGGGGAATTCCCGATGCGCGAAAATTAGACTCGCAAAATATATCCTCGCATATGTATGGCATATACAGCACGTTAAAGTGATAGATGTGGGCTGTCAGAGATTTCCCTCTTTCATATAATTGTACAGTATACATTTAGCATTTTGATTATCATTCCTAACTTTTGTTCTAATACGTTCATTTTTGCACTCTATCATTGTCAGTGACAATGATGGCATGTGGAACCATGCAGCTCACAGTTTTTTTCTTTTTCCTGGAACTATAAACATTGCAAAAGAGAGCCTTTGAATCTATAAAAATTAGTCTCATCCGCGTCTTGCAGACTTTATCAATCTGCTTGCTGTTACTGTAGGGAAGTTGTTATTTCCGTGAGGCTTTAATTTTTGCGAATGCGCTCGAAAATGTCTCCATGCGCCTTGATAATAATGCATATTCTTTTACATTGGCGTTGGTGTAAATTTGTGAAATTATGACCTCCTCTTTCGCAAATATATCTGTACGTGAAAATATGTATAATAGAGTATTTTCCTGAGATGCATCTCTTTCAATGTTTCATCATGCATAAGATACTGACTAGTACTCTGTTCCTCATTCTCCCTTCCAGCTTGAGGAAGCAAAGAACATCAGGAACACGGACATCGCTAAGGAGCTGTCTCTGCCACCTGTCAAGCTACACTGCTCAAGTAAGTGGAATTTGTTTTTTTTTTCCTCAGGTAACGGCTTGCTTCCAGGAAATACTGTATATATTTCCATTGGCTATGTTTACACTGTCACCTCATCATGGATGATACTGTGTAGTTATGTCAGGGATTACAGGTGAAAATTGCTTAGAACTTTCTGGAAAAGTTGAAATTTTCTTTGCAGGAATTTTTTTTTTCCCATTTGGCAGGGTTAAGGGGAATTTCGCTTGGTTCTGATTTTGTGGACATTCGCGACAATTGAGTGGGCGCCACTGCCACAGCTGCTATGGGCTTTGCATGAATATTACCACTCTGTGAAAATTTCTGCTCTTTTTAATACGGACCTACATTCACAAAGGGTGTATTATCAATGATACGACTCATACGTAGTTATGAAGAAGCTGCACCTTATTAATCTGGACGCCTAGTGTGCAGCATGCAGTGACCACAGCTCTCGGTGGTCAAACGTGATCACAAACTCTGTGTGCACATCGGTCTGTTAACTAGCCTTATGTAACCTAGGGTACACCCTCCTCAGCTATTCACGACCTACAAAGCACAAGACCCACTTCGTGTTACGAATGTTGAAGACAATTTGAAGTTCACTGGCTACCAGAGCACCAGCACCATCCCTAATTTTTTCTTACCTTTAGGTCTCCGCTTTCTTTGGAATTAGGGCACCTTTGTAGGAATCTTACTGATAATACAAAAGAATGTGGGGGTAACATTTCAGAAGATGTCAAAGTTTTGATAGAGAAAAGGGTTCAGATTTTAACTTTTTTGCGAGATACACTGTAATTAGAAACCACGGATACGGCATCTTAAAGAGCCATGCAGTTCTAGAGGAATGAAAAGTTTATTTGATGAAAATTAGTTTTGAAATGGCTGAGATATTCCAAAGTAACAAAACAAAATTGTCCTAATAAAAGGTGTAAAGGTTTTATTAGGACCACTTCTTGCTTAGGTATATTTCAGCCATTTCAAAGCCAATTTTCATCAATTAAACTTATGATTCCTTTTAAGATTGTATGCTCATTAATATTTGATGTGAATGGTTTATTATCTGACACAAAATTAAAACCTTAGTAACTCCCATCTCAAGCTATACTATACCATCCCTGTAAAGCCTGATTGTTACCAAGAATACAGTGAGAAAGTCACAAAAGACGGTTTCCTGAGGATTGTTGCATGATTAATCATGTGAAGGCAAGCACTAGTCACATGGTCTGGGGCTTGGCCCTGGGAAATTTCCTCTGCAGCTTTCAGTTTCTATTCACTAATGTGCATTATGTCTCACTTCAGTAAACCGCAAGTACAGCCGTACTATAACCAGTCACCAGCTTCATTTGGAGCAACAAATCCTCAATAGCACAATATGTTTTTCCACTTCCTCATTATGTTTTTTTCTTTGACTATAGTTGTTAAGGGGATGGCTAGTAACTGATCAGTGGGAATCAGTGGGATTGCTGGGGGAGGATTGTTCCATTCCTTGTGAGATTCATTTAAGAGTACATAATATCTATTGTTGTGTGAAAATTATTTGCTTCAGAATGGTCTCATATTCAAGTAATGTGCAGTTTAATCTGATTGCCCCGTCACTGTACAGGCATGCTAACCTGGAAACATTAAACTGCACATTACTTGAATATGAGACCATTTTGAAGCAAATAATTTTCACACAACAATAGATATACAATGTATAATGTACTCTTAAATGAATCCCACAAGGATCGGAACAATCATCCCCCAGCATTCCCACTGATCAGTTACTATTGTAGCCATCCCCTTTTAAGTCCTTGGTACGGTATTGAAAGAACGCAGGTACCAAAGTCATGGGCTGGGATATCTCAAGTTTGTGTGTTGGATTTTGTGTTCATGTGAAAGTATGCATGCATTCCACCTCCATTGTGTGTGTGTACACATTTGTACATGCATGTGTGCATATGTGTATTTGTTGCACTGCTTGCTCATGATATAAAATAAAGCAATTTGAGCTAGCATCATACTGTCCACTGCACTCATAACCCTGTAAAATCCTGTAATATTTCTGTGAGGTGCAGTTGTATTTCGTTGCTGGGGCGACAAGACCTCGTATACACTACGAAATGTCAGAATGTTCAGGAGAGCCAAAAAACATGGTGGCCAAAGCACTATAGTGAATGGGATAGCCTTTCCTTTGACATGTCGTGGTGGCTTCATTTTTGGAGTAAGACAGTTGGGATTTGGACAGGACATCACTTAACCCATTGTTTGACCATTAATCCCAAAAAAGTCATTTTCACCAAAATTTCAGATACTAGGTCTTGTCACTTCAGCAACGATTTGCTCTTTGTGAACTTGGGCCTCTTGAAGAAAGGCTTAGTGGTCAATAAACATATTAGGGAATGGAACATATGCGAGTAACTCTTGCTAATGTCATATCTCTTTTGTTTCCTTGTCTGTCTCCATCTAGTGTTGGCCGAGGATGCAATCAGGGCCGCGCTCCAGGACTACAGGGTGAAGCAAGAATCGCAGGAAACCGAGGCGGCTGCCAACAACTAGGCTTCCATAGCGCCACACCCCTGCCCCTCGAGTCTGCCAATTCAAGAGACCGTTGCTCTAATTGTTTCACAGTACAAGGCAGCCTTCTTATTTATATACACAATGTGCAAGACTGTTTTGTTTTTTTGCTTCTAGTCATCAAACGCTTGCCTCCACCATGGTGTGACGGAGAAGGTCAAGCTAGAAAAGTGCTGGAGAAAAGAGTGGACAGTAATCGTGGCTTTTGCAGGGGATATAAACTACCGTAGACATATACACATTGAACTTTTGGAGCCCTGGACTGTATCTCTATTTAATATCAATTTACAATTCATGCTTGTCGCAGTGTGATCTCACGCAGGGCTCATCCAACTTTGCTGGCTATACCCGCATTTACATGTTTTGTGATTCATTTGATTCACATTTCATTCTTCTGTTTTGCATGCAGCATTGATTACTTTTACTCAAGCTGTTCCCTGATTTTGTTTCGTTCTTTTGGTTTTAAGCTACTTATTTCACTTCTTTTTGCTGCATCCTTGATGTGGACAGACAGGTAGCCAGTTTAAACTTTTCATATTATTTATCCCATCTTTGATGAGCAATAATGGCAGTTAATTGGTCCAGTAGAGGAATGCGTACCAATTGATGTCGATGTTTCAATAATCAAGCCTTGCATTTTAATACTGCAAGAAAACAGGGTCATCTCTTTTTTTTTTCTTTGCCTGAAAGCATTTAGTGTAACATCCATATAGAGGGATGCATTGTAACTGCAAGTATACAGATTTTGAATATGGTTAATGTCCTTGGGCGTTGTCACATGTGACTTAATGTGACTGAAGGTGATGAAAGTTTGATGGGCAAGTGCATTGCAACAGTAGCTGGTACATCATTGTCAGTATGCCATATCATGTGATTCTTCCCTGGTCTGCTGTCATGTAGTATAACACCTTGTAATGCATAACAAGCAATGCAAACCTCATGTAAGCTTCACAATGGTAAGAAAATTAAGTTTTAAATGAATGCAAGTGCTGTACGTTATGCATGAAGGACAAAATGTAGGACAAACTATTGGATAGAAAATGTTGGCGTGTCTGCTTTCACTTGATTGATTCAGATATCATCAACGATAGCAGATACTCCAGCATAGAATGATATTGGTTGATAAGCACAGTGGACTCTTGTTATTTCTTTGAGGTCTTTGAAATCGCCTCGTCACATCAAACTGTTGTATTATAGTTGAAGAATCAAATACAAAGAAACTTCAGTTTGTCAAGGAATATTCATTTGTTATTATCGGGGGTTCATGATACCAGTATTGTTTGTAATAAGAGTCCACTGTAAATCATCAGGTAAGCCATGATTGAGGTATATGATGTCAGCTGATGAACAGGAATTGATTTGAGTTCATGTGTGACTTGGGTTTTAAGCAAAAGACACACTTTCAGGTGCATCATTTTTGGGCATATCAAGAATAAAACTACCCTCCTAGTTTCAAGGATGAAAATTTGAAGGTAAAAAAAGTTGAAACTGATATTTAATTCACAGATCATATACATGTATATACACTTGTAGAATTATTGTGTCATTATCGAGCATATCTTATAATGTAGCAACATCTTACATGTAAGCTGCTTTCCTCTGAACTGTTTAGTGGGGGGATAGTTAACAAGGTTGTGATGGGGTGGACCATAGAGTATGCTGAAAGTGGAAGGGTCTCAGTGGGCTATTGAGTTGAAAGGCAGGGCCTTTGCCAATCTTAACCCAGCCCAAGGGACAGGGAGAGTGCAGGGATAGCTGCCCAAGGACTGGGGGTGGTGAGCATAACAGTGCTGACATGCCATGATATCCAGTAATCCACATTGGCCAACTTATCCTAGGAATGCTTTCCCTCCCCACCCCAACCCCTTCCCCCCCCCCAAAAAAAAAAAAAAACAAAAAAAAAAAAAACACAAACAAACAAACAAACAAAACACTAAGGAGTATGGATATATGTGTATGTATTAATGGGAAACCATTCTTGTCTGGTTAACAAGAATTTTTTTTTCCTTCAAGTTGTATCCAATCATACAGTTGTGGAGTTCTGTTTTCAGAGCATTCTGTATCACAGGTGGAGTGGGAGAAGTGTCTGTAACCAAGGTTACCAAACTTCTGTTAATGGATACTTCCCAAAATTCTACACTAACGTTTTTTCGTAAGACAACTGTATAGACAGAAAGATCTGTCTGTCTGGAGGACTCTTGTATTTTTTTTTGTTGACATTATCGCTCTCCTCTGGAGACACTGTATAGGAGGGGATCCGTGAAGCAAGACACAGTCTCCGCGGAACATATCCCCGAAGACCAGATACAGACCGATCTTTTGGTCAAACAACTGTATAGATATTATTAGGTATTGTATACTGATGGAGGTCGAACGCACAAAACGTGTAACAGGTGAAAAGGATTATAGCAAGTATGTTATGTGAAATATTTCATCTCTTTCTTTGTTTTTGTTTTTTTTTGTATCGTGACTGAAGCTACTGTAGCATGTGAACAATTTGTTTTAGTGGCTGCTGTAATGAAATGTGTACCGGTATCAGCCTTATTTGTTGTTGCAGTGATTCTTTCTCACTGTGAAGTTTTGATTTGCATGGAGTGATAAACATACCAAAAGAAAAAAAAAGCAAGTGAAATGTTTACCAAAAAAAAAATAACATAGGAATGGAAACATATACAAACTTCCAACCCATTCATTAACCAACAAGAAGAATAAAGGTTCTTTTATCTACATACAATATGCAATAGGGTTCTTGTCTAAGGTTGTAAAATTTCCTATTTATTGCACATTTCTGGGCATGTATTCATGACTAACCTGGTTCACATGGATTGTTCTCAATGTGCGAGATGGACAATATTAATGGCTTGGTTTGAGTTTTCATGTAAATTTCTTAAAGCAAATGTGTAATTGTACTGTGAATTTGCCTTTTGTTGTATCCCAGGATACACAGATCTAGAGGTTTTGAAGTTGTTTTCATCATTTTGCATGTGTAAATAAAAAAAGAAAAGAATATCAGAAGAGTATACAATACAATGCATAATTGTTTCTTATATTCTGTGGAACAGGCATTACATGTATTATGGAGAGCAAGATGTACTGTATGTATAGCAAGTACACATTGTGTGTGTGTGGGAGGTGAAGTGGAAGTAGTTTCAAGATGAATTTTGCCACAATTTAAGCCTTTTTGTCCAGTCCTATAGGGAATGAGACTTTATGTAAAGTTGAATGATAGCAAATATATTTATGAGGGAATCACAGAGTGTAGGGGAAGTTTCCCTGCACATTTCACACAAGTCTTATACAGTGTACATGTATTCTTATGAAAAGTATACAGCCTCTACCCAATAAAAATTCTGTTACAGCATATAATAATCTTCATGCCCTTTCTATGCAGGAAAGGCAGCACACAGAATTACCCAAAGACTTTTGAAATTGATTACTTGAAGATTGAGCCAATTGTCCACAAATTCCCACTTAGGCCCGAATTCACGAAGGTGGTACAAATGAAATCATGGTTTAAACCATGGACAAAAACCGTTACGAAATTGGTCATTTCGTCGACAAAATGACCGTTTCGTTAATGAAATTATCATTTCGTGGACGAAATGTGAATTCGGGCCTTAATGTTTGAGTTATCTTTGTGCATTTAAGGAATCCGAGTGTGCCTGGGGAACTTCCACTTTGTATGGGATATGCTTCCTCTCCATACAAAGAGCTACAATTGTAGATATATGTTTTACCTTCTGTTCTTCTGTGAATCAAAGAAAAAATCTTTCAAAGAGCTAAAGAGTTACAGTACTGTACATTTACTGGTACTCTACATCCAACTATCAATACAGTCAACCTTACCTGTCAAATCTATTAAGACTGATGAAGTAGATTGACTTAGAGAAAATTCAACTTATGAGGGATTAAACTCAATAGAATATAAAGAAGAGAGGACTTGTTGTGTAAAAGACCTTCGATTATTGGACTTATGTGAGGCGACCTAAGCAAGGTTGGCTGTACATTGGTAAATTGTGGAACTCGGATTTAACCTGTTCGCCAGAACTTCAAGCCACTATGAACAAAATGCACAAGTGGCCGTAAGGTGTTATTGCAACTATCAATATTTGTGAAAGCATGGTTTATAAACCAGGGCTGAAAATATTCACCCTGGAGAAGTGAAAATTAGGTCAGGTTCAAAGTACACACACTTTATTGCTTAATGCTGATAAAAGAGTGTGACAATTAAACTGTCTTGTAAGAGCTTGAGCACATAAAGGATTAATAAACCCAAGCTACGAAATCTGAATCAAACATGCACACATACACATGCATGCACACACACACGCACGCACGCACGCACACACACACGCACGCATGCAAGCACACACACACACATACATTGTATTTAACATGTGCTCTTGGTGTGCTTGACATGATGGGTACTTGAAAAATTTGCACAGATCTTCACTCTTTGGTGTCACAGCCTAAAGGGCCGTTCACACTGGAGCGGTTTTGCGGCAGCGGCAGCGGCAGCGGCGTGCCGCAAAAATCCCTCGCGTGTTGTTCATGTACAACCGTTCACACTGGAGCGGTAGCGGCGACTTTTCAGAGCGGCAACCGCAAGCGGTTTTCTCGAATCGCTCTGCTGAGCGATTTTTCTAGTCTGCCGCTGCGGCGAGGTTGCTGTTGACCAATCACACTAGATTATAGTTTGTGACGTTATAATGTGGGTGGGGTCATAAACTTTAGCTTGAAAAAGAGTCTCGCGAAGGTGCAGCACGTCGGTCGAAGAGCGGAACGAAGACGTCCAGAAAAGACAACTTTTGTACAATAAACTCAATTATGTTCACAAAAACACTCCCAAGGAGAATATCGAATTGGAGACCATTGGTGATGAAATCGGGCTAAATGGTAAGTTGCTCATTTGGTTTTCTCAAGGTTTTGCCATTTGTTTCGACCCTTGACAGCGGTCACTCTCTTGCAGAGGCTACATTGCAGATTGTAACTTTCCACGTATTTTGCCATAGACGCAGACTCGCCAGCGAAAGAAAGCAGTCTATCAATATCACAGTCCCATATACGCGTATCTATGTCTAGAGTATTCTGCCAACGTGGTACTGAAGCCTTGAAGTCTAGAGTAGATCTAGAACTACTAGGTCCAATAGGAGCACTCCTACTATCCGACTAGTCCCACACCTACTAATGACCAGTAATGTATGGGGTCCATAGATGGGAAGGGCTTCTCATATGATAAATGGACCACAATATGGTCGATTGTAATTGTATACCGGTAGGCAGGCGGTAGGGCCTGGCCCTAACATCCTCATTAAAAAAAAAAAGTTACGTAGGCAGGCGTATACAACATATTCAACGTTACAATATGCTTCTTAGTAGACTAGACACTCTAACGTGAGATATATTTGATATCATAGAGTATTTTTGAATTATTTCTAATGAAATTAAAATGATGTAGGCCCTGCCTAGGCTAGAGGGAAAATTTTTTTGAATTAGAAAGTACATGTAATTCATAAATAAAAATTTGGCGTTAATTAGCGCTAATACGGGGGAAAAATGGTCAATAAACAGCAAATAAATTCAAATAAAAACAACAACAGAAACACCTAGCCTTTAGGCCTGATACTGTTATTGTTAACATTAGACATACTTCTAGACTTTAGTCTAAAGTTTCTAGACCTAATGTGCATTAGGCCCTTTAGGTATGTTCTGGGTATTGACTCTGCCTCTATACAGGCCTAGATCTAGGTCATGTACTACGTAGGTGTTTTTGTGCTGCCATACTGCAACCGCACTGGTATAAATGCATACACATAACCACAACTTTGTCCATTGGCAATTGGCATGACAAAGACAATCTACTTGAATTTACTTGCGTTCAGTCTCGCATCATCAGACAGGCAGTGAAGTAGGACTGATTTGTCTTGTTAGAAAGTGAATCAAATCCTCTCATGAGTTTCAGGCTGAGTCTGACCAAGTTAAGGGTAATGTTTTAAAATCACTTTAACTGTAACTGTACTGTAGCTGGTAAGCATACGTGTGCATTATCTTGTCTTGCCTTTCCAAAGATGCCCACATTTCCCACAATCAATAGACTTTCTTCAATGTATGGTAAGGGTACCAGCTATCGGCAGGGTACATCGACACCCTGCGTATCATGGCTGTTTGCGTATAGAACAAAAAGGTATGCGTGGGATTAAGTGCCATTTTATAGCTATGAAAACAGTAACAAAGAAACGAAAATCAAGCCAACAAAACAAACTAAACACGTTTCAATTACACATCCACACAGTAACAACGCATGACTATGAAATTCACATGTATTACCTATGGAGGGAAGGTGTGCAGATCGTGAGGTACCCTTTTTCAGCCACGCGAAGAAAATGCATCGCACGTACTAAAATTGCATAATTTTACAACACAGATTTGGAATCAACAGAGCGGTCACAAGATTTGAAACTGCAGTATTTACAGCTTATTTGAGGAAAAACTTTGGTGAATTTGTGTTATACTTTTGGAATAAATGAGCTGCAAATTCATAGGGTGCCGATAGGTGGTACCCTCATTCATACAATTTAAATGCCAGTGATGCAGTGGTTGGTTAATTGCTGACCCTTGACATATTGTATCAAGGGTTGAAGCAGCCATTACTTATTCTGGGAGGCTGTGCCAGTCCTTTGTGTTCCTCGGTAGGAAAGATGACCCTCTGTATTGTGTTCTGCAGGTAATTCAGTGCGTTAATTCATGTTGGTAGCAATACCAAATGTATATTTTCATGAATAGTTTCATGAAGCACTTGGCATTTTAGTAGCACTTACACTGTACTGCAAAATGAGCAATTTAAGAGCAAAAAACAGATATCAAAAGTTCAGGCAATCAATTCCTGCATGTGGTGTTGGTTATGGGAGTGAAGGGCTAAGGTGCTTTTTAAAAGAGACCTGTTTATATTACATTTTCTTTGTGCTGAGTAAAAATTCCCCCATTCATGTAAGGAAATAACGTTGTAATGCATTGTACATGTCATTTGTATAACACCTCACTTGTATGAATATTATTTACCCTCAGGTAAACAGTGATTGAATCTGCTTCCCTCCTATTCAGCGAATGCAGAAAGACCATGCAAAGGAGGCTGCATCCCTGACCAGGCTTTGATGCAAGCTCACTCATTGACTGGAAAGCTGTGAGTTTCAGCTTTCAGGATTTACTGAAAGTGCATTATTCAAAAGATTGACATTCTAGGTACATTTATACCATAACCATTGTTCAGAACTTGACCTTACTCCTGTGGGAGGAAAAAACAACAACTTTATTTTGGAAGTGATGGTACATGTATTGTACCGTACCTGATAATTCTAATGACAACACAGGTACATTATTTTGTATGTCACCTAGAACTAAAGAGTGAACTTAAATAAAGAGTGAAATTTCTGTGAAGGCACATCTTTTAATCTTTACCCTGCCCCTTCATTCAAGGAAATGTACATGTATGTAGATTCTTCTCTTTCTTTACAATGTATATGGCAACATCCCATACATTTGACAGGTATGACAATATGCAGCATGGACCAATCAATCATTTTAATAGTGTATGTTATAGTGTACCATAGGTGCCTAGGTCTAGTAATTGGCCCATACCAATTTAATCAGTTTCGGAGGACATGAAAATGCATGTCAAATATAACTTTGAATGTAAAATTGTCTGTCACTTTTATTTTATCTTATTTTATTTATTTATTTTTTATTTTTTTTTGGGGGGGGGGGGGGGGGGTTGGCCAAAAAAAAAATTGACTTAAGACAAAGTGACACTTCTTTGCAAAGACAGTTCTGGTTTGTAATTAAGCTAGACATGGGAAAAAACAAACAAACAAACAAACAAATAGCACCATGAAGGCCAGAATTGTGTGAATTGTTCTGTTGTGATCTGTAGCTTTCTTACAGGCCTGTACTACCTCCCCATTCCCTTCTGAAACAATTTTGTCCCCTGTTTCCAGATATCATGTTTGACTCACTCCTGCATGTGCATAGATCTTCAGTTTTAAAGAATGACCTTCTGATCTTGGTCACTCTTGCTCCTAGTTTGCTGGAGTTGCTAGTAAATATATGATACAAAATTACTGGAAATATCATGTGTATAAAGGCATAAGAAAATAGTGCACATCAATATGTCTTAAAATTTTTTACACTGTTTCCATATATGCCTGCCTTTTTCGTTCTTCCAGGAAGGACTGTTTTAACTACTCATATGTGGTCGACACAGAACATCCACAGTCACAGCCCTTCATCCTTCTTATTGGAGAAAGCAAATTATACCCTCTTCAGGTACATGTATCTGCAGTTGTGGAGCACAGGGCACAGTCCTCAAGGCATTGTGGGTGCAGCTGATCTTGTCTTCAAGTTGATCTTCGTTCTAAATCGCAACTACTGGCCACATTGCATGGCGGTGAGACCATTTTAAAAGGGACTCCTGTACAAACAAGGAGGATTTGAAACTTTGGCATCCATCCCTTATTTTCTAAATTTGCCGAGTCAACCATAATGCAACCATTTATTTATCATCTCCATCCTTCCCGTATCAAGTCTGCATAACAAAACAGCATTTGCTTGAGAAGTACATACAATGTTATAGGGAAATAGGCACTGACCCATTAATTGTGATCTCCTCATAACAGTGACCATGTTATTTCACAATTAAGCCATTTGCCATTTGGATATTGCTGTATTTTGACTATACACCTGTACCATGAATGAATGATAAGGTACCTTTATATTGGTACTATTATTACTAATTATACTATATTATTGATTACTATTCTTCATGATTATCATGCAAGGTAGGCTATTGTGTATTACTTCGCAGTTAGAACTCGACTCAGGAGAAATGTGATAGCATAATACATGTACAGGTCCACAACACAAGAATTCTTTGCATTGCTCCCAGGTAGGTCAGTAGCCAACATACTATTCAAAAATGTGATGAAATTCCACCTTTTCACTATGTACCTACATAGTACCTGTCACATGTGTGTATTTGACTTTGGAGTATGGATGCAATATTGTATTATGCTGCATGGCAATGAGTAAAATGATTAGCAGTAGACCAAGCACTTTATAGTGTACCTGAAGCATGTTACTACAGATTTTTGAAAGCTTCAAGTTTATCTTGAAACCCAAATCTATGAATGTTGACATGGCATCGAATATTATTTTCATTACATGTATAATCTTGAATACTCAGTTTGTACCTTCCTTGCATTAAATTAGTATTTGATGTCAGACAACTCATAACAGGTCATTGCATTGGATATGCGTAATATGTTGCTATTCTGTTTGCTACTTGATTTTGTTATCTGACTAGCTAAATTGAACCATGTAAGCACCTAGGTGCCCATTTTTGTTGTATTCCTTTGCTTATCCTGATTTTCTTGTGTTTGTGTTTGTAACTTCGATACATGTCCATATCATTGTAAATCTCAAGCCTCATCCACCCCTATGTATCCGCTCTTTCTTGCTCACTTCATTTGATGAACTCTGTACACAGTACTGCTCTTTTCTCTCAATCCTATTCTCTCCTATATTTTTCCTGTCCTACATGTATGTACATGCGTATCCGAGCAATTGCCCCAGAGGGCAATTACCCCCTGGCTAAATACTGGTTAGTGGTAAGGTTAGAGTAAAGATTAGGGTTAGGATTAGGTCAAGGGTTAGGAGTTTGGGTTAGGGTTAGGATTAGGTTCAGGATTAGGATTAGAACCAGGGGAAGGGTCCGGGGTAATTGCCCAGGGGGTAATTGCCCTAGACCCATGTACATGTAATACAAGTACTTTTTGTTTCTTATTACTTAGAAAGATTGGTCCTTATGAGGTTTGAAAGTGAAATGTAAACAACTGATTTGTTTTATGTTGTGAAGTATGCATTTCTGCTAGGAATTTGCACTGAATTAATTCTTCTTTTTTTCAGATGTAGGAGATGAGAATAATATGCTTATAGAAAATTGGTCCAAGATACAAATGACATTGGTGTTGATTATCATACATGTACTTCAATCATTCATAAAATCCAGTACCATACTACCATTACTGTATTGTTTTGACAACTCATGTCTGTCCATTCAGATTTACTAAGTTGCTCATACAGTGTCAGATCTTGTAAAATTTTCATTTTACATGTGAATGTGTTATATTACTTCCCTTCGCAAATGTTAACAGTATATGTATACACTGTACTTTATTTCTGCAACAGACTGCCATATTAGATCACATCAAATGAGATTGTATGTTGCAACAATTGTCCTGAATTAGTGTCTCAAGTGCTAAATTTGACATGTGTGGTTTGTATTAGTGTATGTACATTGTTTGATGTGTATTTCGAGTGATGTTTGTAATTTACCGACATAAATTGGTTAAAATTCCTGTTAACTAATGTTTTCATTCGGTGGTTAAATTTCGAAGAAAAGATTTAGTGCAATTCCACCAAACTTGCTTTTGAAAAGATAAAACCGACCTCAGTTGGCTTTTGGTAATCACTTTACCCAACAGTTGTGTGGTTCACTTGGAAATCGACTGTCTGTTTAAATGCTATCCAGATTTCCGAAAGCGTAGATTTGATGGTGTAATGCAGATGTATGAATTTGACATCCAAACTGACATCGTGTGTGTGTGTGTGTGTGTGTGTGTAGTTTTTGTTTTTGTTTGTTTGTTTGTTTTTTCTAAGAGGATGCAAAACTGCCATTAATTTCTTCCCCATGCATGATATAAAACACATGTTGTGGAGAGTGAAAATGCTACTCTTGTTTTTCCATAGCTGGGAGTACAGTATGTGGGTGAGTTTATTATGGGCCGTTTGTGGATTACATTATACTCTACATACCTATAGATCTAGTAGGTTTGAGTAGGAGAGTGAATGGTAGGCATATTCTCTAAAACATCCCCTCACCTTTGTAACTACACTTCCAAAAAGAGCATGAACTGACATAAATCAAATCAAACATTAAAGGACAAGTTCACCTTCATAAACATAAGGATTGAGAGAATGTAGCAATATTAGTAGAACACATCATTGAAAGTTTGAGGAAAATCAGACAATCCGTTCAAAAGTTATGATTTTTTGAAGTTTTTGTGCAGTACCCGCTGGATGAGAAGACTACTGCAGTGTATGAATAACTTAGATGTCACATGCGTACAACAATATAAGGAAAATATAAAGAGAATTTCACAAAATTCCATCTTTTGAAAAAAGTACACATTCCCCTGACTCGTTACCGCTACATGTTATGGGTAATATTATTCCCCCTGCCCTTAGACAGAGGCAAGTCAATTGCTCTTTTATTATGCGAAAAAAAGTGAAAATATGTTGAATTTTCTTTTATATTTTCTTTATACTGTTGTACGCATATGACTCACAAGCTGTAGTAGTCTCCTCATCCAGCGGTTCCAACACAAAAATTTAAAAAATTCATAACTTTTGCATCGATTGTCCAATTTTCCTCAAACTTCCACTGATGTGTTCTACTAATATTGTTGCATTTTCTCAGTCCTTATGTTTATGAAGGTGAACTTGTCCTTTAACATTTCATCCATATAGAGTTCATCGGTAATAATGATAATAATAATGCAGTATACATTTAATGTGCCAATTCCACAGGACTAACGTGCTCAAGGCGCAGTAGGAAAAGTGAGTTATGAAGTACAAAAATCATTACACATGCACATGAAAATGAATGACAACCATGATGATCTAATATATATATATATATATATATATATATATATATATATATATATATATCATAATACCGGCATACTATTCTATGGTAAAAGATTGGAATGACAAGTAAAGAAGTATGTTGCTGGTTTTTCATTTTTTTAAAGAGCTCATCTTTCATACAGTTGACTACTTTACCGACACCAGAAAAAAGAAATACTAGTCATTTTCTCGTTAACATGAAACAAGATAAGATATCATTACTTTGGATGCTGACTAACTTTGTAAAAAGAAAAAACAAAAACAAAACAGAAGAAACAATAAAACAAGAACAAGGAAAATGTGACATTCGCAGATCATATTTGAGATATTGAGGTGTTGGATGTACACATTTTATGTACCGCCTTCTCGGTATATATGGCAGTGGTCCGATGCAATAATTTCTGCGTGCATACCAATATCAGTAACACAAGGAATATTTTGCAGTTTCATTAAACAGTCTGTGTTGAAAGTGTTCTTTTTTTTTTAAGCAAAAAGTTGAAAAGCTGAGATTCCAGTACTGATTGTCCAATAGTCTTCTAGCATGTTACGCATCCTTGATTTCCTTGATTGTTTGTTTCGTTTTGGAAAAGTGATTTTGTAAATTCTCAGATCCATGGGGAATGTATTCACGGTATATGTGCATGATCATTATGTAATTGATTACTAGTAAACTGCAGGTGCCCAAGGGCAACAATCTAATTTGCATATTGCGCGCGGCAAACCGCTCCAGTGTGCACAGCGTGCCGCTGCGGCAGAGTTTAGCGGCAAACCGCCGCCGCTGCCGCTGCCGCAAAACCGCTCCAGTGTGAACGGCCCTTAACACTTCACAGCAAACCATAGGAGAGGACAAAGTCACCTTCAACACACACCACCAACTAAGAATGTCATTCTATCTCTCTCTGTCAATTAATACAACCACCTTCAACCCTGCAGCCCAAATCATCTGCAACGACCTCTCTACAAAACCACCAAACTGAATGCAACTACCTTTGTTTCTATATGTGTGGGTGTGTGTGTGTGTGAGTGTGTGTGTTTAAGACCAGTGTGAGGTGCATTGTGTATTTTTTTTTTTAATATGAATGGGATGTATGATATCATCCTTGCTTCCCTTCCCCTTCCCCACCAATTTAATCTCCATAAACACACAATTTTTTTTTCTCTATACCAAAACCAAAAGAGCAAGGAAGAGCACAACATTCACTCCGTTCTGTTGGAAAATTGAAATTTCTATTGTAAGAAACCAACGGAGATACGAGAAGGATTACATGTATGACAGTATGGGGATTACATTTTAATAAGGAATAGGGATAATTGTATCAAGCACAGATAACTAGCAAGCACAAGCAAACTTTCCAAAAGGAACTGTGTCCACGATACACAGACAGAATGAGAAGTTAGTATTCTATCATTTCAAGAATAAGGTAAGCAATCGCCTACTTTGAGAGAATAACACAATACACCTGTGATATGGGAGGCAATGATTACTGCATATACCATGTATTTATTGTGAGTCTGATTTTTCACAAATTGGGACTTTCCGACGATTTGGTGCATGGTTAATTCGCGATCATGGAGTACAGTACTAAACTAGAAAAGCACTCTGAGAGTGCAGACCTCCGCCAAGCATGCAGCTTATTTCCGCCACTGATCTTGTTCTTCCATAGAGATATAAATACGCGCAGCCTGAACTCCCAAGTTTATTGACCCCACCTGGCAAAATATAAAAAATCCTTCATAAATTCCCCCAAAATTCTCAGATCATTACCAAAAGTTGTTTGTTTGTTACTTGTGTCATTCTCAACCTTTCCTGCAATTTTCATCCCAATCTGTTAAATACTTTTTGAGTCACTTTGCACACGGACAAACAACGAACGAACGAACGAACAAACCAACGGTAACGAAAACATAACCTCCTCCCTTGGCGGAGGTAATGAATGCATGCATGCAAACACATCGCATTCATGTCTGGATCAGAGTCAATATTTTCGCATGACTTTAAATTTGTGAAAAGCATCTGACTCATGAAATATGAGAAAATAAAAACCTCACAAAATATTTGCAGTATACAGTATATTACTATGTTTTTAATGTTGTAACTATCAGCTGGACTTGTGAAATTCTTGAAATATAACCGCTGCGAAGTTTTAGTGTATAGAAAGTGAAGACATTTGAAAGGAAAGAGAAAAAAGAGGATCTTATGGGACATGGGGGTGGGCTTGAAGTAGCCATCCTGGTCACACTTGTGCAATATACTTTAACAGTAGCATGTGGAACAAAAGATTTTCAGAAATGATTTGCCTTGAATTTGCATTAGGGAATAATGCTGCATGACATATTCCTGAAATCTTTACTGATATTTGTATCTCCAAGCTTTCATACTGTAAAACATTTTCCCACAGCATATAAGTAGTCATCCTAGCAATGCTGTCAACAAGTCCTTCCTGCTGAATTCAAGCAAGTGTCCATATGACTATGATGTCTAAATGTTCATCAAAAGGAAAAACAAAAAATCCCTCTGAGCTGTGTCATCTCTTCCGCTGGGAGTGGAATTTGTAGACAGGTGCTGATTCTGGTGTCTCCTCTTTGATAAGTTCCTTGCGAGCTTTTTCCTGCGAAGGAAAACAAAAAAATCAATATCGAATACCATATACTCTCCGAATGGCTTTTAAAAAGAAATCAATAATGGTTATACACAACATGCAAACTTAACACAGCTGCGTGAGAGTGATAAGTAGAGAGAATTTCTACTTTGTGATAAGTAGACAGAATTTTCACTCTGTTCTGACATTTAATATCAGGTTTATGTGGCTTATAACGCTCTACACTTCTCTGAACATTTACAGTATGATTTTGAACAAGCTCCTGCAAAAGTAAAGTATGAACAATTTTCATAGTGTGTGAAGTAAGGAGGTTAACTGAACATTGCATCAATCACACCGCCATATGTGCAGTAGACTTTATTCCATGTAAAAATTTAAACAATGAGCTGCAACATTCAAAGGATGCTACTCGATAAACACAGTCATCATTACTCATATTTCTGATTCTCCTGATCTCTTGGTTATATTTCTTCATATTCAATTTGTTTGTGTTTTTCCCTCCTCCTTGCATGACGTTGTCATAGACAACACGCAATTGACCACTCAGCACCAGATATTATATAATCCACAGTGAAACACTAATCTCCTGACTCAAAAAAATAAGTAAAGAAACTACCTTATGCAGAATTTTGCCATTACCGATACTAGGTTTCCCAGTAAGTGCAGCTCCAGTTTTAAGGACAATCATACAAAACTAGCTCACCTTGCTGTGTTTCTTGGCAGCCATCTTGTCGGCGATGATTCTGAGTTGCTTCTCCCTCTCGATCCTCTGGCCCAACTCCTGGTACTGCTTACTCTTCTCTCGGCCAAGGACCTGAAACAACAAAGCCAGATCAAGTCGACAGTGAGCATGGTATACAGACAGGCAATAGGCAATGCTTCTATGAACAGATTAAATACTGACCTCCACACACCCATCTATCAGACAGTATATACCTGGTACTGTAAAACCACAAATCTTTGTGTGCATGAAATTTTCGTGAATTTTGCTGGGAGCCAAGAATCACCCACGTAAATTGCACATAAAAAGTTAATTCAATGCCAGACAATTTGCAAAAAGTTTGTGGTTTTACTTGTACAGTCCTCCTCATTGCACCATATCCCATCCCATCATTGATGTAAAGAAGACTCTAATGCACTGAGACAAAAAGATTCCCCATTTAGAATTTCCATTCAATAGCTTCTTCTCTTTCTTTGTCTTTTACAACTGAGATATCGTTTGCATTTTTATAAAAAATCACATAACCAAATATTCTATTTTCAGATATCATATAGAAAACTAGAGAGGTTTCTTGTAACCATCTGTAAATTTTACTACTACACAAAGGAACACTACCAATCTTGGTTATTTTTTTTTTATTTCTCTGACAAAACCAAAGGCCCTATGTGAATAGGCAATCATAATTGCTGTAAGTATTCCTACACATATCCTCATGAAAAAGATGAGGTGCTGCAACGCTCTTTACTGCTGGCACTAGGGCATCTTCTGGCCAGAAAATTACCTGGAAACTGCCTGATGAGCTCGGCCCCTCCCCCGTGCTGCCCGCCATGGCCGCTATCATGGCAGGGTCGGACAGCATGCTGGTGGTGGGGCGATTGTGGGTGCGGTGCAGGAGGGCTGGATGGGTGTCCAGGCGTTTGGCGAGGTCGATGTCTGTAGCTGCCAGTTGGAGGCAAAGGAGATGACATACATGTACATTCATAAATGACTATGAAATGGCTGAGATGCTATCACGAGTAAACAGAGAGAGAAAAACAAAGATTGTAGTACAAAATTCAGCCTTTTCCTTGAACATGCTTTTAATATGACATTATGAAGGGAATATAATAACAACTTGGATGGGAGGAATGAGAAAGAATTGCTTTCAATCTTTCAAAGGGCTATCCCCATCCCCCCTCCCAATAAAATAAATAAAAAACCAATAACAAAAACATTGACTCTATTCTGAAAGAGGCTTGCGTCTAAAAAAGGAACTTCAGCATCATGGATAATGAAATTACCTTAAACATCTCAATAGCTTTAAACAATTATGATTGACCAGAGTTGACATTCAAAGTCATTGCATGCATTTTTCTCTTCCACTAAAAGATTGATTGAATGATGAGTGTCCAAACTGTACGTCTTGGTATGAAAATCCGAAAAGGAGGAAATGTTCACATATATTGGCTAAACTGCCTACCTTCTTTTCCAGAGTCCAGAAAAAATATGTGCTTGTTGCGTGGCTTGGCTTCAGCTTCTCCTCCCAACATATGTAGACCGGATTTCAACTTCTCGATTTTCTGAGGAAAAAATAAGAATGAGATTAAAAATATCAAACAGACGTACTGTCAGGAGGAAAATAGGTTGTTGGGCACAGCAGAAGCATTGGATGATCCTCATTCAATTTATGATACAGAGCAACTTTCACATCTGTTTGGTCCTTCTCTGCTAATGAAGACAACGTGTTTGATAGTCAACTCACAGAATAAGAAAGAAATGAAGGTTGTCATCCACTTTCAAATATCTGTAACAACTTGACATACAAGGAGATCAGGATCATCAGAAATCATATTTTCACCAAGAAGGCATCTAATGATGATGATAATAATAACAATAATAATAATAATAATAATAATAATAATAATAATAATAGCAAATTCTCATATATAGCACATTTCAGACTTGAAAAGAATTTCAGTGTGCTTTACAAACAAATCATACCATAATACAAAACATAACAAAAATTACAATTTACCAAATACAATATATTAGGCCCTACTCTAAAATAACAATTTCTTCACGTACATAAAGGGTCAGAGTTGCCAATACATCTGACATAATTACATTTAAGTTCAAATTCAACAAACATATACTACAATAGAAGGTGCTCATATTCAAACTTATAAATGAGCTAAGTCTGTGACACCATAGTAAGAAGTGAGTGAACCTTCCCGCATCACAAAGTACTGCCTTCTTACCTTTGACTCGATGTTAAGCTTATGGTTGACATATCTCAGGTCTTGCGTTTCCATCATCTTCATCTGCTCCTCTGTCACTGCTGATGCTTTCCTCCGCTTTGTGTGAACACCATCCTTGGAAACACACAAGGAGAGTAAAGTTCAGTCACCTTCATGTCACACTTACAGAAATATCAAACACATCTTTCAGAGGGAACACATGCACAGAGTTAGTTTATAAATGCAACCTAGTTTGAACTGCTTTTCATACCTGCATCAGTGATGTCAACCTTATAAAAAGCATTGCAGCATTCTAAGGGCTGAAAAGGCATATTTTTGGTGAAAAAACATTGTGTATATACCTTTCCTGTGTTGTAATACAATTTTGGAAAGAGACAGAGTATGGTATTTTCTGTGAAACCAGCAAAGTTCGTTTTTTGTTTTGTTTTGTTTTGTTTTGCTTTTTTTTTTTGGGGGGGGGGGGACAGATCAATTACTGCAGTAGTCAGCAAAAGTAGCAGTTGGCATCTCTATGACATGTAATGTATTGTGATTGACAAAAATAATGATTTAGTTCAATGAATCATTTGCAGTGATAACTGTTTGGTGACATCTATGGCTTAACCCTAACCAGGCCGAGCTTTTTTGGGTGTTCTGTGGCCGCAGAGGGGTTGATTCAACCCCCCCCCCCCCCCCCCCCCCCCCCGAGATCTCGGCCGTCACTAGCGCAATCACCATGAAAATTGGCACATACATTACCTGTGGCGTAATCTACCAAACTATACAAAAAGAAATGGAAATTTTTGTCATAATGATTAATTATGCTAATATGCGTAAAATCATACTTTTTGCTCTAAATCAGAAATTAAAGCTCCTAGAATCCTAATTTTTGGTGATAACATTCTTTGTAGCATTCCTAACAATGTGCTTGAAAAAAAATCTGGTATCAAAATCAATTTCTTATATATTTCATTGTTTTATTAATTTCTTATGTATTTCATTGTTTTTCGACTTTTGTTTTATCATTTTTTTTCGCAAAACTTATGACAAAACCTATTTCAAGCATAATTATGCTAAAATCAATTAGTTTCAGCCTATGAAAGTGAAAATAATCATATCTTTATGAATAAGAAGAGAAAACTCCATTTGCATAGACTTTATACACAAAATCACGTTTTTGAGCCATTTTCGGTCTGACAGGCATGTATAAAAGGTAATGCAGCGTCGTAACGGTATGCGCGATTTTGGCGAAAATGGTGTCAAAAGATGCGCGAGACTTGAAAGTAAAAAGTCAGTGAACGGCGCGGTCAAAAAATTTCGCGCGGTGCCGTAGTCGCGAAAAATGTCGAGGGGGGGGTGATTCAACCCCCCCCCCCCCCCCCCCCCCCCCGGCCTTTTTAGGGTTAAGGGGAATAAAAATTCAGAAAGTATAAATTTTATGCCTCTGTCATCCAACAAAGACAGAGGGATGACAAGCACACAAATGTAATGACCCAAAAAGAAAATTGTAGTATTGCCAATACAATAATTCCCTTTCCCACAAACTTTTGTGACCAAAGAAATTATGCCCTGTACATCATGATATTGAAACTTAACGGTGGCAAGTGATCAATTACACTGATTACAATTACACCTTTACACATTGCTGGTTGCTGGATCAACAAATT
This sequence comes from Diadema antillarum, assembly GCF_040938485.1. Taxonomy (NCBI): domain Eukaryota; kingdom Metazoa; phylum Echinodermata; class Echinoidea; order Diadematoida; family Diadematidae; genus Diadema; species Diadema antillarum. The sequence continues at coordinate 4,203,683 of NW_027271001.1, read as the reverse complement.
GTGCCTTACTCCTACACAAATGTCAAAGCAGCATGCTAATGCAGGTTGCCAAACACAACAGACAAAACTTCACGGTATGACTCTAAATTCAGAGATGCCAGTTAGAATTAAAGAGAGGGCCTGAAATACCACGACATAAAAATACTTTGTACATGAAAAAGCCTGAACTTTGAGACTGTCAGGACTCGAATTCAGGCTTTCGCCTAAACACTAGCATCCCTGTATAAATTGGTTCGATACTTGTTTCGGTTATTTCTTTTATGATATATGTGCACAAAATACACATTGTACATCCATTCATGAACAGATCAATACAATTAATGTTTAAGAGATGAAAAAAATAATAAACTACTGTCTTAGATACAAGTGTACCTACCACCATTTGTGAGCTGATCATCTTGTAGTAGAATTCATCTGGATTTTTGTTCAGAGCCTTCCGTTTCAGCACTTTCAGAGCATCCTGCTTGCGGTGATAGTCCCTGGAATATGAGCGGAGTTTGCTTTTTAACTGTAAACTATTACAGCCATTTTAATTCCGAGAAATTCAGTACAGTTTACTTTATACTTTGGAGGAATCCTTTTCTTTGTTTTTGTCTTTTGACTTGGTACAATCAGTAGTTCACAGTTGGAGAGATGAATTGTATGAATGAAGTCATAGCACATGTTCATATTAAACAGCAACACAGCAACTGATTTTGAAGAAAGTGTCTGGTGCTCCGTGAAGGACAACAATGAAGAGTTATTGTTTGGTTGCATTTACAGAAGTCCAAATAGCCTTGAAACGAATAATATAGCGTTGTTACAACTCTTTCGAGAAGTTGAGAATTCTCAGTACAAGAATTTGCTTATCGTGGGTGATTTTAACCTGCCAAATATCGATTGGGAGATCCCTGCTGTACAGGGAACAGGTGCTAATGACTTTGCAAATGCATTTGTTCAAGTTATTCAGGATCTATTTCTGTTGCAGTTAGTAAATGAGCCTACTCGATTAAGAGATGGGCAGAGGTCAAACATCTTGGATCTTGTTTTTACTAACCAAGAAGATATGGTGGAATCTTTACACACATCTTCCCCAGTGGGCAAGAGCGATCATTTAGTTCTTGAATTTGAACTCTATTTGCCAGGTTGCTACTTATCTACTGAGAAACCTGAACGTTATGCATTTTTCAGAGGAAATTATGATGGTATGAGGAAATATGTGTGTGTCAATGAACCTTTTGATGTGTTGGATACAGAAGGAGATATTAACTCTGCAAATGATGTTTTTGTGAATGTACTTGGAATGCTTACTGATAAGTTCGTACCGAAAGTCAAACCAAGAGTGAAGGAGAAACCTCTATGGTTGAATAGTTCTGTTAAGCAAGCAATTGTTAAAAAACATAAAGCTTGGAATCGTTATCAAAAGACAAGAAGTCAGAAAGACAGAGATTGCTACAGAAAAGCTAGAAATGAAGTAACTAGAGTGGTATCTGGAGCAAAAAGGGATTTTGAATGCAAACTGATATCTGAATTGAGTTGTAACCCCAAAAGTTTTTGGAGGTATGTGCAAAGCAAAACCAAATTCAAGCCCTGTTTAAGTTCTCTGGAGAAACCAGATGGAGGTATAGCAGTAAGTGATGCAGAAAAGGCAGAAACACTGAACAACTTTTTTGCCTCTGTTTTTACACATGAAGACTTATCAAATGTTCCAGTTCTGGATACTAGAATTCATGATGTACAGTTAGATACAGTCATTTTTACAGAACAAGTTGTGAAAGATGTTATATTGAAACTGGATCAAACTAAATCCCCCGGTCCAGATAATGTGCAGAATCGTATATTGAAAGAAATTGTAGATTGCGTCTCGAAACCACTTGCAGACTTATTTACTATGTCAATGTCAAAAGGTGAACTTCCAAAGGCATGGAAGAATGCTAATGTTTCTCCAATTTACAAGCAAGGAGATAAGAAGAAACCAAATAATTATCGGCCGGTGAGTTTGACTAGTAATATTTGTAAGTTAATGGAAACCATTGTCAGAGATAAGATTGTACAACACATGGACTCAAATCTGTTATTTACAGAGGAGCAATATGGTTTTAGGAAAGGAAGAAGCTGTGGTGCACAGTTATTATCTGTATCAGAAACATGGACTAAAGTATTAGACAATGGTGGAAACGTTGATTGCATATATTTAGATTATAGTAAGGCGTTTGACAGTGTACCTCACGAACGACTGATTAGGAAAGTAGAAACGTATGGGATCACTGGGAATCTCTTGAAGTGGATTAAGTCTTTTTTAAGTGAAAGATCACAACGTGTGGTGGTCAATTAGACCTTTGAGTTATGAAGCAAGACTTGAACATTTGAAATTGCCTTCATTGGCATACAGACGGCATAGAGTCGATATGATACAGATTTTTAAGATTGTGAATGGGATTGATGATATGAAGTCCTCAGATTTTTTTGAGTTTTCAGTTGGAGGAAGGACGCGTGGTCATAAGTTTAAGATGATGAAGAAACATGTAAAGTCCAAAGTGAGACAGTGCTCTTTTCTCAAAGAGTTATTAGTGAGTGGAATAAGTTGCCATCATTTGTAATCGACAGCCCATCCGTGAATAGTTTCAAGTCTAACCTAGAGAGGTTTTGGAGTCAAGACAAGAACAAATACAACCCCGATGGGATATTTTTTTGTCCATGTTACACTGCACAGCGCCTAACCAAAAGTTATTAATGTCATGTAATGACGACACCGAGGGGCAAATAAGTTCAGTATAACTTAACGCCCACATCCAAGGTATGTTATCCAAGGTATGTTATAATGCCAGGAAAAATCTTGAATCATCTTACATGGCAGGACTTCCAATGTGAAATTTTATCTTGAGGCACAGGCATACCTACGTGACATGAAACAACATTGCTTTTGTTGCTTAACTTCACTGCACTATAACTGCACATGGTACTAGTAATTGTTTGGCACACATAGAACTAGTATGAAAAATTGACAGACACACAATGTAGCACTATATACCAAAATCAACTCTTTGCATGATTGCATCCATAAAGAACTCCATGAAAACGTGTACAGGGGTAACTGAGATTATCAGTCATTTTTGTTTCTCCACTGCCATATGAGTGATGATGGCAGAAAATACTTGTTACCAGTACACAGAATCATTTGTAAACAACATTTAATTTCTTCAAAACAACATAATGGTAGAAGTATTAACAACTAATGAAAAAAAAAAAATAAGGGTCTCGACAAAACAAGCAATATTAGCACCAAACAAAAAGCAAACATATCAATCATATCCCATCTTACTTTGCACGAAGTCTGTAGTCCTTCCTCTTCTCAAGCAATCCAAGTCTTGCACGACTTGCTGGCTACAAGGAGAGAACATAATTTAGTGAAGGCTGCATTTGACTGACAGGGACATTGCAAAAACAAGGTTAAATTAAAAGAATGGATTTATGGCTAATTTAACTGTGAAACGGAGTACTGGAAAACAAAAAATTTTCATGAACATTTCAATTTTGCGAATATTGAAGGAGCCAAGATTTGCAAAATCAAAATGCATGTGGAAGTTCTTGTACACTACTGTTAAAGTAAGATATTTTCCTGACATGGAATTTTTGTGAATAGGAGCCAATGGCCTGTTTAGTGGCATGAAATTTTCGCAAAATGTCACTTGGCACTCAACGTATGTAGTGTAGACAAGAACTTTTGTGTGCATTTTAATTATGCTAATCTTGGCTCTTGCAGAATTAAAATGTACATGAACATTTTACATTTTACAATATAGAGGAACTAACCCTGTTTGCAGCAGGGTGCCTATTTCTGGCAGGGGCACTTTCATTTTAGCAATAAAACAACTAATGTATATCATGTGTGTTTATTAGTCCCACTTTAGAACACAAGCAGGAGTTAATCCTGTTATGTGAAGTGACATCTGATTAGGCCTTTTCATCAATGAATAAAATGGGCCCTGCCACAAATCGGCACTCTGTACAAACCTGCCGCCAACATATCAGGGCTGGGTTGTTTACTCTAGAATTCATGCATTAAATAATGCCAGTGGCAAATTTGCCAAAATTTCATGCCATGAATATTTCTGTCATGATGAGCCTATCCTACCACATGCAGCATCAAGTCTGAACATAAACTGAAAAATCCATCTGTCCAGAGGAGTTTTATGTCATCTTTTGACTTTTTATGCCAGTTGAAGACTTTAACTCATTCGTAAGGCATTTTTCAACAACAAAAGCAGAAAGACCAACCACTATGCACATGTGCAGTGTGGTTTGATACCCAGTGATGCATAATTAAAGCACAGATAAAACTAATTCCCATACTTTCACATGTTTCTTACACAACTTCACAACGTGACACAAGTGACACAAAATATATAATTCAATGAGGAAGGTACAGGCTACAGCACAGAACAGGTGGTGTGGTGGTGCCATCATTGGCAGTGTAGCTAGACCTCTCAATTCCAGATGAGATGATTAAATGCTATACCAACATATCATAATAATTAGTAGATTTCTAGACCTTCTACTAGATTTAGGCTCTCAGTATCAGCACTGATCATTTAAATTAAACTATCAAACTCTCTTCGCAGCTTGACATAATATTTCAAAAATGAAAATTTCAATAAATGAATGGTCTTATCATCATTGTAACGGTTAATCATAAAAAAAGCACAGCCACGCTGCCCACGTGCACAGGTTTAACGTTACTCGAGTTGAAGTATTTATTATCAAGAATATACCGGCTACGTACCGGTAAATTACATTGACCATGTTGACATTATGATTATGGCAAGCTGAGGAGGAAGAAGTAAATTTCTACTAGATCTACCCCTAGAACTACTAACCCCGGCGCGGGGCGCTGTATGTAACATAGTATGGGGTCGCTGCTGCGGTTAGTCTACACCATACATGTATGTGACCTGATATGACCACCATCATGCACCACTGTACCAGTGCAAGGTTGGTACAAAACGGTAAATTAAACGTGTGGGACTACGATTAGCAGAATAGTTTTCCAATCACGAATAAAACGTCTGCATTTGCTTGCTGCTCAAACAAAATAACGTAACTCACCTGCGATCTCTCCCGATGGCTCTTCTGAGCCGATTTTTGTGCTTTCCGGTAAGATGACATGGCTATTACTAATTTCTGGTAAATTCAGAAGACATACATTCGTCTTTGATGCCTTTCGCACGCGACATGCAATGATGGCGCGCGCATGGCAAAAGATATTTACGAAATAGCGCAACAATTACAACAACACGCGACACACGCGCTACGCGTCCGTCGCTGTACGTAAACAAGGTGTAAAGACGGAGTAATCTCGGCATAAGAAACCTCGCCCACCATTATAAACATTCCCTGCGCCCCCCCGGGCGTTTGCATAACGCAAACATGTAAAAGCAATCTGTACTGCAGACGTGATGAGAACATTCTTCACAGATTAAGAGTAGGAAGCTGTTTACTGAATGAAACATTGTTTAAATTAGGAAAACATATTGATGGTAAATGTTCTCAGTGCGGTACATTAGAAACGGTGCAACATTTCCTCTTAGAATGTCCGGGTTATAAAGAATACAGAAATCAGTTGCAAAGTTATCTAGGAGTAAGTAATCTTACTATAGGTAATATATTGAATCATCCTCAACAAAAATATATCATATGTTTTGTTAGATGCACTGGTAAATATTGGATATTATAGTTTGTATTGATATGTTAACACTAGTTGATTATGGAATAGCATACATAATGATAAAAGTGCCCGGTGTGTATGCCTCAAAACCAAAATCTGTTTCAGGTTGACAGCAATTTGTTTTAATTAACCACAAAAATAAAGTTATTTATGCTAATACAAAGAAATAAAATATTTGCCGGGAGCTGTTGCGCAGCAAGGACACAGAATAAAGAGCGCCATCAAACGACTTCAACCAGCAGTGACGACGTGACACACACGAACCAGGACTCGACAAGCCAACCCATACACCCACCACCCCCAGCCTCAGCCCAGTCAGTTAGCCACTGTACAAGTACAGCTGCAAACGCACCGTACAGAGTGGCGTAAATAGTCAAGTCTGACTGAAAAACGCCAATAAACTCAACAACAACAACAACAACAACAACCCCGGGCTCACAAATTTCTTGTGGCTGAATGCTCTACGTCTATGGATAGCTCATAATGATACATTGTCCTCGTCACAAGGAAGATTCTACTTCTGAGTAATTGAGTTTAGTTCTTGTTTTCAATTTTGTTATGTTTTTTGGTGTTGCGTGTGTCTGTCACGAAGTTATGATTCAATGTAGATTTCAATGAATATATGAAGACAACGGCGTAAATCCGTCCTGAGGAGTGGGGGGGATGGTAACCATCACCACGATTACAAGCCCACTGGACCGGCGCAGCCTTGGGGGGGGGGGGGGGGGGGGGGGGGGGGGGGGGGAGAAGCTTGGTGCCCCCCCCCCCCCCCCCCACACACACACACTTTATACAGGGATCGGATGTCCCACTCTTTTACATGAAATATAATGTGGGAGGAAAGTGGCAGCAAAAATATGAAGACTTTTTGTTCTTGTTGCCTTTTTTTTTTTTTTTTTGCTTATCAGATGACTTTCGGTGGAAAATCAGACCTTAAAAGTATGAAAACATTTTTTTTTTTAAATATATGTGAGAGGGAGCGGAACGACCGAACGGGGAGAGGGTGTGTATGGGGGTGGTAGCCTTCTCCTACACGAGGAAGATTTTGCATTTTCAGCCCTGAAATTCAGCGATCTGGTGCACACTTTTGGTGAAAATTTTGTTTTCTTTTCTTTAAAAAAACAATAAGAAAATGAAATATTCACAATATATTATTGAATGACTAAATCGTGGTATTTCAGCTCTTGCTCCGCATGTGCGACATCACTGTGAAATTTTGACATTTTACAGTCCAAAGACTGCCGTTTGTCGCTGTATTTTTTTCGCTTTGGTAATTAAGGGGGACACACCGGGCGCAGCTGCCGGCAATTTCTGGCAGCAACATCAGGAGAATGGCATAACGATTAAATGCGAGCGAGCGAAGCGAGTGAGCTTGAAAATTTTGATATTTTACAGTCCCCAAAACTGTCCTTTGTGGCTGTATTTTTTCGCTTTGGAAATTAAGGAGGGCGCAAGGGGCGAAAATTACTGGCAATTACTGGCAGCAACATCAGGAGAATGGCATAATGAGTAAATGCGAGCGAGCGAAGCGAGTGAGCTTAAAATTTTTGACATTTTACAGTCCCTCAAACTGTCGTTTGTGGCTGTTTTTTTTTTTTTTTTTTTTGCTTTGGAAATTAAGGGGGCGCACAGGGCGAAAACTACTGGCAATTACTCGCAGCAGCATCAGGAGATGGCATAATAAATGAATGCGAGCGAGCGAAGCGAGCGAGCTTCAAAATTTTGACATTTTACAGTCCAAAGACTGCCGTTTGTCGCTGTATTTTTTTTTTTTTCGCCTTGGAAATTAAGGGGGACGCACCGGGCGCAAACTGGTGGCAATTACTGGCAGCAGCATCAGGAGATGGCATAATAATTGAATGCGAGCGAGCGAAGCGAGCGAGCTTCAAAATTTTGACATTTTACAGTCCAAAAACTGCCGTTTGTAGCTATATTTTTCGCTTTGGAAACTAAGGGGGACGCACCGGGCGAAAACTGCTGGCAATTACTGGCAACAAGATCAGGAGAATGGAATAATGATTAATTGCAAGCGAGCGAAGCGAGCGAGCTTCAAAATGTTGACATTTTACAGTCCCAAAACTGCCGTTTGTAGGCATATTTTCGCTTTGGAAATTAAGGGGGGCGCACCGGGTGAAAACTGCTGGCAATTACTGGCAGCAAAATCAATAGAATGGAATAATGATCAAATGCGAGCGAGCGAAGCGAGCGAGCTTCAAAATTTTGACATTTTACAGTCCAAAGACTGCCGTTTGTCGCTGTATTTTTTTTTTTTCGCTTTGGAAATTAAGGGGGGCACACCGGGCGCAACTGCCGGCAATTACTGGCAGCAACATCAGGAGAATGGCATAATGATTAAATGCGAGCGAGCGAAGCGAGTGAGCTTGAAAATTTTGATATTTTACAGTCCCCAAAACTGTCCTTTGTGGCTGTATTTTTTCGCTTTGGAAATTAAGGAGGGCGCAAGGGGCGAAAATTACTGGCAATTACTGGCAGCAACATCAGGAGAATGGCATAATGAGTAAATGCGAGCGAGCGAAGCGAGTGAGCTTAAAATTTTTGACATTTTACAGTCCCTCAAACTGTCGTTTGTGGCTGTTTTTTTTTTTTTTGCTTTGGAAATTAAGGGGGCGCACAGGGCGAAAACTACTGGCAATTACTCGCAGCAGCATCAGGAGATGGCATAATAAATGAATGCGAGCGAGCGAAGCGAGCGAGCTTCAAAATTTTGACATTTTACAGTCCAAAGACTGCCGTTTGTCGCTGTATTTTTTTTTTTTTTTCGCCTTGGAAATTAAGGGGGACGCACCGGGCGCAAACTGGTGGCAATTACTGGCAGCAGCATCAGGAGATGGCATAATAATTGAATGCGAGCGAGCGAAGCGAGCGAGCTTCAAAATTTTGACATTTTACAGTCCAAAAACTGCCGTTTGTAGCTATATTTTTCGCTTTGGAAACTAAGGGGGACGCACCGGGCGAAAACTGCTGGCAATTACTGGCAACAAGATCAGGAGAATGGAATAATGATTAATTGCAAGCGAGCGAAGCGAGCGAGCTTCAAAATGTTGACATTTTACAGTCCCAAAAACTGCCGTTTGTAGGCATATTTTCGCTTTGGAAATTAAGGGGGGCGCACCGGGTGAAAACTGCTGGCAATTACTGGCAGCAAAATCAATAGAATGGAATAATGATCAAATGCGAGCGAGCGAAGCGAGCGAGCTTCAAAATTTTGACATTTTACAGTCCAAAGACTGCCGTTTGTCGCTGTATTTTTTTTTTCGCTTTGGAAATTAAGGGGGGCACACCGGGCGCAACTGCCGGCAATTACTGGCAGCAACATCAGGAGAATGGCATAATGATTAAATGCGAGCGAGCGAAGCGAGTGAGCTTGAAAATTTTGATATTTTACAGTCCCAAAAACTGTCCTTTGTGGCTGTATATATATATATATATATATATATTTGCTTTGGAAATTAAGGGGGGCGCATCGGGCGAAAACTGCTGGCAATTACTGGCAGCAACATCAGGAGAATGGCATAATGATTAAATGCGAGGGAGCGAAGCGAGTGAGCTTAAAAATTTTGACATTTTACAGTCCCAAAACTGTCGTTTGTGGCTGTTTTTTTTTTTTTTTTCGCTTTGGAAATTAAGGGGGCGCACCGGGCGCACCTGCTGTCAGTCAGTGGCAGCAACATTAGGAGAACGGCATAGCGGTTAAATGCGAGCAAGCGGAGCGAGCGAGCTTTAAAATTTTGACATTTTACACTCAAAAAACTGCCGTTTGTAGCTATATTTTTCGCTTTCGTTTGTCCCACTTTTATGGGGGAACCATCCCCCCTCCCCCCCATCGACGCCTCTGCATATGAGGGTGCTTTTGTTAAGCGAAAGATCTGCTACACACCCTTTGATAAATTAGGGAAATATACGTCAATGTCAAAAGTGTGCAAAGTTTATCGAAAGGGATCCTGTATAGCGGAGCTTTTGCATGTTTATGATTGCAATGCAACGATCTGGTGCATAGTTCTGGCGATACTTGGACAATTTTCCATTTAGAAAGTTCGAGATTTGTCCTCATCTCGGGAATTGCTTGGGGGATAAATGATTTGTCTGCCTAAACACTTCCGTAGGGGTGGGGCAAATGCCCCTTTGCCCCCCCCCCCCCCCCCCATAGATTCGACGCCAATGATCTTTCCTGGGTATGCCCATAGATGTATCCTGACTGAGTCATCAGTCACTGTCGTTTCTCAGGAATGATTCACGAAATGGAGGGGGTTCAATTATGGCGATATAGTTTTTGTTATTGTTTTTTTTTTTTTGTTTCTTTTCGTACATATTTTGCAGATGGTCCCCAGTTACTCGCGTCATAGCATGTTTACATGTAGGCCTATACTATTTGACGTTGTCAACGTCTGAGCCATACCTTACAGTGTATGTCGATTTTACTTTCTTCGCGAGCGAGCGAAGCGAGCGAGCGCTTGAGAAAATTATACATTTTCCTACAAGATAGAATACTGTTCAGCTCTGTTACCTGTCTGAAGGCCGGCATACAAACGTCATGCAATATGCCAAAATTGATACAATCACATTTCTGCTTCCTCAATTTTTTTCCTCAAAATTCAGGGGGGATGATTGTACAGGCCATCCCCCCCTCCTCCATTTCAGGGGGGATATATCCCCCCCATCCCCCCCGGGATTTACGCCCATGTATGAAGAGTTTGAAGAATATGAAGTTCATATTTGCCAAATGGAGATACTTGCGATTAAAGGTCAAGAAAAATAGAGAGAATAATAAGACAATTTCGCTTCTTTTGACCATAACTTAAAAAATGTGCCTTTATATGTAAATATGTCATTTAAAAGGTATTATTTTGTACTTTACGACAGAGACTGTACTTCAAAAACTGCAAAAATGGACTTATCGGTTTTTGCGAACAAACTCTTCATATGTCTATCATATTGTATTTCCATGTGCCATGCATTGGTTAAAGAAATGATAGATACAGAGTAAGAATGCAAAAATATACTTTACTTTTTTTTCTCTTCGGGATGATACATAGGCCTATCATATCTAGGGCTAACAGAAGAATACATTTTCTGTACTTTGCATTACAACTTTTGCTTACTTACTGATATATATTATATTAGTCATGTGTAATGGCTGAACTATTTCCACTTACACATGGTCTCTCAAGTGACTAAATGGTAAGACGACATGATAGTGGGAGTATTGAAATGTTCAAATATGAAAATGTATCTTTCCCCATCAAGTAATGTTTAACCACCTGGCTGCATGTGTGAATGAGGGGTGCTGATTCTCGTCTTAAAAATAACTTCCATTATTGTATCATTTATGGCATGACAAACAATACAAGAACAATAATGGAAGTGTACAGAAACAGCTAGAGGCAGATTCAGCATACTGTAAATACACATTTTCATACAAGCAGTAAAATTAAATCATTATATAAACATGATTCAGGGAGACCAGAGGAAAAACAGACATTGAAGACAAAGACTGCACAATCAGACACAGGTACCGGTGTATGTTTGACATAATTATCGATTGCCCTGCCCAAATGGAATCATTGCATATGTAAATGTATTGAAGCAGATGTTGAGCTATGATGTGCATTGGTATGTGGTCTATCAGCTAGGTATGGGCTACCGGTACATTGTATTCAGTTTCTTGTACTGATATCAACAGTTGTGATTTGTACATACATTGTAATACATTTGTGTTTTGAGTTCAATCTGTCCAATTGGATTAATCAGAGTGTATGTGTATGTTGATTCATATCCATGTCATCCATTTAAAAATCAAAAATTCTTCTAATTGGTATGCTTGCTAGGTACACTACATGTGACATCAAGTTCAATAGACAACTTTTCACACAGACACTTACACAAAGTACAATTCTTCCATGCACTTTTCATAACATATTTCACTGTTTTTATTTTTTCAAATCCTTTTACACATACTCAGTAGTCCAATCCACATTTCACCTGAATCATACAGGTAAAAAGAGGTATTATAAACTTATGGTTATCCTCCAGGTCCAGCCACACTCTAAAAGGGGCATTCCACACGATTTTCATAATTTCACATCATGTAGTACATAAATCGCCAGCTCCATGTATAGATTTGTGGAATTTATTGTGGTCCTTGAGCAGAGAAACCAATACTCTAAAGATCTAAAACAAATTACACTGATCAGTGTTGATGACATAGGAGCGTCACATATTTCAGAAATGTAGTAGTGTAATTCCATTACAATACTGCTTGCTAGGTTCACCTGTGTAGAATCTGTATGCATGCCTTCTTTTGTTCTGCTTCCTTGAGCCGCAAGTCATGCATTCTTATGATGAGGCTGCCATGTCATCATCCTTGTTCATTGCAATTTGTTATAAATTTTGAAAACACTTTTATTCCTTATCCTAATCACTATAAAATCTGAAACTCTGTACCAAGTATATCTAATTCATTGTTGTTCAAATGTAAAAATCTGAAAATCATCCGGATGTCTCCTTTAAAGAAAGTGATGATTATGCATGTGTGTGAACAAAGCTAGAACACATCAAGAGCAACAATGAAAATGTGCTTCTGCTGAACTACTGAAACCTCAAAGTAGACCCATGTATCTTTTCCTAAGAATGCATGAAACACAAGGATTATCAAGATATTTGCAGGCACAAGAAAATCCTTTACTCTCCTTCTCCCCAATACCAGCTGCAAACACTGATAATTTGCACTTTGTGCAAATTCAATCTAAGTCTTCTTTCTCTTTTGAAGATGATTGAGGTCATAATTCCTGTGAAGTGTCTGCCAAACAATAATAAAGAGACGAAAAATTATTCTTTTTTGCTTTGGTTTTGGTTTTGTTTTTGTTTTTGTTCTGTTTTTTTACATTGGCAATGGGATCAAAGCGAAGAAGTGCAACAGAAAAACAAATGACGGCATCAAATCTGCAGTCTTTCAATATACACATCTATGGAAAAACTTGGCAAGATTGTAGAATGACACATTCACTGATGCACAACAGACAATTATGAACAGGCACCTATACTTTCCTGTGGTTTGCTAGTTGGCTCCTAAGTTTGCATTGCTCTCATCATTCACCTGTCATGAACATCAATAAGGCCTACCATCAGACAGATGCTTATTATCATTATTATTATTATTATTATTATTTATTCGGCATTTGCAAAACAATACAAGTGATAACAGAGAAACAAAATAAACAAACATAACACAAGAAAACAAAGTGTCGGGCTTTCCCTGTTGAGCTTCCCTAAGGAGCCGGTCTGCCTTACTGCCACAATACACTGGCTTACCAATGTATTAAATTCTACAGATATTTCTCCACTAAAGGGTGTAGGTACACAGAGGTGTGGATATCATGTGTGTATTTATAATGAGTTGATGTACGTATGCATTGTGCGCACTGTTCCTCTTGATAGGAGTGTCAAGATAAGAATGCGTTTCTACACCTGGCGTGAATCATCCTATTAACCCATTGAGGACTGACTGATTTTGCTATAAAACACATTTCCCATAGACACTTAGCGAGTACACTCGGGACTCATCCTCAACGGGCTAACACCCTTCTCTGCAAGTCTTATCTCCATAAAAATTGTGTGAAACTGATGGCTTCCTTTCTGTGAGGAGAGGTTGACATGGAAAAAAATCTCCAGGCACAAATGCATTAAGATCTACTAATACCAGACATCGTTTGGATTCAAATATTGGAAGGAATACTCCTGTCCACCCTCTCTGTCATCATCATGAAGAATCCATCACAATGCAATCCTCTCAAGCATTCCTGGAATGCCCTTGGAGCACAAGAAAGCAAATATGCTCAGAATATTTGCCACTTGCTGCAGTTCGATGCACAGTATAAAGTATCAATGGACATTTTAATTCCGTTGAGACATTACTGCCGACGTCACATTATGGTTCTTTGCATTTCAGTCAAGTTGCTCTCGATTGCAGCACAGTTCCAAACAAGCGCATGCACAATTCTGAACAAGTACATCCGCTCAATATGCTGTCACGTATCCATCTGATCTTGACTTGTTCTTGGGGCTGCGCTTGCTGCAGGTTTCTCCATGTACTTCTCCTGAACACTGGCAGTCCTGTTGTATCATACCTGTTAAGGAAAATTCTCTTCACTCTGGGATTCAGATTAAATGTACTACAAACTTGCATACACAATTGAACAAGAAATACAAATTGACACAGCAAAAAGAGATTTAATATTTGTTGTCTCAAGATCATGTCACTTATCAAGTCTGGTACATGCCAATTTTTTTTTTTTTCTCTCAATTTGATAGATTTATGTTTCTGTAAAAATCACAACATTGACTTTAAAAATGGGTCAATGCATCATAATGTCACCTTTTGACACCCTTCTCCACACTGTTTGAAAGGTGAAATTTGAGTAATCTGGTAATGATACAATATGAAAATACAGTCAACCTCACATAAGTCGAATCTATTTGGACTGAAGAAATAGCTTTGACTTAGAGAAAATTTGACTTATGAGGGATTAAATTCAATAGCATAAAAAGCTTGGGGACTTGAAAAGACCTTCGACTTATGCGAGGTCAACTTAAGCAAGGTTGACTGTAATTGAAAATGCTGAAAACCCCTGCAACTTATGTGTAGGTGTACACAATACATCTTCCCTCCCCCAGATTATAGCTATTATACCTAAACTGTTGTACGTGACTGGAATACCAGTGACTAAAGTCCAACACACACTACACAATCTGACCACCTGCACCACCAGTTGCGCGACTCAACAACACCACACACTATGTGATCAGACCACATAACATGCACACTTTACTTGTATCATAGCAAGATGTCAGTACTTTTCCTCTTGTGTGTGATTGGCTGAAAGTTCCCACACCGATCTTGAAAATTTGAAATTTGAAATCTTCAAGACTGGCATTGCAACCCAGCAGCAGGACTGGAAAATGGCAAGGCTGGTGACATCACACTTCTGGTTCCTAAGTCTTACAACCTGCATATATCATGGAAAAGTTGTGCTGTGTGAGGTGGCCGTAAAATGAACTAGAATAATAAATGCCAAATCTGGTAACAGACAATGAAACTTTCAGTATCACTACCAATAACAGCTCTAAAAATATAATAAAATAGCAGAATTAATACCTATCCGCTCCGAGTCTCCAGGTTTTCCAAAATTTTGTTCTGCAGAAAATCTTGCACTGAGTCTGACCTTTAATGAATATCACAAAAGGGGGTGCAAGGGTTCTAAGCTCTCCTGGATACCTGGCCCGTTTTGGTTCTGGTTTTCGTGACCACTGGAAACAGAATTCATTACTCTGGAGATGAGGAAAAGAGGAGAGATTCCAGATATCTACAGCAACACACATGCAACAAGCCGCTTCATACAAAGGATACTTGAAGAACTCAAAGTCGGCTCCCACTGCACACGACATCAGCGTCTGCAAGTTACGCTCCTCCAGATCCCCAAAGACATACCCATTGGCCTTGTCGATGGTCTTCACAACGTGCAGGACACTCTCCTTGTCCTGTTTGGGAGACAAAAATAACAAATACACGTGTACAAACGTAAAAACAAAATTATGAAGAAACAGCAGGATTAACTGAGCTGGAAATTGCAATCGTGCGTATCTCCACTATCATAACACATTGATGGAATGGTGTACAGTACACTTTCATCATTCATGCACACCCAATAGCAAGATGAGTTCCTTTCTTATGATTTGGCATACAGCTGTAATGGAATCTAATTGGTAAACTACACAAAGTTGAAGCTATCTGCTATGTTACAATTACGAAAACTAATGATTATGATAATAATAATAATAATAGTAATAGTAGTAGTAGTAGTAGTAGTAGTAGCAGTTATAATAATAATAATAATAATAATAAAGATAATAATAATGATAACAATAATAATAACAATACAATGATGATTATAATGATATTGATATTAATAATAATAATCATCATCATCCTCAAATACTTAAAAAAATGCACTCACCTTGGCAACAATCTACCCATCCTTCCATCTACACTTCCAACACACACACACCAAGCTAACCAAGACAGCATGTCCCTCTGTAAAACCAACCTGTATGTTGAGAGTTAGGAAGGAGACCAGACTGTAGTCCTCCACCACACCTATGAGGGCTTCATTCAGTTTCTTGAACCGCTTCAGGAACGGGTCCGCCTCCAGGTGGGACAGCAGGTAGCCCAGGTCCAGGACCTCTGTGTAAAAGTCCAAGTTGAAAGCTGCCACAACAGGAATGAAATGAAGCAAAACAAACGATAGATATCACTAACAATGGATCGGCAACCTGCAAGTGGTAGAGTAGAGATAATTTGCCAGATGAATTCTGGTCTCAGATATTAAATGCGAGATCAACTGAAATTCATTCATGACTTATTCATTCATATTTATAATCAAATCAATAAATTAATTTTGTATTTCTCATGTGGAATTGACAGATAGGAACAGGATATTTTCTTATGTGGCAGCAGTGAAGGACCCAACAACAATGCATTCCAACATGTGTCTCACCTAGTCTGCCATATTGCTCGACCAGGTCTATCTTGGACAGGACGTTGACGTGAGGAAGCTCCAACTGCAGCATGGTTGAGAGGGAGGTGAAGAGGACACTGATGAACTTGGCTGGGTCGCTGCAGTAGTGTGAGTCCACGAGATGGACTGAGACCAGCTGAGTGAGAAAAAGTTCAAACAAAAAAGAGGATATGTCCAATTACACACTCTGTTCTGTTCTGTTTTTTTTAAATGTTCATTACCAACACGCCATTAGACAAAAATCAATGAAGAAAGATGAAATTGATATCATAGTCACAGGCGACTCCTGTTATATACTTATAATAAGTCGAAGTCCTCAGGACCAGCAGTTTTCTTTTGTTATATATGACAAAATTTTGTTATGGGCTAACATCTAACTGTTAAATGTATATAAAGGTATAAAGATAATTTGGGGATGCGAAATTGTACTCACAAAATTTCATTATAACTGTGTTTGTTATAACAAGAGCGCCCTTTACCTTGAATTGCCACTTCTGGAGTTGTGTTACAATGTTCCTGACTGAGTTGTGGTGCGTATACAGCTCCACCTGGCCTGGGCAGTCAAACAGGAGGTAGTGGTCTTTGAGGGCATCCAGCTGGCTCTTGAGCCAGTCCAGGTTCTTCTCCAGGTACTCCATGCAGTAGACCAGGCCCCCGTTTGGTCCCAGTCTCAGCTTCTCCATGACGTCCGCTAGAGTGACGAGGTCCGAGATATCGACACTGGCCTGGTACGGGAGGAAGTCGTTGGCCGGGTCCAGGTTCACTATTGCCACCTTCCGTCCCGTCTGCGACAGAAACTCCTTCATCCCCGTGCAGTAAGTGGTCTTGCCCGAGCCAGGTGGACCTATTACTAGCTGGGCAAATGCCATCTTGATTTTATTCTTTTTTTTTTTTCTAGTGACTTATTCCTGCAGCTGAAGAGAATGATCATTAAAAGAAAAGAAAGCCGGGAATAGCAATATCATCATATACACTCCGATGAAGTCATAATCATCACAAGTTACTACTATCCCGATGGAATACCATTTTCTTTGCTCAATTTTCCAAGTGCTAATAATACACTGTAAATAATATTCATTTCTGGCTAGTTTTTCTGTTTACCTATGTTTACTATCTCACATCCTTACAACAACTGTACAGTATAATAACATTATTCCCCCCCCCCCCCCCGAGCCTTATTCAAGGATGGCTGCACAGGATGAAGAATGGACTTGTAAGATGAACGAGGTTTGTTTTAACTGATTATGATTTCAAAAGATGTTTGAAGCGTTATTTAAGCCTAATGTTGTGTAATGATACACAAAGTAATCACTACCCCCTCCCATTCTACATTGATGACTGGATATACACTACCAGTTCACCTCCGCCAGTCAATGACCCCTACCAATACTCTCCACCTCATCCAGTGAGTCATCGACATTTATCATCCCTTGAGTACTTCTAGCCCCATCTAATTTACGACCAGGCTACGCCAAACCTAAACATCCTGCCGTTCCCCATTGATTACTTAGAATTGTTGTTAAATCCAAATCCAAGAATACTACCTCCTTTATAAAACTAGTCCCGCCTTTGTTCCTATAACAACCAAAGTTTTGCCCAATTAAAACCCCTCTTTAACATTAAGACTCCACCCCCATTCACCCATTCATAGTGTGTTACAACCCACAGCTCTAATGGTTACAACAGTGTAACCAGTGACCAATGTGTAATCCTCGTGACTGAATGTATGAAGTGAATTACAAGTTGAATAACAAGCAGAGAAGAGGACTTGGATTCTGACGCTCTAAGAGAGAGGATCGCTCTGAAACGCCTCTCAAATAAAGTGCACATGGAAACTTAACTGAACTGTGTCGCCACTCATTTCTACTGTGTGTACCTCTCAAAATTATCAACCGATCCCAAGTAGCTAAACATCCGCTACACAACACTAAAATCAATCCAAAAACGAAAAGTCTCGAAATTTGACACAGATGAAACTGCACTTTTTTTTTCCTGACTGCTATTGAACATACAACGTAATTTGGATCAATACCATTATAAATGTATATGAGTTTAGGATGTTAAGAGTATGAATGATACATTCGACAATTCTTTTTGAGAGCGCCTCTGAAAGAAAGAGGTTGAACTTCTTCTTCTTCGTATGTACTATTAAATTACTGTCCAACACCGTGGGGGCCAACCGGACAGGAAGGTGTTTGTTGAAGAGTTCTTACTTAGAAGTTGGATTAGAAGGTTGAAATCTTGACGGATCTCAATTCGCAAACTATTCGAAGAATAGGAATACCCTACTCAGCTATGATCAACTGTGCCCATGCCTGGCAATCAATACTTTTTGCTTGCATGGCCCTGACACAACTCCACGAAATTTAGTACAACTGTGCACGAAAGACTACATGTGGGACTGAGGATCCACTCGTCCTTTGATCGAAATTCCCTAACGAAAAGAAAACAACTGTCTGAAATACAAACTAAATAGTCTAGACATAATGCCGCAACGCATTCATTGCCTTTACTAATGATGGACATCTAAAGATCATTTTATAACATAAATTAGTAAAGAGAGTAGAAATATCTTTGACTTTTACCAGTGCCAAGGTGGAACGGCCGTGCAGCAAATAGGTCTTACGCCCTCTTTGTCTTATAGTAGGAGCACCCCTGTGGGGAATAGCGGGGCGTACCATACACCCGCTATGGCCACAGAAAGAGTTCTGTGGCTATGGCTATAGCGGGGAGGGGCGCGTGTTTTTTTAGACGGCACAGATTGGGGAAACTAAAAATCTATCGGGGACCCTATCCCTAAACCTAACCCTAATCCTAATCCTAACCCTAACCATCAAACCCTAACCCTAACCCTAACCCTAACCCCAACCCTAACCCTAACCCTAACCCTAACCATAACCATAACCAAAAACCCTAACCCAACGTTTTTCCCATAGGTTTAACACGCGCCATGCCCCAATCTGTGCCGTCTTAAAAAAAAACGCTAGCGGGGGCACATCGCAAACCCGCTATGGCTTCCCATATACCCCTTATGGGAGCCTACCCATATATAAGGGGGCACATTTTCTAGCATCGCCAGTTGGTGCTCAGGATTTCAGAAAGACTAGTGATATACATTGATACGGATAAGATTATAACCAGTGCCAACTCAACTTTATACAAGACAGAGGAAGGACAATACCACGGAAAGAGGTAACTACTCATTGTGGATGTGCGGTTTATTTACCGGGACTCCACGTCCACAACAGTCTCAATTGGCGATTGTGTGTATGCAGGGCTCACGCACAGAACTCAAAGAGTTCTGTGGGCTCACGCCGGTGGGCAGCTGCTGCTGAGCTCATACGGGTAGTTAGTAGTATCATAAACTGGGAGAAATGAGGTGTTTCATCTTCGGTAACCTGGAAAAAAAAAAATGAGATATAGGTCTACCCTTTCATTCATCAAATTTTCGAGGGGGTTGCTCTGCTCAAACTCTGTCTAAGGTTCGCAAAGCCAGACTACGGGTTCTTTTGACTGAAAAAAAAAAAAAAAAATCACATTTATTTTCTGTACATCCGGAACCCAAACAAAATGATATAGTAACTGTTCCTTAATTCAGTGAGGAAAGCTTCTATCTTCCAACCAAACTGCAGTCTATAAAGGAATTCAAACTTAATATCTGCAGCTATTCAGTATTACCCCAAACGCATATCTGATTTTTAACTATTTTTTCTTCATATATAATTTAGCAACTTTAGTACGACTTTGTGAAGCGGTGCACGGTTACTCCATTACATATACAGGTGTTACAGGTATCTTACAAAATAAAACAAAATAAAAACTAAAACTAAAACACACAAACAGAAACATACACAACAAAACCAAAGGAAAAAAATCTTTATCGCTCTCTCTTATGTCCCTAAATCACTGTCGTGTCTGGCTCTGTGAAAGAATCATATGATATGAAGCTTTTAACAAAAAGACGCTAAATCCATCGAAAATGATGAATTGTGCACCTTTTGGAAGCAAGCTATTCACTATCATAATATGAGGCCTATACACACGTGCTATGCACGGTAATCGAAATGTGGAAAAAATCGATTACATAATTTTCTGCACAAAGTTAATCAGCTAGACTTCAAATAACGCGATTATCTTCTGCAAATCAAACATTATAGTGCAAATATAACATAAGTAGATCACAAAGATAAAATAAACCGGATACTTGAGGGGGGGGGGGGGAGGGGGAGGGGATGGAGTGAGAGATGATATGTGAGAGAGAGAGAGAGAGAGAGCAAGGGAGGGATAACTCCCGTGCAACTCAGTGACACAGGCAGTTTCAAAATGTAGTTTTTGCCTATTTGTTTATATGGCATGGATGCGGGGATGCTATCACAAATACTTATTGTTGGCCATGCTTTTCACAATAATATTATCATACGGATATTTTTTTTTTTTTTTTTTTGCTCGTGTCACATGTTTTTGTCTTGTGTGGAATGGAGGTATACCAACTTCGACAAAAGGAAGGATTTAAAATACAAAAAATTGTCAAAATTTCTTACAATCGAATCGAAAACTTGTCATCTCACTAAGCAGCAAAAATGTGTGCAAACGAAGTGGTTTCGTCGGGGCGGTTTGTAACATTCGTAAATAGTTGCAATCAAGTTCGCAAACAGTTTTCGTTGTCGTTAACATTTTTTTTTTCAAGTGTTCAAATTAAATTACTTTGCAACTGTTACAAACCCCGGAGAAACCCAGAATATCCTACGTTCACAAAATTCCCGCGCAGTGAGATAATCGGGGTATTCAATGAACATCATCATTTTATTACGCCCAGACTGACAAATATGTACATATTCACCTCTTAACTGAGAAAACGCGTGTAACTTGTTCTCACCATTTGATTCAAAGAATATTATTAAGTAGCACTGCACTCTGTTTTTTTTTTTTGGGGGGGGGGGGAGGATAACAAACTTATTTCATATAGGCAACTTGACAATCGTATATAGTTCGTTCCTAGATAAAGGTTATTACACAGGTGACCTATATGTAAAAAATTTGTATAAGATTATGATATTGTTGACGTGAAATCTATGAATATACAATCATCCTCAAGTATCAACTTGAAGACGATCGTTATATGCCGCAGTTTCCCCTTCAAGTATCATGTCGAAATATTGTAGGATTCAAGAATGTAACCTGTGATCATTAGACTTTTCAGACCAAAATAATTCATTCGGCTAACCTATTGAGAAGTTTGCCTGTTTACTTCATTTTGGAAGATAGCAACCCGAAAAAGTTAAATACGATGATCAACGTTTTATCTCTTTGAAGTATAGTTGCATAGAGAATACCAAAGGGGGTTTGTTTGCAGATCAGAAAAATAAGGTCCTATATCGATGATCAAACTCTGCTGGAAGAAAAATAACAACAACAACAGCGACAACAACAACAACAACAACAACAACAACAACAATAGTGTGTTCACAATGTCTTCACATGGTCCGCATCAATAGCAGTGATCAATGGTTCAACATTATAAACAATTAATGACACAAAATTCATATTTTCTTGCACAAAACATCTTTTCAATAACATCAAAGAATATATTGTTATGTATATTGTATTGGCACTTCATGGAAGATTGAAATAAAGGGAAGTTCAACAAAATCGATTCAATTTTGAACCGATCATACACCCTATTAAGAATCTGGGTAATTGGTGGTGCACGGTCTTAAATCTATAGTCCAATTTAAACTCCGTAACAACATCTGGATTACAATGTATAACGTGTACATGAATCGAAAAAGAAAATACATACGTATAACGTCATTTACGAATTAAATGAATATTGTTCTAACAAAAAAAAAAAAAAGCAATTTAAAATTCACCCCCCCCCCCAAAAAAAAAAAAAATATATATATATATATATATATATACGAACATGACAAAATGACTGTCATTTTAAGCGGTTGCTTGACTTCTTTTGGAGCTTGTGTAATTTGGACCAGGTTGTAGTTTACATTCTGTTATCATTGTTTGCTTTCTCACGTACCAAAGTCCACCAAACTTTTCAGTCGATATACAAGGGCCTGCATAATAAATATCAACGATCGATAGGGCTTGAGTCTGGTATTTTAACCTTCTAAACTTATGGCCAGCAGTACAACAACTGTACTTTGTCTTTTGTACTTTGTGAAGACAATTATTATTCCGAAGCATCATTGGTGGTACACAAATCTCATTGATGAAGAATACTACTTACAAGAGTGTCGCATGCTATGGGGTTCGCCGTGCATCCTTGACCTCGGACGAGGGAAGTGCAAGGGAGCAGTATATCTTCCTACTCTAACCATTTCCATATGGCATAAAATCTAGGCACTCACTTAGTCCCATCGGCCTCGCCTTGTTGAACTGTTCACACCTAATTTTTGTCCGAGACGGGATACGAAAATCAAAACAGCTCCCTCTTTCGTGTGCGAATATTCGTTGTGATGTCATATAGTTATTGGAAGAACGACGAGATAAGACTGGAAACCAGGCCAGGTAGACAGCAAGGTATTTTCAACGACGATTCAAGAAAGGGCCATGATAGCAGGAAGATGTGCAGCTGTGCTGTGTGTTTGACCACCTGGTTTGACCACCTCCCTGCTGTTATGCGATGCAGAGCAGACTCCCGATAGTTCCCGCTTGCAGAATTTGCAGTCTCCTGCTCTCACGTGCACCTTCCGACAGATCCAAGGCATAGTTCCAATAATTCCGCTGCAGAACAAAGGTGAGAGGTAAGCTTCGAGCCCTCGACTTGTATTTGCCCTTCTACTACTCGTTCTGATAAAACATATCATTAAATGCAAGGTAGTTCTTTTCGCTGAGACGATTGTGAGCCTCCACGACAAAACTGCGTTGAATGAATCGCATTTCATTATTTTGACAAGTTGCTATCGCCGTCGCGTCGGCCGCAACAGCTCGCGGCGCGGCGAACAGTACATTATGCTTTTATCACATGTGGTGCTTGATCATTTTTACGCTAAGGTTGGTCCCTGGGAGCAGAGAGGTAGCTTGAAGCGTTGATCGGGAGGTGAGACTCACTCCTGACGACAATTTAAATACACACAAAAAAATTGTATACCGTGGAGCTAATGTGTGTATATAGTGCTTTTTTTTTCAAACGCAAAGGAAGGGGGCCCTACAGTATAGAGATATTAGCATTAAGCTAACCAAGTTTTTACATCCAAAGTGTCTCTTTCATGAAAAGCCTCGAAATTGTGAGATTTTGTAACTTTCTTACGAACGATGCCGAAAATTTATTTTGTCCACCTGACACAACTGATACATTGTATAAATAACGGGAATGTATAAACGATACGCCATACACCCTGTTCCTTTGATCCCCTTTTCTCTCAATCTGTCTCCTGTTTTTTTTTTTTTTTTTTGGTATAGTTTAGCTGTTAATTTGACTTTTATTTCCAGAGAGAAAGCATCGTGGCGTTTTATTGAACACTGGGACTGTCGCCACACGAAGCGAGAGATATCGATTATCATTAATAGTTCAAGTTCAAGTTTAAGTTCGAATTTTTCGTTTTTTCCACTATAAAGTAATATAAACATAAATCTCACTTTCTTGAGTGACAGAAATGATGCATGTTAATTTGCACAAAGAAAACAACAATAATAGGAAAAACTAACAGTATCAATACATTGCAATTGTTGCCGAGGTATAACGAAAGTGAAAGAATTGTCAATATGCACTGTGTGAAAAAACGGAGACACTCACTAAAAAGACAATTAATGCTTGTAGATTGTGGGCCCCTCTTGTATTAAAAACTCGATGCAAAATTTGACTGAATATAGCAACAAAGCAGCACGAAAAGTTTGGCATAAAAAGTTTAGCAGCCCACTAAGAAACAGTGGCATAGGGCCTTACCATGCATGGAGATACTGTTTGCAGTCTCTCCGTCACCACGAGTCATGGATAGCCCAATGAACTTTGCGAAAAAAAAAGTGAACAGAGAGAAACACATAAAAATTAATGTAAACATGTTTGGACGGCAATGACACATTGATGATGGAATAATTAGTCTGTATAGTCTTATTGTCCGATGTCCAATCAAAATTAATGATGATATCAATATCCCCTCAGCCCCACCATTATACTAAATTTCTAATTTCTCCAAGTGGCGAATTTCAAGACTACACCAATTTGTAGATAGTAAAATTCATGTGCAGTATACTTGATCTGTCCCATAGATTTATAATTATCTTTTCTTCCCGGCGTAGTAAATATCCACCGTTACTACTTTTCCCATACTGTGTCGCACTTCGCTATAAATGCATGCAGGCTATCGCTATTCGTTTAACCTGTCTTTTTCCTACATGTATTTGATTTGAATCAAAGTAATTATCAAATCAATGTTTCATTCTTTTCACTTTTCTCCGCGTGTGTATATATGCGTGTGTAATACATGTGAGTGCCCGCGCTGATTATGGCAGTGGTGCGAGTATGTGTGCATGTCATATACATAATAGGCATCCTGTATTGTAGTATGTTCCATGTGCCTCATAGTACGTATACAAAGGGCAAAGTTTTTATTTGAACTGTGCAGTGCAAAGGCACGCTTTAATACATTTTGTTCATTCATGGCATTCTCAACATCGCTATGCGTGGCCGCATGACAATCTTGAATACGGGTGTCATATATAAAGTTTATAATAATTTGTCTAATGTATTTCTCTTCAGATTACTTGAAGACACCCACAAAAACATTCTGATCAAGATTCAGTAAATGACGTACTCGGTCAATCATTACTGAAGTATACTGATTTACGATTAACAAAGGCACCTTCCCCTTAGACTGATGAAAACTTTCACGCTTCCATGTTGTTATGATTAACAAAGGACATTACAAGAAAACGTGCAAGTTGCATGTTCAATAGATATAGGCACTGCTAGGGGAAGGTGCATTCCTGTTCATTTTTTCAGTCATAATTATATATCTTTAGGTACTTTGCCAGTAGACAGAGCAGAGTATGATGTCGTCGACAGAATGTTGGTCTGGAAGGTTTTCTGTGTATCCAAGTATTAGAAAAAAATATCGTAGAATTATAATGGCATGTAATATTGAGATATTTTTTGGGGGGTCACATCATGAGTAATGATCAGGGTACTATGAGTCAATACAAATCAATGGGCATTTGCATTACATTATAATTTAGTTCTAAAAACATTCTTCCAAACGCAGTCTGTTCAGTGTTAGGTTGGTACTTCCCTTCCCCTTTCGAACAGCGGATATCTCCAAATCTTTCTCTATTTTTAGTAGAGCACCTTGACTGTATCACCCGCTGGCAGGAACTGTTAAGGAAGTAGCGTTCTGTCTTTTATATACCATTATTCCTTTTTTACTTAAAAAAATTCGACACACAGTTCCAAAGGTAATTTTTAAGAAATTGAAATAATGATGAATTTATATCAAACCCACCGAAGATACAACAAGCGTATATCTAGGTACAGTATAGACTATGGGTTATCCCAAGTGTCTTGCTTGTCTGTCTAATCAACAGCGACAACATAGTTAATTGATTCTAAAGATCTATGTTAATGGAGAACGAATTGAAGAATGGTACTTTGGCAGCCCATTGTTCTGTTGCTGAAGACAGAGACAAACATTGTAAACACATAGATAGCGATACATTGTACATACTAGATGTAGGAACGGTTACATCAAGGAGGTGGAAGGCCAAGTCCCCTGTTACATTGTGCCCAATGTTGAGGCAGCGTACAATATGACCATGGAGCTACTAATATTCTCTGTTAGTTAGCTCCATGGTATGACCATTATGCATCTTTTGACAGAGGCTCCATTTGCAGCCATGTCCTTTTTTTTCCCCTCGGTATTCATTATTGATATGCATTCTACCTGAATGTGTTAATTGTTTACAAAACAAATACTATACGAAACGTGACACTTCATGACATTGTATCAAAGAGTGCTATCATCAAAATGAAGATATTTAAAAAAAAATGAAACTGCCACCCTGCCCCGCCCAACTTTAGGTATAGGCCTAGTTATTATTCAAATGCTTTTAGATCATTTTCCAATTAACGATAATGTGTGATTGCGTCGATACTAATAAGGATATGAATGAAACATTCCTATATATACTCAATCGATATGCATTACGCACATTGAATAAGAATCAATGGTATGAAACAAACAATAATCTTTCCCTATATTAATTCCCTTTATGTATAATTGCTTTTTTTTTTACCCACTATAATAATTGGCCCTCCTCCCGAACCCCCGTGCACCCCTTTTTCCTCCATCCGTTTACCTCCTACAATATTACTCCTTTGAACTATAATAGTCTGGTCCTATTCTTGTTCCTCAACCACAAACACACACTCCACACACCCGCGAACATACCACAAAACACCACCCTTACACAACAAACCTGTACACACACACATTTTTTGGTTTTATGATATTCTTTATTTGAATTTCATCGATTATAAGGTCCATGTTTACGATGTAATTAATATGAACAAAATTAAGGAGCTTTATTCTTCTCCCTATTATTCTTTTAACAATAACATACACACACACGCACGCACACACAAACATACACACTAGCACCTTCGTTTGAATGAAAGAAACAGAGTTCTGAAGAGAATTAAGATTTTTCCTGCTTTTGTGAGCACTTTCAAAACGTGTGATTTCTGTATTTTATGTACCGCACACACTACCACGCGTCGCTCTGATTTTTTTTTCCAGCTTTTCAGGTCAGTAGTTCTATCATTGCCCTGGGAATGTCCATTGTCTGGTATGGAAGTATAAAAATCTCTACTTCCCTAGTCTGCACTAGGAAAATTGGCCTTGTTTGCAGCCAGAATGAAAGGCCACAAATACGTCGTCACAACAACTATAGTATAACAGCATTTCGTTATAAATAGCTGCGTGGAAGTAGAAATCGGTACTTGCGCTTTTTTTATTTGGGCCGCGATTGTCCAACTGTTCTGTACGCAGTTACAACTCCATGTACAATATTGTATTAGGCCTGTATTTCTCTTCAACCCGTGTTCATGAACACACTTTCGGGAGTTTTTTGTTTTGCTCCGTGCAAGACAGTCAATGTACACTAGTTACGTAATAGCTCTTTGTTATGTGTCCTTAATATACGAGCACTCTTTTTGTATGGAGATGACAACGAGGCAAGATGACAGCAATGTTCTACGAGGACACTCCCACTGTGACTCGCCACAGCTATCATAGCGACAGTATAGATTGATCGAGACATTATTTTTGCAGCTTTAACAGAGCAGCCCAGAAGACTGCGCGAGACAAAATAATTACAGCGCCAGGTGTAATTACATGCTAAATGTATCGTGTACGAAACTGTATCCTTCCCACTTGTTAAATCGACTATAGTCTATAGATTTTCTCCTCTCTCCCTCTCCTTCCACTGTGTCCTCTCTCTATATATAATGAATACTAAGTAATATGAATATGAATAGACTATACAAACACACACACACACACATACATATAGATATGTTTTATATACATGTATATATATATGTATGTATATATATATATATATATATATATATATATATATATATATACATAGTCGAGACAATGATTTCCCGCCACAAGACAGCCACAAGACACCCAAGTAACTCACACGTCTGCTTAGCAGATAATATGAGGAAGCCAAGGTCAAAAGCTTCGTAACAGCCGGCTTCATGCGACATCTATTGTTTTTGTCATCATTACATTGTCTCGACTATCTTCCTAAGATGACAGAGGCGTACGGTACGAGTATCAGCATCATCGCACAATATATATAGGCATATATATATATATATATATATATATATTTAAAGGCCCATACGTTATGTATGTATATAATTAGGGCCTATATATTATAACATAACTCAAGGTCATGCATGCTGTCAACACCAAGGCAGGTACTTTATAGGCAAGCTCGTCTATAGTACGTTCTTGTCAATACCAGCAGTTTATTTTTGACACACAAATTATCGGGCTCCTCGCCCTTCATCAGGCTGGGGGTGTTTCATAAAGCTGTTCGTAACGTTACGAACGACTTGCGAGCGACTGGTGATCAGTTCTTGTGCTGAATTATTGAAATTCTAATGTAAGTATAGCACTCCTATAGCTTTTTGGTTTCTCCTGAATAATAATTATATATATATATATATATAATATATATATATATATGTATATATATATATATATATATATATATATATATTTCTTAGCTCTGTGAGACATTTTTATTACGTCCGGAGAGGAAGGAGGTTATCATTTCACTGGCGTCTGTGTTGTTTGTTTGTGTAAATAACTCAAAAAGTTGTGGACGGATTTGCATGAAAAGTTGATAATGACAAGAGGAACAGAATTACATATTTTGGTAGTAATTCGGGAATATTTATGGAATTTTGAAGGATTACAAAAATATTTATTGATGTTATTATAATTGTCATTATCATTTATTTTGTATTTATTTATTTCTTATTAATGTATTTATTTATTTGATTATTTATTTATTTATTTATTTGTTTTACAGATGCGGTCAATAAACTTGGGAGTTCAAGCTGCGCGTATTTGAGGTTTGCATAAGTTTATACTCTATAAGAAAGCGCATGCTCTGCTCGGGCGAGACGGCGCGCAGCTGCAGTGCTGGGAAGATGACGACGAAACGAAAAGGTTTCTATGTATGTACTAGTGTTGGGAAAATGGACGATTTTCAGCATGTATGGATGGAAATTAATTGCTTGGCGGAGGTCTCCGCTCTCGGAGTGCTTCTCTTGTTATAGACATTATAGGTTCGTTGTACAGTATGTATTTTATATCATAATCTATCTCTAACTCTCTCTCTATCTCTTTATATGTATGTATTAATTTATTTGTATATTCATATATACATACATACACTGGACAGCAAAAGAAAGTACCCACTTCTGTCAAAGGCTGCACACAAAAATTCACCACCTAAAAATAAACATTTTTTTTACATGTATGCTGCAATATCCATTAGTAATCACACACCCAATAGCAAGTGATTATCTTTATTACAAAGAAAAAATGACTTGCACAGCATCTTGGTCATTGAATCAAAAGTCACAAAATGTAACAGAATGAGCCTTACAAGCCTTACAAGACGTGTAATTTACCTGATGGAAGCTTGCTTAGACCAGAGGAAAGTAACGTCCAGTCTGAAGAGCTAACCGATTTTATTCTGAGAATTAGCATAATCAATGTTCAAATTTGTATATCCATTGGGACAGTTATATCCGTCGAGAAAATAGTTTGTTGAGAATTGAAATGTGCTCAATGCTGTAAAGCAGAGCATATTAGGCGTACCTGTGTTTTGGCACAGAAACACACCACTTTGTCAGTCTGCCTGAAGATCGCGACAGCGTGAAACCGCCGGTAGCAGATAAGGCACCAAAACACAGGTATATATATATATATATATATATATATATATATATATATATAGATATATATATATAACAATGATTTGGTAAGTGTTTGTGTGTGTGCCTAATTCATGGATAATTATGAAAATATTATACAAGGTAACGAGTAGATATAGAGACATGAATGAAAGCATCCATACATTATCCTGATATGACGGTATTCTGATAATGAGTATGTATGTAGGCCTTGAAAACGCTGAAAGTGCAGACAAGTTTAAAGCATTGCTTACCCTCCGGTAACTAACCTATTTAAGGAAACATAATATGTTTGTGAAAGGTATGAATTTTTTTTTTAGTTTTTGTGTTGTAATGACTGGATAAGGAGACTTACTTCAGTTTACTAACTAGTATGACATCATGTGAGTCCTGACAACAATATAAAGAAAAGAAATTCAACATATTTTCGCTTTTTTTAGCTAAATGAAAGAGCACTTGACTAACCCTTTCCAGAAAGCAGGAGGAATGATATTACCCTCAACCTTTGTCGAGAAAATGATTTTCTGTGTGTGTGCGTGTGTGTGTGTGTGGAATTCTTCTTTAATTTTCTTTGTATTGTTGTCCACATATTACTTCATAAACTCTAGTAGTCTCCTTATCCAGCCATTACAACACCAAACCTTTACAAATTCACTAACTTTTGCACCGATCTTCCTCTTAAACTTTCACTGATGTGTTCTACTAATGTTGCTGATATCACTCAATCCACATTGCTCCTTTGAAGGGATGGTACATAGATATTCTTTGAGATGGGGTATTCAGCTGATTTTAATTCTGCGAGATAAATACTTATGGAATAATTTGAACACGTACATTTCGAAATCGGTCTTGAAATGGCTGAGATCGTGGAGATATCAAAACAAACAAACAAACAAACAAACAAACAAACAAACAAACAAGTTACACAAAGTGGTTCCAAAAAAACATGGTCGAACTTTTTATGAAAGACCTGTTTGTTTCTTGATATTTAAGTCATTTTAAAACAGACTTTCATCAAATAAACTTGAATTTCTCCTAGAACTGTACGCTTGTTCATGTTTTGTCAGAGGTATCTCAATGTCTAAAAAAGTTGGAAATCTGAAGCCTCATCTCAATCAAAACTATACTATCCTTTGTAGAGCTATGTATAAGCGTTATTTATAATTATTATTATGTGAGCGAATGCACTGCCCATGCGTGCTTGAATTTTCATCACGATAAGATAGTGTGATGGTGCATAATCATATACTATTTTTTTTTCATTCACGTGGGCTTGCGTTACTAGGCGCTCTGACCTACCAAGCAAAGGAAAATGTCTGGAAAGTACGCCAACGAAACTTTCGAGGAGTTCTGCGGCCGCTTGGGAGGTATTATCTCCGACGGTCACCTGTCTCTGTGCATAGCACTCGGCGTGAGGAGTGGTCTCTTCGACGTGTTGGTCAAACATCAGGGAAACCCCATGACTTCGGAAGAATTGGCCAAGGCCGCAGGCTTGAAAGAGAGGTAGGCCTATATCATACTGCGAAATGTCAGGGTTCTCACCTCCCTGGGGATTTCTGATTGACAAATTGCCCTATACATCGACGTAAATAAGCACTGAATTGATCAGTGTTTTAGTAGTAGCCATGATAAAAAGTCATGGGCGTACTATACTCAAGCCGGATTCGAACCTACGACCTCCTGATCACCGGACAGGCGTCATCTCCACTAGACCACCGAGCTTTCGCCCGACAGCAAGTGTTGGTTCAAATCCCTATAGCATGCAGCGGGTACTGCTTTGTTATTCAAATTCATGAAATTCTTCCGTCGAGATGTTTTCATTGCAACTGATTGACAAATTTCCCTACATCGACGTAAATAAGCACTGAATTGATCAGTGTTTTAGTAGTAGCCATGATAAAATAATCATGGGCGTACATACTCAAGCAGGATTCGAACCTACGACCTTCTGATCACCTCCTGGTCACCGGAGATCAGGAGGTCGTAGGTTCGAATCCTGCTCGCGTATGTACGCCCATGATTTTTTTTTTATCATGGCTACTACTAAAACACTGATCAATTCAGTGCTTATTTACGTCGATGTACATCGAATCCAAATCGTGAAGATGAAAATGTAGGAGACGAAAAGCAGAAGAAATTCTTTACAGACTGTGGATCGGCGGATATACCTCACTACCACAGTGCCTGCTTTTCTCAACGTTAAGATACGAAGGGATTCATTTGATTCGCTTCATGCTTCTGCTTTAGAATTGTTGAATTTATATTATCAAAGTTTCTGTTTGAATATTCCATTTTTGTTACGGTATCAGATTGACTTTGATGTCCCCCCCCCCCCCGGGGGGGGGGGGGAGTCTGGGTGTCGCTCACTGTTGGATACAAAAAAGCCATATAATAAAATCATCTTTCCAGGTCTTTGTTAAAATACGTTTCTGGTGTTACTTGGTGATACTGACCTGATTATGATTGTCTCTAACATATAAGACCCATTTTCATATCATTATCATAGTTCAAGAAATTATATGTCATTCACAATGACGTGATAATACAGGACACGCTATAATCCTTCCACGAGATATTGCACTATGGAAATCTGGCTCCTTTGTAGTAAACAAACTTTGAATTGTGCATAATACAGTGAGTCGAGGTGAAAAATCTAACTTTGTCGTTCCACAATCATCTTCCTTCCCTGGTCGTTGATGTCGTGATTCTGCTAAGGTACGTCCGCGAGTGGTTAGGCGCCATGACGTGTTCCCACATCGTCGATCTGGACGCGACGGGGCGACGTTACCACCTGCCGGCCCGTCGAGCCGGATGTTTCGAGGATGGGAACCCAGCTTACGGCACCACTCAGTTCTCCCTGAGCGTCCCGATCTTGAGCGAGGTCTTCAACAACATGTCTGAATCAATCAAGGCTGACGGCCCACGAGGTGAGATGGCTAATGGGACAGACAGACTGATATAGACAGACTTACTGACTGACAAGCAAACAGGCGGACTATACTGAAAGACAGACAGACAGACAGGCAGACGTGACATAGATTGATATACTGATTGACAGGCAAACTTCCGGAGTAGTGTTCAGACAGACTTGACAGACAGACTGATCGACAAACATACAGACTGACTGAGAGTCAGGCAGATAGGCAGACAGACAGACAGACAGACAGAAAGAAAGAAAGAAGGGTTTACCTGGGAAGTGTTTGAAATATAAACTTGCTGACAGAAGCAAACTTCAGATAGATTCATCGAAGACTGACTTAAGTAGGAACAGTTTGACAGACAGGCCACAACCTGCCATACTGTCATACATGATGGCGGTGAGTTTGATCAGTCGGTATACATAGCGCGTCTGCCTCACGATCCAAAAGGACCCCGGTTCTATTCCCGAGTCCCACTGAGCAGTGTTGTGTATAATTTGACTGTCCCCTCTAGTAAAATGCAAAACATTCTGTCCCTCTGATAGGACATAAAATGGAGCCCCTCCCCCACGCCTTGTGTGAGAGAGTCACAACTAATGCACATTATCATCGCAAAGAGCAGGGCGTTTGACCAGGTGGAGTGGTCCCGCCTTACATCCAACTGGACCCCATGGAAGACCAGCTATTGCACCTGAATATGGGCTATCCAGCCATCTTTTCAGATGGAAATGAAACACACACACACACACACACACACACAAACAAACAAGCAAACAAACATTCATTTTGACGGGCAAACCATGGAGTTAGTAGAAAGACACACGACGAGACTTGCACAGTGAGAGACTAAGGGGGTACATACCTCTTCGGAGAGACTAGCAAACTGATGCGCATAAAACACCCCATGACAGAGGGAAACAAACATTGTCTGCCAGACAAACTCATCGATGAAAGGACAAGAAGACAAAGTGAGTATAGAGCTGGTGAAAGATGAGGAAGATTTTTCTTCACGATGTCGATCACGATATCCTCCACCTTTGTCATTGTTTGTATAATAAGATACAATGAATTTGATGTTATGCACGTCATCGTTGCACGTGGAGTAAATTGTCTATTTCTTTTTATCGAGTACACTTGTTTGTAATTTTGATGCGAAAATTTTTCAATTTGACATAATAATTTCATTAACAAATACTGTATAACCTGTGATAACAAACTAAGACTAAAAACTGGAACTGATGTGTGTGTCCCTGCTCAAAACGCACGCTTGTGACAGGTTTGACGTTCGAAGCCTCCAAATCGTTCAACGAAGTCGACGAAAAATTTTCGGTGAAGTGGTACCAGGACTGCCTCTGCCAACAGTTCATCCCCTCCTACCCAGAGATCCAGGGGATGTTAGGTAAGGACAGCCTCATCATTTGATAAACTGTTCCATTATTTTCCATGTGTATGTATTATGTATTTTTTTAAAGGACAAGTTCACCTTCATAAACATAAGGATTGAGAAAATGCAACAATATTAGTAGAGCACATCAGTGAAAGTTTGAGGAAAATTGGACAATCGATGCAAAAGTTATGAATTTTTTAAATTTTTGTGTTGGAACCGCTGGATGAGGAGACTACTACAGCTTGTGAGTCATATGCGTACAACAGTATAAAGAAAATGTAAAAGAAAATTCAACATATTTTCACTTTTTTTCGCATAATAAAAGAGCACTTGACTTGCCTCTTTCTAAAGGCAGGGGGAATAATATTACCCATAACATTTGTCGGTAACGAGGCAGGGGAATGTGTACTTTTTTCAAAAGATGGAATTTCGTGAAATTCTCTTTATATTTTCCTTATATTGTTGTACGCATGTGACATCTAAGTTATTCATACACTGCAGTAGTCTTCTCATCCAGCGGGTACTGCACAAAAACTTCAAAAATTCATAACTTTTGAACGGATTGTTTGATTTTCCTCAAAATTTCAATGATGTGTTCTACTAATATTGCTACATTCTCTCAATCCTTATGTTTATGAAGGTGAACTTGTCCTTTAATGTCAAAAGCAGCTCCTGGCAATCCAGAAGCTTTACCCGAGACTTGTCGTATTATCCACTGCTCCATAATTTGCATTTCAAATACACGTATCAAAATGTGTTTTTACAGGAACATAATTATAGATAAAGGAAATAACACAGTACTACATTCAGAAAGAGAGGGAAAGAGAGAGCTATATATATATATATAGAGAGAGAGAGAGGGGGGGGGGGGGGGGGGCGAGAGACGGGTGTGGTGCAGACAGCCAGTACATGTATTATTTTCAACGCATCACTAAACCTTTACGATCGGGTTACTCAAATCAGTTTTCACCCAAACCTTTCTTTCCATCTCATGCTGCTGTGTCTACATTGACTAAGTCCTGTTTAATGACTTCGTTCGACTAACACTGTTCTTTACCCTTTTTAACTTTCTACTTACCTTTGGTAGTAAGTAGCAGAGTGGCAAATTTTATCCATAAAATTACGTAGAATGTGGCAATACAAATTATGATAGGTCTGTACGTGGTCGTGCCTCTGTGTATTTTTGTATCCATATACCGTGTATTCCAAAAAGCAATTTTGTATAGTTATATTGTTTTATAATGTGATTATGCTGTAAATGTCGTGCAGAACGCGGAATTCAAATGCTGGACTTGGGGTGCGGACGTGGGGTTGCGACTCGCACTCTGGCCAAGCAGTTCCCCAACAGTCACTTTACAGGGCTAGACATCCGAGAGGAAAACGTTAAGGAGGCCACTGAAGCTGCCGAGGCAATGGGACTGAAGAACGTGGAGTATGTGACGTGCGACGCCACCGGCATGTCGGCGGATTGGACCGACAAGTTCGACTACGTGTTCACTTTCAACGTCCTGCACGACACACCTCGCCCGGACACCATACTGGCCGACGTCCGGCGGGTGCTGAAGAAAGATGGCGGCCGACTGTCCGTCGTCGAGTTCGGCTCGCACTCCGAGCACGCCAAGAACATCGACAGCTACCCTTCCGCCGGCATGCTGTACACTGTCAGTCTGTTCCACTGCCTGCCCGTGTCGTACCAAGAGGAAGACAGCCTTGGGCTGGGCACGCTCTGGGGCAAGGACAAAGTGGTTGAGTTCCTGAAGCAGTGCGGCTTCGTCGTCAAGTCCGTCAGCGAAGTCCCCATGCTTCCCGAGGCTCACTTCCTGTGCGAAGTTGCCCAGAAGTAGTCAAAAGCCCTCACCGTTGATCATCAGACACACCTTCAACCGTCTTCGTCATCTGAAAGTTATTTGAGAAATCTAGATTTAAAAGAATAAATCTTTAAAAAACATTACATCGACTAATGGCAACAGACTTTTCCAATACAACGGCAATACAGTGATACAAGCATAATTCCCGCTCAGACTGTCATCATTAAAGCTAAAAAACAGTTCTCGGATGGGCTTGAAATTCATCTTCCACCATTTGGACTTTGCTTGCTATACATCGACATGGGCTAACAAGAAATTTACCCTTGCCGACGCAATTTGCCAGGATGATGAGCTGTTTTGGAGTATTTTGAGATTAAAAGTATAGAGTAATTTTGTTTGTAGTATTCGAATTTATTCAAGAAAAGCGCTCACTGTCCAGCGTTGTTTTTTTGTTTTTGTTTTAAAGATTATTTTATTTTCCATCAATGGAAATCACAATGTACAAACAAATTTATACTCTCTGCACCAGTTTCATAATCATTTTCATCAATGGAAACGAAATTTATACCAAAACTTAACATCAATTAATAAGCTTTAATACACTCTAATACATTTTTATTTTCACAATCCATGTAACATCTCTTTTTAAACCATTATTACACTTCTAATCCCTCATTCTCTTTTTAATTTCATTCCTTCATTACATTACAAATTTCATTAAATACATTATTAACCCCAAAATACTTTCTTTTCAACATTCATTCAATCCAACTTTAAGTATCAATATCGATTGATTGAAGTTTCATTCTAAAAAAAAACACACAAACAAACACAAACCACCCCGACCACCCCACCCCATTCCCCCTCCCCCTCCAAATCCCTATGATAGGTGCATGGTCCTTTAGGTAAAACTTTACGTGATGATCGATCGTGCCCCAGCAATCGTATTTCCATGCGATTGACTCCAACGCGAAAGATTGGAGAGTGTACTGCCGTTGTCAGAATTGTCAGTTATCGATATTCCATTATTTAAAAAAATAAATACTGAGCAACCACGATACACTATGCGCTGTAAATGTAATACTTCTGGCAAACCTTTTTGGCTAATATTTCGTACTTTGTATTTCGTCGTTACCCAACTGGAAACTGTGTTATACAGCGGTATTTCACACACTTCCATCCAACTGTGTACATTTCAGAGCAAATATCGACAGTTCGGTAGACGTAAATTATTTGATACCTATGTTTTCACTTTAGCCCTAAACAGGCCAGGCTTTTTGGCCTGTTCTGTGGCCAGGGGAGGATTGATTCAACCCCCCCCCCCCTCCGAGATCTCGGCAGTCGATTGCGCAATCGCCCTGAAAATTGGCACACTCATTACTTGTTGCATAATCTACAAAATTATGAAACCAAAAATGGAATTTTTCATTTTTCTAATTTTATATTAATTCATATGCGTGAAATCCTAAATTTTGCTCCAATTCAGAAAATAAAGCAAATTGCAGACTAATTTTTAGTGACATTATTCCTTGTATAGCATTCCAAACAGGGTACTTGAAAAAATTCTGGTATCAAAATGAATTTCTTATGTATTCTATTGATTAATGAATTTCTTATGTATTCCTTTGTTTTTCGACTTTTTCCACATAATTTATTACAGAACCTATTAAGCATTCTTATGCAAAAATTAATTGATTTTAGCCATTGAAAGTGAAAATAATATCTTTTTGAATAAGATGAGAAAACTCTATTTGCATAGACTTTGTACACAAAATAACTATTTTGAGCCATTTTTTTTTTGTCTGACAAGCATGTATAAAAGGTCGTGCAGCATCGTAACGGGATGTTCGATTTTCGAGAAAATGGTGTCATAGGATGTGTGAGACTTGAAAGTAAAAAGTCAGCGAGCGGCGCGGTCAAAAAACATCGGGCGGGTTGATTCACCCCCCCCCCCCCCCACGGCCCTTTTAGGGTTAAGAATACCAAATGCGTGCTTGTATTTTTCTTTTCCTAGTTTAGCTTCACCCATAATTTTATGATTAACAAAACAAAACAAAACTAAACAAAACAAAACTAAACAAAACAAAACAAAACAAGATATTTTAAAAACACCTAATCTCATGCCATAGAATGGTCTGAGACAACCAGTTATTTTCTTTTCGGTATGTTGTTTCTCATTTTCTACTCTTCAGTTGATACAGCCTGTACATCGGCGAGAATGTTACCTCGTGCTACTTATATTTCATGTCTTGTCTATTAATACGATCCGTCGTGTATAAACTGTTATCCAATTTCTTGATTAAATCAGTCGAACGCTTTCTTTGGAATGATAATTGTTTATCCGACGTGTGTGGGTTTTTTTTAATATATGAAGTGAAGAATGGAAAGATATGGAGCAAACGAAATGTCGTGAGAGATATTTAGATGAGTTCGAAATGATGATGATGATGATGACGATGATAAGGAGGAGAAGGAGAAGGAGGAGGAGGAGGAGGAGGAGGTGGAGGATTGTTGTTGAGTTGGTTTACACCAGCCTCACCCCATCTTATGCCAGTTTTATAAGCCATTCGCCAACTCAACTATACGATTGTCACCATCATCTTGATTTCAATACACACTCAAATAATGCTGGGTGTGTGTTCGTGGTGGACAACCATACACCGAGATTTAGGGAGGGTGTGGATATCTTTGATAAACCAGGGCACCTCCCTGGTTAAACTGTGATAGGCCTGGCCTAACCCACAGAGGGGCGTGAAAGATTTCGTATGAAAGATATAGCAACTCTGGATAATAGAATAATCCAGACAATTTTTATGCACATCTGATATTCATAAAAGCCGTCGAAACGTCTATCTCTTCAAATAGTTGAGTCGGAAAAAAAAAACCCACACCGCAGCCAAAGTATACTATTATATTAGTAATTTTGAAATAAGGTTATTATTTTTATTATTATTATTATTATTATTGTTATTATTATTATGATAATGATGAGGATGATGATGATTATTATTATTATCATTGTTATTATTATTATTATTATTATTATTATCATTATTATTATCATCAACTTCATCATCAGTATTATTTGTCAGTTACGATGCACGATTACACAATCATCATTGTCCCAACATCTGATTAAGATACACATAACCGAGTGGCTTCAGTGATGATAAATGGGATACAAAAA
Source organism: Diadema antillarum (assembly GCF_040938485.1). NCBI lineage: Eukaryota > Metazoa > Echinodermata > Echinoidea > Diadematoida > Diadematidae > Diadema > Diadema antillarum. Next base: position 4,164,631 of record NW_027271001.1, on the reverse strand, counting down.
GACCATCGTTATTAGCCAATGTGTGATGTCTAGGAGGTCCATGGATAAACTTGCTCCTTACACTACCCAATGCAATATTTGTTGTGTGTGTGTGTGTGTGTGTGTGTGTGTGTGCGTGCGGGGGGGGGGGCAACGTTATTTGATCGACAGCGTAGGTTTAGATTTGCGACGTGAACGTAGTCTGGGCTCCGTCTGTTACGGTCTTAAAGTGTAACCCGGTCTTAAAGTGTAACTCGATGCCTAGGCTTCTGAAAATGTGTCAGAGCGATGCGTAGGCAGCGGTCGAGCACACATTTCGTTGTGCCAATCTCCCATGGGAGAGAGGCTCAGGGCCAGCGGTCCTGTGGTACAGACTCATTTACGACCAACAAGGGTGTCTGCCTGCAAACTAGCGGTATATCATGATAAATAATACATTTGTCATAGTCAAGCACGTTCATTTCAATTCAATTCAATTGAATTCACTTGTTCTTCAACATGATATAAATGAAATCTTTAAAGAATACAAACTACTTAAAGGCAAAGGACCTTACCTTGTCACCAACGAAATAACAAAATTCATGTCAAACTATCACAGATTAATAACACGTACTGAAGAACGTAGGAGTTCACTAGAAAGCAATAGCTTGACATTTACTCCTCAGAGTATAACCTTTCTAAAGAAATAGATTATAGAGGGCAACTGGAGAGAGGAAAAGAAAGGAAACAAACTTCTTTCTTTTTTTTTGGACAAAGAACTAAGGAAAGAAAATAGTTATATACAACGCAGCACACCACATCTCGAGACATACGAGCACGGACAATATTAGGACAAGATGCCTGTACTTCAGAATAATTATTATAATAGGAAGGGGGATGCAGACATGAGTTATAGGTTTGATACATTAAAAGAAAAAGAACAAAATGAAGAAAAAAGAGCAAAATCAACGATAAATAGAACAATTACGATTTTTTCATAATGTATTTCTTATTTTGTTTGTAAGATTTAATTTTTCTTCAACATATTTTGCTATTATGAATCAAAATCATTTTCAGCGTTCAGCGAAATCTCAGAAAATATCAGATTACTATGTACATGATTTAAAGGAAAAAAAGAATGAATGTGCACAATAATTCTATTATCTTTTCTTTTTATTTTATCTCTGCTTTCTTTCTTGATGATTTCCTTATTTCTCATTTGCAAAGTTAGCCATGATTAATGGTGAACAAATAAGTATGTTTTCGAAGGTGTTTGTTGATACATTATACCAAACAGAAACAACTATAAATGATAATAATGAAAAGAACTGCTCACATAGGACCTGACGTGTAGGCCTACATATTGGTGTCTGCTCCACGTAATGTGCGGTTTATTGCACATGATTGTTCTCGAAAACACCCCATAAAATATCCTGCATACAGAAATGATCATCCCTATTGTGATTATTAAGTGTACAAACATTTTACAAGTCACTATGATAAGGAAAAGTTGCTTGGTGTATCAAATACTATTGTAGAGGTTTTAACATCTACACGTATCATATTGCTGCTTAAAGTCATACAAGACACTCGCACATCACGCGTTAACAACACATTGACACGAGACACTCACATATATCAAGTGATACATAGATTAGCTACCAAACCAAATTGTGAAAAGATGGCAATTTTCACTTCTTAAATTTAGGTTGCCAGTATGATGGTTTGCACATATACCTGTCATTCCACCCCCCCCCCCCTTTCAGTGCTATTTAATCCGTCATCTCCTCATCTGTCATCCACCTCTTCATCTATAACGCCTCTTAAGAAATAAGCGTACTTCATATAATGATGGAATCTTGTAAGTAAGGAAGAAAATTATAATATTTCTTTATTTATGACATGTTGAAATATAGGCATGCAAAATAAATGTACTTTTCTATTCTAAAACCATAGTAAATATAAAAGTTCTGATATAAATGAGTTGGAAAGCTATGACAATATATATTCGTGATTCTGCTGACAGTCGCTTATACACACTGCACAGTATACCAAATCTTTTCCGAGCAATACAATATTAAAATGTATCTTGACATGACGTGCATCATACATAAATAAGGTTGGTCACCTCAGAGTGACAATACATGAAATGTGTATGTACGTTATACAGTGTGCAATAATCTACTTTGATAGTTCAAGGGAAACATTGCACACACGTATGTTATGGAGCCCATTTCACAGTCCCCTCCTGAGCACTGTTTAATGGGAGGGGAGGATTGCCACACTATTCTTTTGAATTACACATCGACAGTATTGCGTCATATCGTTAATGCCATCACTGATAATGCCCTTTTCGACAATGCAATGCATATTATATATTTCTAAATCTGCCCTCAAAGGCTCTAATGTGTAAGATTCCATTATGATTACTCAAAAGCTGAGAAAATATCTTCAGCGAATATTTATTAAGACACTGAGAACAAAGAGCAAAAACTCAGTCTATTACAAATTCCGAATTTGCTTGTGTCTAATGGTAACAGTGAACATTTACATACAATATTTTTGCACACTGATGCACCAAATAAAAAAAAAGAATTATATGGATTAACAAATACTTGCTGATAAAAAGCTGAAATACCCGTGAAATCGTGAAATAAACGACTATAGAAATGGCAAGATTGAAACCTTGTCACACTCCCAATGACTCTCCAAAGTAGATATTTAACAAATGTTTAAACAGAAAACTTTTCATAGAGGATACTTTGGCAACTGAATGCAACTTATGCAACAAATGTTTAGATAGAGAACTTTTCATAGAGGATACTTTGGCAACTGAATGCAACTTACATTGTAAATATTGACGATCATAGAATATGTACAGATTATTAGTTTATTTAGATACCGTCACACACTACTACAACAAATACGATACTACAGCTTGGAATACCAGAATGCTGAATAGGTCAACTGGCAGTGGAATAGCTGGAATGTAATTAACATAATTAATGCATGTATACATCAGAAATGGCAAGATTGGGAGACTTGTTACAGTCCCAGTCAGAATGACTTCCAAGTCACAGAGGTTATTTGGCAACTGAAAACAACTCAAGTTGAACAATCATCGATATGATTATAGTCCTATGTACAATCCATTGCTTTTTATATCATCACACACTACTACAACAAGTACAAAAATGAGTCTGGAATGCTAACGCCGAGTAGGTTGGATTTGAAATACTGCAGCTGGAATGCCAGCATCACCACTGCCTCGACACACAAATGACTGTCCATCTTCTTGTCATTCGCCGAGCCTTTCTTCGCCATCATCATCTGATTTTCTGCCTGGACGTGGTTGACACTGACACTCAAATAGCGATGTATAAACAGGAACAAACACCACAATAGCAATACTCTGCAATTCATTTTCGAAACTTTCAAAGTGCAATTCTTATAGCAAGCGAGCGAAAGACGGAAAGAACTGGCTGATAACGTACTCAAAACCACGGATGGTGTGTGAGCAGACGACAGAAAGAACTGGCCTATAAACTTATCCCAAACCACAGGTGGCGCTCTATATGCGAGACACATTTTCAGAAGCCTAGGCACCGAGTTACACTTTAACACCGGGTTACACTTTAAGACCTTAACATCCGTCCCCTTTTCCTTGGTGCCAAGAGAGGGCGCAAACTTTCTGATTGCGATATTCGAGAGACTGCGCGCCCAACGAAATACATATTTTTTCTCGGGTATCGCAGTTCTCGGCGTATCGCAATCCTCGGGTGTCACGCCCTCATACGGCTTGACGTGTACACGATCACTGCTACGAGTAAAAAGAGTCCAGAAGCTAGACTACGTGAACGTTGCGTTGGTCCTTTCTCCCTGCATCTTGTTATAAGTAGCCTTGGATTAGGCCAGGGAGGTGACCTCCTGATTACTGAGTACGCGCATGGAGGTAGGCCCACCTCCTAAACAAAGTAACATAGCGCCCTCATGCTCAGTGTGTTAAGTAGCTCTCTGCGGCGTGAATTGAGCGGACTAAAAAATGACAAAAATGACGGGCCATTTAACCAAATAAAAGCCTAGAACCGACCGTGCACAGTCAGGCGATGCCAGGTCGATTTTTACAAGCAACTTTGCGTATTACAATCTCCGTGAGAGGTGAGTTCCACCATGTATGGAGACTTACAAATAGGTCCACGGTTACATTAAAGCGGTTACCATGGCACGCTTTTTTTAAATAGATACTTTATTTTCTGCAAATCAATAAATCAATCAACAATTCAATATACATAAGGCACATAATCATGAGCATGTGGGAAATATACAAAGTAAATTCAAAACAGAGTCGTTTGACTTGCATAAACAAAGATATGAAAGGAAAATGAAATGTTGGAGAGCATTACCATTCGAATAGGAATTCATGGTTTATTTGAGGAATATAGGTTTTGACATGGCTGAGATATCCCAAAACAACTTAAGTGTTCTTTATTGTAATGCGCTCATAATATACCAGAGCTACCAAGTCTCACGCATCGTGAGTGAGACTCAAGCATTTAGGGTCTGTCTCACGATCTCACGCACGACACCCATTTTTCTCACGCATTGGGAGCATAGCTTAAAGGATTAAAGTGAGAGTTGCAATTGAAGGCATATTTCCCTTTTGTCTTTCAAAATAAGTAAAAAATAGTCACTTAAGTATGCACCAGCTTGCACCAATAAGAGCCAAAGATTGAAAAAGCTCCCTACCGTGGGAGGGCGGACACCCCGCCCCCCTCCCAATCCCCTCCCCTCGCTCAGTCGCTTCGCTCCCTCGTTTATGCACATGCGCGCGCGCCGAGATGCTGAGTCATGAAAATCTCATTCATAAAAATTTTTTGAACTTGGCATCTATGAATATACGTGTAGTAATAGGGAGCTTTACATTTGCGACGTTTGAGACGATTGCGTTGGTCTTTCTCCTCTCTCCCTGCATCTTGTTACAAGTAGCCTTGGATTTATTCAGGCCTATTGAGTGCGCGAGAACGCCAGCCTATACAAAGTAACATGGCTACCTCATGCTCAGTGTCTCAAGTAGCTCTCTGCGGCGTGAATTGTGCGGACGCAAAAATGATGGGCCATGTAAACAAATAAAAGCCCAGAACCGACCGTGCACAATCAGGCGAGCTCAGTAGCGTGTATTGTGCAGAATTGTACCTTGCCCGAATCTTCTGTTATTAAGGCCGTGTCACATCTTTCCAGGTAAGCTACGCGGGCTTGTGGCGAGGAGGTAGCTTCCAGCACATAGAAGATTTTCCGCGGGCGAACAAGAATGTTTGCAATTTTCGCACTTGTTTCTTACCTTCTAGACGCGTGCTACTTAGCTTCTACTTGCGTGCATTCCGTGTGACCTGCGTGAGAGCTTTGAAACCGATCCATTTTCTGTTACGAGCGACTTATGGGTACTGAGAAGTACCTGCGTTGGAGTTGCCTGGGCGGTGCTGCCGGTGAGGGTCTCCTACTGGTGTTCTGCGTGTACCTCTGCGAGCGAACCCCCACGACTCACTCGGAACAAGTTTTGAGCATGCTCAAGGCCTTGTCATACCGTATCTGGGGAAGTTTTGCGGCTTGACTTGCGGGGAAAAAATTGCTACCCGGAGCTCTCCGCAGTTGATCCGCACCTCACAGTACCTAGCGCGTATCTCGCCTGTAGTTGCAACCGCAACCAAGTTTTGAGCATGACCAAAATTTTTCCGGGTGAACCGCGGGGATGCCCGGAGAAGTCCACGCAGACCGCCTGTAGGAGGCCCTTAGCGGCAACACTTCGCATGCAACTCCAACGCAGGTACTTCGCAGTCCCCATTATATGCAGCCAAGATAATAATATTCCGTGGGACTTTGCCATTCCTTCAGAGGAATCCCTTCACTGAGTTGTCAGCCCCCATGCGACTGGTACAAAGGTCACATAGTATGCTCGCACGTAGAATTTAAGTAGAAAACGTCCAGCAAGTAAGACACATGCATTGACTCGCCCAAATCCTTGTTCGCCCTCAGAAATTGCCGATATGCTGGAAAATCCCTACACACAACGAGCCTGCGTAGCTTGCCCGGAAAGGTGTGACAGGGCCTAAACATGGTTGCGGGTAAAAAAAAATTGCGTGCGCGCCTCCGCAGGTGACTACGGGTGAGATACATGTTAGGTACTGTGTGCGGCTCAATCCGGGGACCTCCGAGCAGAAAAAAATTGTGACCGTGCACCTCAAAACGACATAAAGTAGCACACACTGAGTTTTCGTGAGGACTGAAAATAAGTGGAATGGGTCAACCTAGCCGAACTTGATTTTTTTTTATATTTTCTGAAAGAGCGGGTCTTCTTTTACATTATGCTAAAATTTGGTGTCATAAAAGGGGCAGGAAAGTGTGTTTTTTAGCAGTTTATCTCGAACATTTTTGGTAGAATAGTGTGATTACGTCTTGTAACGTTGAACTGAATATGATGACGTCATCTAGATAGATAAGTACCTCACTCAGATTCATGTCTCCGAACACCGTGCTCATCAAGCGTTGAAAAGTGACCGGTGCGTTCATCAGACCGAACGGCATCCTCGTGTACTCAAACAATCCCATCGGCGTGGTAAACGCCGTCTTCTGCTGGTCTTCTTCAGCCATTTGCACCTGTAAGTAGCCCGCCGTCAAGTCGAGACTGGTGTAAAACTTGGCCTTGCCTGAGGGAAGACGTCACGGGTGGTGCGAGTATTACGCTTCCTGTAATCGACACATAGACGAATCTTCCCATCCTTCTTCCGCACAATGAAGATAGGGGACGCAAATGGGCTCTTACTTGGCTTGATGATGCCAGCAGACTGCAGCTCACTCAGGTGGTTCTTTACCTCTTTGAAATCTGATGGTGCAATTCGTCTATATGGCATTCGGAACGGTGTCAGGTCTATGAGGGGGATTTCGTGAACAATGGTGTCAGTACAGCCAAAGTCTTCCAGCCCCTGGGAGAATACATCTGCGTTCCTTCGTAGCAGCTCTTGTAGTGCATCCAATTCAGGTGGAGTTAACTCTTCCGTGGGCAAGTCCAGCTCCGGGGGCAGCGAACTGACATCTTGATGTAGAATGTTTGCAGCAGTGTGCGGGGAAGTTGAATCCTTGCTTTTGTTATTAGAAGCCTCTGCAGTCCACGGTGAGTCTAGCACTAGGCTGCCAACTTCTAGCTTCGCAATTGGCTGATGCTTACGCAGGGTCACTGGTTGTGTCAACCTGTTGGTAATTACCAATTTTAGGTCACCATCTTCAACAGGAGTGAAGGCAGATTCAACGCTTATTCCCTCTGACTCGCTGCATTCACCAACCAAGGCCATAAACGAGCGACTATGCGTGTGTCTGGGAGCTCTTGCCGTAATTTGTACGTGTTCATCGGGGTTGATGAGTAATGGCTTCCTGCTCTTGACTCTTGCGACTCCGACATCTCCCGACCGGTCAGCGAGATCCAAACCATCGCAATTTAGTGCCTGGAATGCGTTGAAGCAGGCAGACGACATGGACTTCACTCTCTCCATGAAGTCACGTCCATACTTTGAGTGCAGGCGATCCCGAGAAGCACGCAAAGCATCAGTCCCAAGCAAACACGATATGTGACCTCCCTTTCCGATCGCAGGGACTACCAAAGCTGGGACTGACTTCACCTCTATCCCCTCGATCTCGACATTGAACGAGATAAAGCCTCTATGAGGGAGTTCCTGCCCGTTCGCGCCCTCTATTCTGATCTCGGTCGGCTTAATGTCCTGCTTGCTGAGGAAGGGATGTCGTGCCACATAATCAGACGTGATGGTTGTGACTTGGGACCCAGTATCCAAAATCGCCTCACACTCCTGGCCATGACAATGCCTCACACTCCTGGCCATGACAATGATCTTTGTGTGATTGACTGGGCCCACGAGCTCCCCACCAGTTTCATTTCCTCTTGTCACCTGTGTCTCGTAGTCGGTTCTCTTCCTGTCAGGGTTGCATTGGTTAAATGAACCCACAGATTGCCCCTCATCTGCAGGTTGGGCTAGTTTAAAGGCTGCTGCTGCTGCTGTGGTCCTGCGATTTCTGTCGATTTGGACATGACCGTGCGAAGTGTCCCGGCTGTCCACACGTGTAGCACGCGTCCCTCTGCCGTGGTTGCCTGCCACCTCTCTCTCTTCTTCCCCCGTTGCCGCCTTGGGGGATCCACGGTTGCTGCAGTCGGCTCTCAAACTCTGCAAGCCTCCTCTGCTGGTCCTCCATGGCCTTGTGAAACAGATCCATCTGCTACTTCTGAGTAGAGGCCAGTTCCTGCATACTCTAGTCAGCTGTTCTATTATCTGCGTCTCCCTCGACGCCTCCTTCACATCCTGCCTGTACACTTGCGCAGATGCTAGACGCTCCTCAGACTTAGCTATTACATGCAATTCCCGCCGAACTTCTCGAAATGTCATTTCCCTCGGCCTCATTGGGGCTAGACGAACCCTGACCTTCTGGTCCATCAAGCCGAACATGAATTGCGCAGTAAGAATATGGTAAGCATAGCGTCCCGCACGGTCTTTTCAACCATGGCCGCTTGGTCCCCTTTATCTCGTTCGACCCTCAGCTTTGCTTCCAGTGCGACGGCGTACTCGGATGGAGTTTCGCTGGCCTGCTGAGTTCGGGCGTAGAAGCTTGCCATGGGTGACGTCGTCCAGTCACGGTCCCCATACTCGTCGAGAAGCTCTCGGAAAGCCAGGGCAGGCGTCATCTCCTCGTCACCACGGAGCTCCAAATTCAGGATGAGGTCCCGCGCTCTTCCCCCTGTATGCCTGACAATTTCATTGAACTGCATTTGTGGTGGCATTGGCCCCTTTACACTTCATATCACGCACCCAGTCCTCTACTTTGATTCCCCCTTACCTGTGAAGACATTGACACCCTTGACTTGATGTGACACCACGAGCCTCGGAGAAATGAACTGGTCCTGTCTCTGCGTCGGCTCTGGAACGGGGTCGAATCCTGCCATCTGAAGCGGGGCTACAGCTGGTCTCGGGTACTGCCGCGTAGCTGAAGTCATCTGGTCCGGCGTCGACGTCGCTCTCGGCATGCTGCGGGGATCGTCTGCTGGAGTTCTCACATCACTCGGTGGAATAGGAGAGGCCATCTTGACAACTAATTAGACAGTGTTGCGTTGCTATTTCTTTAAACCTTAAGCGGGGTTCCCACTATCACGATTGGCGCCTCGTTTGAAATCGTGGTCTTAATCGTGCAGCAAGCGTGATGGTCTTATCAGATTGTATCAGATCTTATAAGGTCAATCGTGGCAATCGCGTTAATCGTAGGAAAATTTTGGACGGTTCAAAAATTTTCTACGATTAACACGATTAGTTTTTGATCGTGATCATCGCATCAGATCGTCTAGGATCGTATCCAAACGCAGCAAATCTCTTCTAATCGTGCTTCTTAAACGTGTTGATCGGGATCGACTTTTTCACTTCACTTCCCCTTATTATCATTATTATTTTTTGCCCATTTGCCCTTATTTTACTCATAAATTAATTTATTTTGTATTCTGATAGGTGGTAGCCTGCATCTTTGGATTATTATTTCCAAACGGTAAATTGTATGACGGTGTGGGGTTTCATTGTCGTAATTTTTAAGGTACATCATCAAAATCATTTTGTAATGATTTCATAAAATGGAAGTTGTATTACAGATTTTTAGATGTTTTCATACATTATGTTAATGATGTTTTCATTAATGAGTTGTTATTACCATTATACAGACACACAAAACAGGATATGGGATAACTTTTGTATTAAACGAAAACAAAAAAAAAAATGAGCAAAAATAAAATGGCTATTGTATGTCTGCACGTATTGACTAACGTCAGTACAAAGATGAGAATAATTCAATGAATCGTGCTTGAATGGGTACATATCAAAGGCAAATGGTTAATTTTTAAAAGTATATTACAGAGTATTTTTTTTGGGGGGGGGGGGTGCAGTATCCTGCTGTTTGTGTATTGTACATAGTAATTAGAGTTGTTGTTTCATCAGCCATCGTTTGACCCCTTTACATCTATTTTGACACTTTTCAATGTCTTTTTTGTTGGTATGTTTGGTAAAGCACAATTTTAGAGGAAAATGGGGATTTTCAACTCTCATTATTACTGCAAATGTAAAAGTGACCATTGTCGTGGATGTGAGATCACTCGAATGATTATGACAATGAAGATCACTCTTATTATTTTTCACAGTTAGTTATTCAATATATATATATATATATGCCTAAATCCCGACACGGGCAAAGTACAATTTACAAGATGAGATTACCAAAAATTCAAAAGAAACATCAAAACAAAAGTCCATTTTTTTCATCTTGACTCTTGTTGGTGACGCTTTTCTCTTTTTAACCTCCTTCCTCTGATGATCAATTTTCATGCTGACGTCATCATGAGTGAATTTCCGCCATTCATGTCTGTCATCAACATGGTCTCTCCAGTTGTGAAGGACATCGGCTCTCCTCAGAATGTCTTTGATTGTATCTTTGTATCTCAGATGAGGGCGTTCTATATTGCGAGAGCCATCATCAAGCTCTCCAAAAAAGAGCTCCTTGACAGGTCTGGCAGCTTCCATTCGCACAACATGACCAACCCATCGTAGTCGATTTTTAACAAGGGTGGTTTCAATGTCAAGTGTTTTTGCCTGTTCCAATACTTCATCATTTGTGACAAAGTGGTCCCACTTGATGTGGAGAATAGACCTAAGGTGTCGTTGTTGAATGGTCCTGAGCTGCTTTATATGGCGCCGATAGAGTGTCCATGTTTCACTCCCATATAGCAGTATAAGGGGTCACACATTGGTTATACACTTTGAGTTTTGTTTCAGAAGTCAGATCCCGGCACTGAAATACTCTTTGCCTCAATCTTCCCATTGCACATGATGCGGCTTGAATGCGTGCCTTGAGTTCTTCATCTACTTTACAGTCTTTTGTAATGTAACTGCCAAGGTATTTGAAACGGTCAACTCTACAAAGTTTATTTCCATCAATGTAGAAATCAACTTGCTCTCCCACACTCATTGTCTCTGTCTTCTTAATGTTGATTCGTAGACCCATCTTTAGGGATAATGTGTTGTATGCAGATAAAAGAGTCTGTAATGCAGAAGACTCATTGCAGAAAATGGCAATATCATCAGCATATTGAGCTTCTCTTATATAATCTGTGAGTATCTTAGTTTTCGCTTTTAGGCGACGCAGATCAAAAATATCTCCATCATATCTGAAACGCACTTTGATACTGCAGAAAGGATCAACATCTTTAAAGGCCTAGATGGAGGAGTACAGCGGCATACATTCCAAAAAGTGTATGAGCTAATTTACAACCTTGTTTTACTCCACTATTGTAGTTTATTGAGTCCGAAAGTTCACCATTAATGAGGAGTCTGGCATGTACATTAGAATACAGTTTCCATTGGTTTCTTGATAATGCGTACAAATTTCTTTGGACATCCCAGCTTCTGTAATATTGCATAAAGAAGCTCTCGGTTAACACAGTCAAAAGCTTTGGTAAAATCTATAAAAGCAATGTGTAGGTTACAACGCTGCTCCTTACATTTTTCCATTATTTGCCGTAGTGTAAAGATGCCATCAATCGTACTTCTGCTACTCCTGTAGCCAGATTGTGACTCGGGATAAATCTTCTCTGCTAGGCGTTGAAGTCTGTGAAGTATAACATCTGCAAAAATCTTCCCTACCACACTGAGCAGAGATATGCCACGATAGTTCTCACACAAGCTGCGATCACCTTTCTTAAAAAGGATAGAAATATTTGCATCTGTCAGATCAGAAGGTAATCTCTCGGTAAACCAGAACAGATTGAATAGAGTCAGCAGGAAAGTCCACAAAACTCTACCATTATGGACTATGACCTCTGGAATAATTCCATCTGGGCCCGGACTCTTTCTCAGTTTTGTGTTCTTGAGTGCTGTTTCAAGTTCATCCATTGAGATAGGATCATCAAACTCATCAATGGTTGGAAGTTGATCGACTTCATTGAGAATCTCCCAGTCGACATTTGTCGGTTGATTAAGAAGCTCATCAAAGTGTTCAACCCATCTGTCTTTGATGTCTTCAGGAGCAGACAGGAGCTCATCCTGCTTTGACTTGACCGGATGAACATTCTTCGATTTGGGACCATACACAGCATTAAGAGTTGCGTAAAACTCTCTGTGATTCTTTTCCTGAACATATTATCTCTCAGCCTCCTCTGCTTTCTGTTGAAACCACTTATTTTTCATTCTTCGAATTTCTTCTCTTAGCCCTTTTACATCACCAGTTTTCCGTTTTTCCTTCAAGAGTTTCTGAATCACTTGCTCTTGATCATCAAACCAGTCTTCACTCTTCCTCTTTTTCTTTTCAAAGATGTGATCTGCAGCATTCTGAAGTAGTTCTTTCAAGTCATCCCAGGATGATTCACAGTCAGGGATTTTTTCTTTTTGTTAGTTAGGTGGGTATCAAGTTTGCAGGGGGGTCTTGCACATTTCTTCCTTGACTTAATCACTATACTGCATTTACACAGCAATAGCCTGTGATCCGTAAAGCAGTCTGCAGAAGGATTGACCTTGGTGACCCTGATGAACTGTCTTGCTTGTGAATTGGCAAGAACATGGTCCAACTGATGCCAATGTTTCGAGCGTGGGTGTTGCCAAGTGTTTTTGAGCCGATTTTTCAGCTGGATTATTGAAAGCTTCATCCGGGTGCAGAACTCTAATAGCATAAGGCCGTTAGAGTTCATGTGTCCTACTCCATGCCTGCCTATGACTGTTGGCCAGGACTCCCAGTCTTTACCAACACGAGCATTGAAGTCACCAAGCACAATAATGCCATCTCCTTTGGCACTGGTGATACACTCGCCGAGCTGCTCATAAAATTGTTCTTTCTCGAGTTCTGGTCGTTGCATTGTAGGTCCATAGACGCTGATTAATGTGAGATGGGCATTGTTCTTCAGCTCGACATGAGCTGTCATGATCCTATCGGAGATGGGTACTGGGTTGATGTGACTAAATTTGTTAGAAACAGCAAATCCCACTCCTGCAGTTTTGTCTTTGCCTCCACTCCAATATATTGTATGACTTCTTTCCTTTACGTTTCCAGTACCTGGACGACGCACCTCACTAAGTGCACAAATGTCAACAGATGTTGACAGTTATTCAATAAGTGTAGCATTATACCCCTGCGAAATAATTTTGCGTAAAGCCTCCTTTTTTGTTAAAAAGTGACATCATTTTGATTAAGGAGTCACTTTTCTGTTATGTGTGTGTATCAGTTATGTTAAACATTGTTAAGTAAAACACTAACTCAAGCCGAATAAACCAAACTTTTAATAACCCATGAGATAACGACATTTTGAAATAAAAAGGCATATGATACATACACTTTGCGAATAATTTTTATGAAATCGAACACATAAGCAATACTATCCATTCGGCCAACTTTCTTATATCGAGCGTATATAACACATACTACTATGTTACGTAACATTCAAAATGATTCCATCCTCTTTCTTAGCTTCCATTTCATCATATAATTATTTTCTTCATGTATTGGAGAGAAAGGTCATTTTGTCTTGCTGTTGTTGTTTTTTTTCTGGGGAAGAGGGGCAATCATCTGATCTTATGTATTTGGGTTCGCTATTTCATTTTTTTTGTGAGGGGGGGGGGGTGAGCATATCGTTTTAATAATCTATTAATTTCTTTACGTTTAATATTAGACGAGGGAATATCTGAGGTTACGGCTGGCCTGGGTGCTGCTTTCTCTCTGATAACATAATCGTCATTAGCAATACTGCAAAGGTTACGTTGTCATCATCGTCAACCTGTCAAGCCTTGCCACCATCAATGGTTGTGGATAAAATTAATAGGCCTAATCACTTTGCATAATTTAAGGGAAACAATGAAATCCATCGTCAGCCGGAGTAAAATATTCCCATTCGGGTCCAATGTTTAACTGTTTAAATGTTATAAATGTTTAACAATGTTTAACACAACTGATACACACACATAACAGAAAAGTGACTCCCTAATCAAAATGTCACTTTCTAACAAAAAAGAATGTTTTACGCAAAATTATTTCGCTGGGATATATTGCTACACTTATTGAATAACTAACTGTGAAAAATAATAAGAGTGATCTTTATTGTCATAATCATACGGGTGATCTCACATCCACGGCAATGGTCACTTTTACATTTGCAGTAATAATAAGAGTTGAAAATAACCATTCTCTTCTAAAATTATGCTCTACCAAACATACAAAAAAGACATTGAAAAGTGTCAAAATATATGCAAAGGGGTCAAACGATGGCTGATGAAACAACAACTCTAATTACTAAGTACAATACACAAACAGCAGGATACTGCACCCCTCCCCCCAAAATACTCTGTAATATACTTAAAAACTAACCATTTGCCTTTGATATGTACCCATTCAAGCACGATTCATTGAATTATTCTCATCTTTGTACTGACGTTAGTCAATACGTGGAGACATACAATTGCCATTTTATTTTTGCTCATTTTTTTGTTTTCGTTGCAAAAGTTATCCCATATCCTGTTTTGTGTGTCTGTATAATGGTAATAACAACTCATTAATGTAAACATCATTAACATAATGTATGAAAACATCTAAAAATCTGTAATACAACTTTCATTTTATGAAATCATTACAAAATGATTTTGATGATGTACCTTAAAAATTACGACAATGAAACCCCACACCGTAATACAATTTACCGTTTAGAAATAATAATCCAAAGATGCAGGCTACCACCTATCAGAATACAAAATAAATTAATTTATGAGTAAAATAAGGGCAAATGGGCAAAAAATAATAATGATAATAAGGGGAAGTGAAGTGAAAAAGTCGATCCCGATCAACACGATTAAGAAGCACGATTAGAAGAGATTTGCTGCGTTTGGATACGATCCTAGACGATCTGATGCGATGATCATATCACGATCAAAAACTAATCGTGTTAATCGTAGAAAATTTTTGAACCGTTAAAAATTTCTCTATATACGAATAGCGCGATTGCCACGATTGACCTTAAGATCTGATACAATCTGATAAGACCATCACGCTTGCTGCACGATTAAGACCACGATTTCAATCGTGGCGCCAATCGTGATATTGGGAACCCCGCTTTATCAATTTATTAATCAATTTAGAGTTTAAGTCTATGCGAGCTTCCTTCCTTTCAGTAGTCACGGGTTTCGGCACCAAAATTATGTGACCGGCTGGCGGGAGAAGCTGCAGTACGCAGTGCAGTGGAGCGTGAATTGGTCTTGGCACATGCAGACCTCTAATGCGACCAACAAGGGTTTGTGACTGCCAGTGTCTCACCTCCCTGCTGCCAGCAAGCCTTACCTTCAAAAGTACTTGTGTTCTCAGCGTCCGGACGACTAACTGAGAACTTCTAAAAACATGCAATTATTCTCGTAGAGAGATAATTATGTGAAGAATTATACCAATGATGTTATGCGACGGGCATATATTAAAATATCATATCTTTTTTGCATTGGTTATGTTATACTTGTCAGTCATTTGATAAAGTTTGCATGGGCGCTGAAATTAAAAAAAGCATGACAAAAAATACAAGCAACTGCAAAAAATGTTTGAATTTTTTCTAGTAGTGTAGAACTGCATGATTAAATATCATTACAAAAGAATGGAATAACAGATATTGTTTTCAAAAATTGCTGCAGTGATCGATTATATGCACGCAGTTATACGATTCTCGAGTAATCGATTCATGCTACTAAGAATGAATGTGGTTATTGTAGATTGCAATGGATAGAGGAAGTTTTAAATGAAGCTATTTTGGGAGATCAAGTAGATTATTATCATTGAGGGAAGAAATTTTGGATTCATTAGATAAATTAGTTTTTGATTTTATATGGAAAGGAAAAAGAGATAAAATTATAAGAAATAATATTTTTAGATTATAAACAAGGCGGGTTAAAAATTATGAATTTTGTTGATTCAGTTAAATCACAGAGAGTTATGTTGGTTAAGAAATGGAAGCGATATTTTAATTTTGTTACTGGAGACATAGGCGGAGAATTTGTATTTTTGTGTGATTATTTACCAGTATTGTTGAAAGTGAAAGCTGCACAATTTTACAGGGATTTATTAGAAGTGTGGGTGAATACGAGACAAATAACAAGTGATGTAAGGAATATATTCGTATATTGGTAATGTTATACAGTGTAGTATTCAATAGTATATGTAAGCGATTGAATAGAAATTGTATATATGATGAAAATATGCCTAAAAAGGAGTTTATAGATTAAGACATATAATAGGAAATAACAGTGAATTGAAATGTGATAGATATTTTAGAGATTTAGGCTTAGGAGTGAAAGAGTGTTTTTTTTGTTTTGTTTTTTTTGTTAAGATGTATTTATGAAAATAAACCAGTATTTGCGAGGAGAAATATGGGAGGAAAAGAAAAAGATATTTTGGAAACTGATTTTATTTTTTTTTTTTTTGTAGGAGGGATACAATTTACATTAGTTATTTAAGTTTAAAAAATGTATTTGCAATTTCTTACGGAAAAAGAAAGTGCAGTACCCGTTTTTTGATAGAATTAAACGAAATTATGGGTTTCTGTTAAGGAGATAGAAAGCCTATTTTTAAGGCTAAGACAATGTACATTGAATGACTGATTACGAGAGTTTCAATTTAAACTGGTACATGGTATTGTTTATTCAAATCATCATCGGTTAGGTTTTGTTGCGAGTAACTTTGGTGTGTGTATAGATTGATGACATGTCAAGTATTTTTGTTCTTTTTTTTCTGAATGTTCTGTCATGCTGAAAGTACAGCTCGATTTGATTTTAACAAAAGTAAGTGGTCAGTGTATTTTTTTCAGTGCATTGTATATTCTTTACGAAGGTACTGTTTTGCTTAAAGCACAGCTTGGCTTTATTTCTATAATTGTGTTATGCTGAATCGTGGATTTTGTAATACATGTGATTTGATTTTTATAAGAATTTGTTTTTAATATGGAATCAGTAAAAGATTATGGAAAAATAAACCTATTAAGACATTTTTTACTTATTAAAGGGATACCACGCATTGGCCATTCAAGAAGCAAACCATATGACTCACACTTGTGAATAAAATGGAATGTCCCATACCCCTTCAAAAATTCGTACCAAATGTACCAAAATAAATGAAAACGTAATTAAAAATCAATAATGCAGTCTGCCCCCCAAAAAAAATTGAATAGCTGCAGATATTAAGTATGAATTCCTCTACTTAAATTTAAAAGCACGTTCCTACAGGGAAATCTTTACCCACGTGAACCACATAGTACTATCACGACACTTATGTTGTGTGAAAACAATTCTCGCCACCGACCATAGGCGATATCAATTGATATCTTTTTTTTATTTTGTTTAAATTACATTTTATTCTTCATCAATGGGAAACATAATATACAAACAAAGTTATACAAAATTCTCAAGACCAATTTCATAATCATTTTCATCAATGGATACAAAATTTATACCGAAATTTAACATCAATTTAATACCTTTTGATACACTGATACATTTTTTTCACAACCCTTATACACAATCCACATACACCTCTCTTCTTTTCTATTTTTACACTACTAATCCTTCATTCTCTTTTTGATTTCATTCCTCATTACCTTACATATTTTATTGACTAAATCACTAACCCAAAAATAATTTCTTTTCAACATTCAATCAATCCACCTTAAAATATCAATATCCAGTGATTGAAGTTTATTGCCAAAAAAAAAAAAACACCCACACACAACCACCCCCATGACCACCCTATACCCCCGTCCATTCTCCCTCTTACTACCCTACCCATTCCCCCTCCCCCTTCCAAGCCCCCCCCCCCCCTCACAACAAAACCTCAAAGGCAACTGAAACCTGTGTGTCCTGACATACATTATAACACATACTTCAATACGGGTGCGTGGAAAGGCATTTCCTGGTGGATGTGCAGCAGACCATACTCTATTGAATAAAGTGCAAAACAAATTCTCAATTCTTTTTCCAGTTTTCCCACTTTTGCAAATGTATTGACAACGTATTGCGTATAACTGCTAACTTTTCTTCTTCTTACTTATCCTGCTCTACAGACCTTTTAATAAATGTTCCGTTGAGGGTGTTTAATTTTTCCTTCCTAAAAAAAAAACAATTTCTTCACCAAAATTATAACATGGTTATTGAAACTAACTGAGCTTTTCCTTTATCTGGTAGCTCTATACAAAAAAAAAAAAAAAAAATCATTTCCCAACTCAACTGTTGCAAGTCAACATAATAAAAAAAAAAGTACTTCATTTTCCCCAAACATTCCTAGCAAATTCACATGTATAAAAAGTATGTTTAGACGTCTCTTCCTCTTTATGACAAAAGGAACATAAATTATCATTTACGAAATTAAACTGAAATAAATGATGATTTGTGTACACTATTCCATGCAATAATCTAAATTGTCGTATGATACATCCGATATCAAACCTCTCAGGCCGGGCAGTAACTTCCGGTTTCATGCATTTCGGGTTCTTCCCATAGAGATTGATCGATCTCTATGGTTCGTTCTTCCACTGTTGGTTCTCCGCGAAGAGCTCGATGTACGGCCTGTGCATGTAGTGCACATCTACTGCTCGGTTCTACCCGTCTCAAACCCTTTGCCGAAGTATTAACGCGCTCTTTGTAAGGCATAATTAGTGCGTAAATATATGAATCCCGTTTGCATATAGGCCTACACATGTCCATTAATCGATGTTGTCTATGCAAAAAAAAAAAAAAAAAAAAAAAAAAAAAAAAAAAAATCACAATCACGCGTCAAGTGAGTCAAGGATAGATTACTCCTTATTTTATTATTGGTCCTCTTCCGCTTTGCATTGGGGGAAAACAGTAACTTCGCAGCCAACATCCAAGGCTGAGGTGATGGCAGAATCTGTTCTTGGCCACGTCGAAGTTCTGAGACGAGTGCGTCCCAGCAACAATACTGTAGTTCCACTCCCAGTAGTACTAGCAGCATGCAGCGTCCGCAGTGTCACGGGGATGACTGCTGTTGAGCGCCGCTCGGCTCGACAATGTCGATTTTTGTCAATTTTTTTCCCTTTTAGCTTCATCGGAAATACACTCTGCTGCCTCACATAAAAAAAACAAAAACAAACAAACATGGTGTAGTGGGTTGTTATATTGGGGAAATAAACAACTTAAAATCTAAACAGATATTGTTCTTTGGATCCAAAACACAGCTGGCAAGTTCGTGAATCGAAAAGCACAAACGCAATTCAGTAACCGGATGTCACTATACTGAGGCCGAAGAGCTTCGATATCGGAGATGTCGTACGTTATCACTTGCATTCGTCTGGATATCACCAGGGAGGTGAGTATGGCCAGTAGTGAAATACCGCAGTATTCACTTCTTTCCACTGTTACTGTCTGTCCTCGGTATTGCTACCGAGAACATCCAAAATATAATTCAACAATAATGGTTTTACTTATTTCATCATACGGAGAGTATCCCGCAGACGATCTCGCTAACCTGATGGTAGCTCTCAATATATAAGGAATGATCTATTGATTTTGAAATTGGTTGCATTGCACTGAGTAAGCATTTAGTAAGATTATAATGTACATTGCTTTAAAACTATAAGATTCTATAAAAAAGGCTAAAGGCTGATATTAGTAATCATCAGTTGCAAACTGAACTAACTTGCACTGCAATAAAGATGGAAATAAAAGACATTATTGAGAAAAAAAAAATTGAGGTTATGATCGATTGTACTCACCAAATTATAGGAAGATCGATTGCAATCACCTTTGTTGTGATGGGGGTTTTGGAAGGGGGAGGGGGATGGGGTTGGGTAGTAAGAGGGATAATGGACGGGGGTATAGAGTGGGGGGGGGGTTGCGAGGGGGGTTGTTTTTTTAACAATAAACTTTAATCAATGGATATTGATATTTTAGGTTGGATTGAATGAAAGCTGAAAAGAAATTATTTTTTGGGTAAGTGATTTAGTTAATAGAATTTATTATGTAATGAAAGAATGAAATTGTTAAGAGATTGAGGAATTAGTAATGTAAAATTAGAAAAGAAGAAATGTTTATATATGGATTGTGTATATGGATTGTGAAAAAATGTACCAGAGTGTATCAAAACACGTTAAACTGATGTAAAGTTTTGGTATCAGTTTTGTATTCACTGATGTAAGGGATTATAAAATTGGTCCGGAGAATTTTATATAAATTTATTTGTATATGTTTCCATTGATGAAGAATAAAATATTCTTTAAAAAAAAATTGTTTGAAACAAAAAATGTGATCAGGAAAGTAAAGACCAAATACTTCTATGAGTTATTGATTGTAGGAATGTATAAAGATGCTCATCGTTTATCATCTTTATACATTCCTACAATCAATAACTCACAGGAAGTATTTGGTCTTTATTTTCATGATTGTTACCTATTACCTATAGATGGAATATTATTTTATTTTTGGAGTTATATATCTTCATATATATTATACATGTATTACGGTATTTCTAAAGAAGCGTTAGTAATTTGCGATGCTAATCGATCCATTGTGGACGCTATAGGTATCTCAACGACCTTTGAATAATCTTAACTTGCGATTTTACTGCTTGTAGAATACTTAAAATTAAATGGACAAATATATATTGGATTAGTTATTTCATACCGGAGAGTAATTCACTTAAGTTTTAGTCAATACTCAGTAATCCAATAAGAAAGTAAGTAATGAAGAAGTGATTTCAGGCAATTAATAATCTTGTTCTCATTTCTTTCCTTTTACGGTAGATCAGAATTGATAATACACTTGAGTTGCATTGGAATAGTCTCAAGAATAATCTTTAAAAAAGTTAAACTGTGATCGATGATAGCTGAGTAAAGACTATACTCGCTAACGTTTGTACACGTATAATATCACTGAAGCACCAATTTCCCTTCCCAATAGATTCTTTCCAATTTACGTGTCGCCAAAGATCTGCAGAGCACGCAGTAAGCTTACATTATTGTAGGCTCTATTTTCACGTAGATTCTAAATGTTTGTCTTTGTTATAAAGAATGTTTTATTCTTCAAGAAAGCAATCAATTTGGACAAAACTATGTAGGCCTACAGTATTTTGACATCAATTTCACAATCAGTACGCCATTTTGAATTTCATTTGCTATACGCGTTAAGGCCCCTGGCCAGTCACATGAACACGGATCCTCAAGGATCTACACGATGATCGGGGGAGTTCCGGGATAGCTTCGACGAGTGTTGATATCAATGTTCACACGGTATCAACATGGCAGCTATAAGGCCAGAAGAGCGCGGAGTCTACACGGACCAACACGGCATCTACACGGATCAATACGGCAGTTACACGACAGCCACACTGACCATCCCGGATTGCTCTGCCATCACGGTTCACAGACATCCCTCACCTCGGACCACCCGGGATCTGATCCGGGGTGATCCCTTGGACTTTGCGGGGGGGGGGGGTGGCTAAAAAGGGGTCAAGAACTATAGAATAATACTTACGTCTCATTCAAATTTATGAAATTTGATACCTTCTCATTCACAAAATATGCAATATCTTTGTACAATGCATTTATGGTCAGGCGAGCAGACAACGAGGAAAGGAATCTTCCATGGTTTCTATTTTGATCGCATCTCGCATGAAGATCATACAAGCAATATTTCATTTTATTTATTTATTAACTATTTTCGTCCTGCCCTATTCAACAGATTGTGACTGTATTTCCTCATTGGCTTAAACGTTCTAAAGCCAATTATCATGTTAGCACGCTGGACAACTATAGGCTTAGGGCTTCATCAAAACATCACAGCGCTTTTGTAGGGGGGGGGATAAAATTTAATACAGGGGTGTTACGGCACATTGTGGTAACTGCACATTTTGGTAAAAGAAATTTGTTACGAAAATGTGCCGATGATGCACCTGTACCTGACGGGATCAACTGTTACCAAAATGTGCAGATAAGTGTGGATTTGCCTGCACATTTTGGACAATCTGCACATTTCAAGTTGGTAACTGAACTAAAAGCCCATGGATGGGCTTGAGAGTTAATACGGTCAAGGAGTTAAGGTAATATGGTCCTGTGGTAAAAACAGTCAAGAAACTTTTTTTTTAAAGCTCACTCTTGTGATCACTTTTCGGCCGCCGTCTGTCGTCGTCGTCCGTCGTCGTCGTCCGTCGTGCCTCGTGCATAAATTATTTACATTATCATCTTCTCTTCGAGAACCGGTGGGCAGATTTCTACAAAAATTTATGGGAATCACCCTTAGGGCGTATAGGGACCCAAATTAAGTTGTTCATGTGGAGTATGTGGCCCTCGGGGGCCTAGGGGGCCCAGGGGAGGGCCCCCAAGGAAAAAAGGGGTAACCTTCAAAAAATTCTTCTCCAAACCCAGAAGCAGTACTGTAAAGATATGTTGTATAGATACATTTATAATATGAAAAATGAAGTTTGTTTATGGCAAGACCCGAGATGGTGAAGTTTGAGGGGTGGGGGCCAAGGGGGAAACATGCAAGTTTATCTTCTCCTTCAGAACCAGTGGGAAATTTTAAGTCAAACTTGGTGGGGATCATTCTAACGGGGTAGGAACCCAAAGTTTTTCATGTGGAGCATGTGGCCCCCAGGGGTTCCCAGGAAGAGAGCCCTAAAGGGGGAAAAAGTAGTAAACTTAAAAAAAAAAAAAAATCTTTCCAGACCTAAGAGCAATACAGTCAAGGTATGCTGTATGTAGAGACCTTTACATGATTTTGAAGAATATAGTTTGTTCATGGCAAGACTCAAGATGGCCCCTTGGGCCTCTAGATGGGGGTGCAAGTTTGAGGGGTTGGGGCCAGGGGGAAAAACACATTTTCATCTCCTGCAGAACCAGCAGTGGGTGAATTTCAATCAAACTTAGTGGGGATCATCTCTAAGGAGTTGGGTTTGGGGAAGGGAAAAAGGCATATTTCATACAGGTAGATACCGTTATAGATGAGGAATATAAGCTGTTCATGGCAATATTTAGGATGGCTCCTCGCATGGGTTCCTAGAGAGGTGAAATTTAAAAAGGGGACGGCACCAATGTATTTTGATGAGAGGCGGGGCAAAATGACTCATAAGTGAATTTATTGAAGCATTTAATGAACAGGCGTTTCTTTCCCAACCCTCTCCGTTTTTCCTTTTTCTCCTTTTTTTTCCTCCCCTGTTTTGTTTGACAAGCAGTATATAAACGCCCCTGCCAACTGTAGCGTTGCCCATGAGTAAAACAAATCTTTTGGATCAATCTCTCCAGGGGAACGTTGAGAAGTCTTCATCGAGCTCATGAGTGACACTTGGTCACATGGTCTGGGCATAATCAATTAGGATGTAATTGCAGAATTCTGTGTTGAAGTTTGATAGTCCCAACTAAGCCCCATCAGATAAAACAACCAGAATAAAAATCCATTGTTTAATGAAGGAGATGTATCATTACCGTGAATTTCTGAGAAAATTTCATACATTTGCATAAATTTGCATCATTAATTAATTTCAGAATTCTTATCATCCTTATCAAATCTTATCATTTCGAGCACACATAGACTACCACCAGCCTGAATAAAGTCACGGTTTGAGAAGGTACATCAGTTGCTTCTGGTTTGGATTATTATTGTGAAGCATTCTTTGATCATGGTGTGCCTGAATGCATGTGAAAAGATCATTGTTTTCTTGGTCAGCGATGAACCTGAAGTGAAGTGCATGCGTGCATGGGATTAAGAGATGTGAGTTGCAGCCAGCTAGTCAGCGACTAGCAGCTCAGTATAATTTTCATTTACACACTAAGACTTGCGATCACGTATCACATGTATTGTTTGGAATTAGTACTCTGTTCTTCAATTTGAATCACCTGTTCTCAGTGTAATCACTGAGAACATTCAAAATTTAATTAATCATCATTTTCGATAATTGTGAAATATGTATGTCAATGATGAATTATGTCAAAATAATGAACAATTTCAAAAAAGCACGTAATTACAAAAGTGGTTGTATAGCATTAAAATGGCATTTAGATAAAAATCATATGGGAATCGCACCAAATCTTATAACAAAGAATTTAACTTCATTTTTTTTTTTCTGTCCAGCAATTGCAAACTAAATTCCCTTGCAATGTAACGAGATAGAAAAAAAAATCATGATATCAATATTTGGAAAAAAAAATCATAGTCATTATCGAGTGTAAGAGCCAAATTACACGATTCTCTATTAATCGATCTATTCCAATTTTTTACTACCGTAAAAAAAAGAAAGGAATGAATGGACGATTGTTATTTGGTAATAATAATTTCTTCATTACTTATTTCTTCTTGGACTATTGATTTGAACTTAAGTGAATCATTCTCTTGCATTAAATAACTTAAGAGCTACTATACAGTAGCTCTTTGAAATAACCAACCACATTTACATTCATCAATTTTATTCTACAATTACTTAAATCGCACACTGAAAGTGCTGAAGAATTATTGAGGTACTTGTAGCGTCAAAAGTCGTTCGATTAGCTCTGCAGACTATTAGGAACGCTAATCTAGAGTAAAGACAGTAATGTAATGGTGATTACTAGTACAGTATTCATCGCATAATCGGGCATCTGATAATCGGGAACCTTGCTTAAATGACATATGCTTCCCAGAAACATTTCCAATGCATGTTATTTTCACTGGATAATCGGGCGGGGACCTCAGATAAACGGGACAATTTTTCTTCAAGCGATCTTTGATTTGGTTGATATTTTACACAAAAAGCTACCAAAATACCACAACAATATTTCAAAGATTCCCTATCAGTTGTCGTTTACATCGAACTTACAAAGCAAGCTTCGGACTGGTGTGTTTTGACCTCTGTCCATCCAGTACACGTAAATGCATAGCCACGAAAGCGCCGTGTATAAGTATCCATGCCATTGCGAAACACATGCTTTCGCGAACATTCTTCTCCCCTACATAAGCAAAGCCATGTGCTCGCTTGCAATTCCTACTCACATCCAATAAAAAACATGCCTCGCTCACACAGCTCAGGCTGTGTACGTTGTTTAATCGCAGTCATACACTTTGAGGGCAAAGTCCAAATTCCTCGTCTCTGAGTGTTTCAACTTTCAATACACTGTGATCTGTGTGTACGTCACAATCTTCCTCAGTTGTGAATGAGCTCAGAGGGTCGCGCCGAGGGGTAGCGTGGTTGTGTATTCATGTACATGTACAGTACGTCAGTATGCGTGTGTGTGTGTGTGTGTGTGTGTGTGTGTGTGCACTACATGTACATGTCGTATGCCTTTAGTGTATGGTGAGTGCTCATCGCGAAATCGGGCACCCGCTTAAAGGGGCTGTGTTTGCTACTCCCAACCTGTCCCGATTATGCGATGAATACTGTACCATGAAATTCCATCTGTAGGTTATGGTGATCCTCAACAAGACCATCACAACGGTAAAGTGATTATCTTGCCGTAAACATCATGTATACTCGCTCGTTCCCATCTTTCCTCACTATTATCAAGAGAGTAGAATATAAGAAATTCTTATGAATCAATGATGGCAGCAATGTGAAAATAAGCTCAAAGTTATGTGAGGGAGTCGAATAGATTGTTACCTTACGAATTTTCACAAAGCAATGCGAATTTGTTTCGTTTGACAATGAAAGTGAAAAACTAATGTTCTCAGTGAGATATTTTTATATTTATACTAGAGTAACTGCGTCAGTAAGCGGCCGTGCAGCCGTTCGCGGCAGGTACAACATACACGGTAATATACCGCTAAACACAGCACTGCAATTACATGCACACTACACATATACTAACACACTGGCAATCAACAAAAACCAATCGATAAAATGGGCACAATCTCTGACGAAAGTGAAATTTTCTCACCGAAATGACAACATATCGCATCCAAAATGAAATTTTCGGTACTTCTTAACATAACAGTTAAGAAACAATGGTCCAAGAAACTGGATTTTTTGTCGTTTTCTCGATGTTCATGGATTTTGAAAACACATCCTCACGTAAAATAGAACTTTCGCGAGCCGATGTGGGCCGCCATTTTTTTTTTTCGGAAAGTGGATGTTACCATCGAAAAAAAAAAAAAACGGGAAAAACACGAGAAAGACGTCAACAACACCGCCAGAATTGCGATCTTGTTTGCGGCCAATGCATGTGCGCACGCTATTTTCACGTGCTTTCGCAATGGGAATTGGCGCTTACGCAATGTTCGCGAGACATGTGAAGGCGTTTCAGCTAAAGATCGCGGAGCACGCGCGTATTGCATAGGGATTGTACATCGTGCCGCAAGCAGAAATACTACGTCGCATATCGCCCTTATCGGCGAAAATTGTGCCGGGTTTTGCCCTGGTAAATCATGAAAACTGCGTTGGTCAATGGTTAATTTCTTTTACGAAAACAATTGCGTTAATGAATAATCTTGTCTATGATATATGAAATGGTTGAAAATAATTTGCCTGATTTGTTTACAAGTTGGAAAAACCCCTAACAATGCTTAAACTGCCGCAAACGGGATATTTTACTCTAGTCAAAATACGCTTGCGACGGTAATCAAGTCACAATGTATAAACATTTTGAACGGTTTGAGTTATATTGTCATTGTTATTGTGGTTTTTGTATTTTTTATGATTATGTTCAGATGTATATACAGTCTTCTGTGTCTTTGGTTTCTGTTAGGGATGATGAAAAAAAAAAACGAAAAAAAAAAAAACGTAATTCAGAAATCAAACGGCAAACGACCAAGACCAGGACTACGTTGTACTGGACTGACTCTCCATGTTCCCAATACCCGCCTAAAGGTGTATGGGGATAGAGCCTTCTCTTCTGTTGCACCACGTCTGTGGAACTCTCTACCAGTCCAGCTTCGGAATTGCAGCAGCCTCAATACATTCAAGTCTGCACTGAAGACTTATCTTTTCCAGCAACTTTGTGAATGATGTGTGACACTTTTTGGGAGCTGGGCGCCTTTGAATGTTTCTACATATAAATGGCGCCTTACAAATGCTGTTTCATCATCATCATCAACAACAGACAAAATGGGGTCAATCATTTTTTTTTTTGTTTTAAAGAATATTTTATTCTTCATCAATGGAAACATAATATACAAATACATTTATACAAAATTCTCCTGACCAATTTTATAATCCTTTACATCGATGAAGACAAAACTGATACCAAAATCATAGTAACTTAGATCGATTAATGGGAAATCGTGTAATTTGTTGCAAAAAATCGATCACGAATGTATTTTTAATAATGATATTATCATTTTTATTCCTATCTTAGTGCGATGCAAGGAAATTCATTGTGCAATTCTTGATTAAAAAATAAAATCATTAATTAAAGTTGGGAATTTTTAAAGAATCGAACAATTTTAATGAGATGCTTAAGTAATTTTTTACTAAATGCTTGATTAGTGCAATGTAACCGATTTCTAAATTATTTGATTTTTATAAAATTTACAAAAACGACGTATAGAATTGAGATCTCTTGCGATAAGTCCATAATTATCTTAATGAAAGTTAAGAAATTTTGAATGTTTGCGGTGACTTTACGACCGCAAACAGATAGACGCTAATAACAGCTCATAACAGTCTTCATCACGGAAGTGCGAATAAATGTGGATTCATAACAATCTTATTCTCTTCGATCATATGTTCGAAGCCGCCACTCAAAAATGTTTGAAGTATGCGTCAAACAGGATCTGCCCCTCTCATGTGAAGACAATTGACTCGTGTCTCCATTCATGTGAAAACGACTCGAGAAATTAGCGCGATGCATCCATCGTGCCTGACCCGATCGATCGAGGCAAACTGTACACAAATCATGAGAAATTTTGAGAGGGCACACACATTATGTATACTGATGCTGTTTGCACGTACTCAGCTGTCGAATTAGCTCGGAAAAAAAAAAATCGGGTTAATTCTCTTCGGGCTGATGTGAATAAGAATGAAATCCCAGAATCTTAATCTGCATCAGATTTAATTCAGTGCACGATCGTTGATCCAATCTTTTCCCGCTCTAAGTTAGTCAGTAGGACAGTCATTGCTTCGCTGGAGCCTTGACACAAGTCGTCCAACGCCCATCTTAACATATCAATTGGCGTGGAAAACGATAAAGCCCTGCAGTGTCAAAAAGTGCTGTCACAATTTGTTGAAAAAATGGCGCGACTGTATATATATATATATATATATATATATATATATATATACATATATATATTATATTATATATACAATATATATATAATATACATATACACGTATATAAACAATTGTACAGTATATGTATAAACACGTTGAGAATTCTCGTTTGTCTCCACGAAGCATTTTTTGACAATAAAGAATGAGTCAATTAAGTCTCCTGAAAAAGGCAGAGGCCTCTGAAAATTCGAGTCGAAAAACCTCATTCTTTGTTGGCTAAAAATATAAATAGATAAATAAAAGATACATTAACACTTTTATTTCTTAATTTCTTCATTTTTCTTCAAAGGGGGCGCTGTAGCATAATGGATAACAGAGCCTTCTATTACAGAATTTGGCCAACCCTGTGATGAGTTTTTCGATCTACGGTGCTCATTTCGTGCAAAGAGGTTCTATTATGTAATAGAGTACTAATAAGCCCTGACCATTCAGTGCACACAAATGAAAACGGGGCCAATTGAACAGTGACGCGTGCGCACGAAAGAGGTCGACTACTAGAAATGTGTGGTACCCTCGCTAATGCTCGACTTCTCGACCACTTTGCTAAAGGGGGCGGGTCGTTCAATTGGCCCCGCTTGTATATGCGAGTGCGCACTCTATTTTATTATAGAACCTCTTTGGTGGTCGCAAGATGAGCACAAAATGGCGTCTGTGTTTAAGCTGTCCAAACTCTGTAATAAAAGGCTGCCGATGGATAAGACTCCCATCTCCCGAAGACCCGAGTTCGAATCCCGCCCCTTGCTTACTTCTTTGGACAAGATATTTTCACCCACCATGTCCCTCTCAACCCACATTATTATTATTATGAAGGTGATGATGATGATGATGATAAGGAGGAGAAGGAGAAGGAGGAGGAGGAGGAGGAGGAGGATTGTTGTTGAGTTGGTTCACACCAGCCTCATCCCAGTTATGCCAGTATAAGCCATTCGCCAACTCAACTATACGATTGTCACCTTCATCTTGATTTCAATACACACTCAAATGCTGGGTGTGTGTTCGTGGTGGACAACCATACACCGAGATTTAGGAAGGGTGTGGATATCTTTGTTAAACCATGGGTGCCCCGCTGGTTAAACTGTGATAGGCCTGGCCTCACCCTCAGAGGGTTGTGAAAGATTTCGTCTGAAAGATAGCAATTTTGGATGATAGAATAATCCAGACAATTTTTATACACATCTGATATCTATATAAGCCGTCGAAACGTTATCTCTTCAAGTAGTTGAGTCTGAAAAAAAAACCACACCGCAGCCAAAGTACTACTAAACTAGTAAGTCTGAAATAAAGTAATTACTTGTATTATTATTTTTATTATTTTTATTATTATCATTATGGTGATGATGATCATGATGATTATAATAATTATCATCATCATCATCATCATCATCATCATCATCACCAGTATCATTATTTGTCACTGACGATGCACGATTACACAATCATTATTGTCCGAACATCTTAATGTATTCATTAAGATACACATAATCGAGTGGGATACAAAAAGACCAACGTTATTAATGTCTAGGAGGTCCATGGATAAACTTGTTCCCTACACTACCCAATGCAGTATCTGTTGTGTGTGTATATATGTGTGTGTGTATGTGTGTGTGTGTGGGGGGGGGGGGGGGCAACCTTATTTGATTGACAGCGTAAGGGCGGGTTAGTTAGCCTTTAGATTTGCGACGTGAACGTTTGAGTAGGCTTACATCATTGTAGGCTCTCTTTTCGCGTAGATTCTAAAAATGTTTGTCTTTGTTATAAAGAATGTTTTATCCTTCAAGAAAGAAATCAATTTGTACAAAACTATGTAGGCCTACAGCATTTTGACATCATTTTCACAATCAGTACGCCATTTTGAATTTCATTATTGCTATACGCGTTAAGGCCCCAGGCCAGTCACATCAACGCGGATCCTCAACGATCTACACGATGATCAGGGGAGTTCCGGGATAGCTTCGACGAGTGTTGATATTACTGTTCACACGGTATCAACATGACAGCTATAAGGCCAGAAGAGCGCGGAGTCTACACGGACCAAAACGGCATCTGCACGGATCAACACGGCAGTTACACGACAGCCACACTGACCGTCCCGGATTGCTCTGCTATCACAATTTACATAGGCATCCCAGATCACCTCGACCACCCCGGACCAGCCCGATCTGATCCGGGGTGATCCTTTGGACATCCTTGGACATGCATGTATGTCCATGTAGAACCGGGATGCAAACACGGCAATTTTGGGGGGTCAAAAACATCCGACGTCATCCAGGGATTGCCATGTTGGCAGAGCATTTCGGGATGGTCTGAGTGGCTGCCGTGTCGCTGCCGTGTCGCTGCCGTGTTGATCCGGGCAGATGCCGTGTTTGTCCGTGTAGACGCCGCACTTTTCCGGCCTTATCCGTGTAGCTGCCGTGTTGATACCTTGTGTAAAGTCCGATATCAACGGATCTCCAAGGTTTTCCCAGGACTCCCCGGATCCCGCGGATCACCATGTACATCCATGAGGATCCGTGACTAGGACCATAGCTGAATCTTCATGATATAACAGAAACCACAGATAAGGAAATCATGTAGATATATCTCAGTGTAATCAAAACACACATAAAATCATAGAAATATGGTTGCGTTTTCATTCCTAGTTTTTCTTTTACAGTAGTATTGAAGTTGATATAGCAGTTGTGCTGCATTTACCTGTGATGGTCTCAAGAATAACAATATTCAAACGAAAATGTAACTGTGATCGATGATACGCTGAGTAAATACTATACTGTTTGTACGTATACAAAAGTACCAACATTCCTCTTTAATCATGTTATTCGATTCAGTCCAATTTACGTATCACCAGAGATAGACCTGCAGCACACGCAGTAGGCGTATAGTATTGTAGGCTCTATTTTCACGTACATAGATTTTATCTCAGTATATACTTTACATTTCATTATATACTTAAAACCATTTGCACAAAATGATAAACAGTATTGTCACATCATTTCCATGATCAGTATCTTACTCTGATGAATTTGATTTGTCGACTATTAGGGTTTCAAGGCCGAGTGATGGCGCGATCACGAGAACTGCTGGGAGTCGGACGGGGGGGGGGGGGGGGGGAGGAGGGAAGGGGTGGTGGATAAAGAGGGGTCAAGAACTATAATAGTACGTGTATCATTCAAATTTTAGAAATTTGATACCTTCTCATTCACAAAATGTGCAATATCTTTGTACAATGCATTTATGGTCGGGCGAGCAGACAACGAGGTAAGGAATCTTCCATGGTTTCTATTTTGATCGCATCTCGCTTGAAAATCATAGAAGCAATATTTCATTTTATTTATTTATTTATTTACTATTTTTGTCCAGCCTTATTGAACAGATTGTCTCTGTATTTCTTCATTGGCTTAAACGTTCCCACGCCAATTATTATGTTAGCACGCTGGATAACTATAATTATGTTTAGGCAGGGCTCCATCAAATCATAAAAGCGCTTTTGTTATGGGGGGGGGGGAGCACTGGGGGGTATTAAATGCAGGGATGTTATGGCGCATTAACTGCACATCTTGGTAAAAGGAATTTGTGACCAAAATGTGCCGATAATGCATCTATACCTGACGGAATCAACTGTTATAAAAAATAATGTGCAGTTAAAAGTGGATTTGCCGGCACATTTTGGACAATCTGCACATTTTGGTAACTGAACTAAAAATACATGGATGGGCTTGAGAGTTATTATACGGTCAATGAGGTAAGGTAATGGTCCTGCGGTAAAAACAGGCAAGAAACTTTTTTTTTAATATTTTTTTTTAAGCTCACTCTTGCGATCACTTTTCGGCCGCCGTCTGTCGTCGTCCTTCGAGCGTCGTGCATAAATTATGTACAGTATCATCTTCTCTTCGAGAACCGGTGGGCAGACTTCTAACCAAATTTATGGGAATCATCCTTAGGGGGGTATAGGGACCCAAATTAAGTTGTTCACGTGGAGTATGTGGCCCTCGGGGGCCTAGGGGGCCCAGGGGAGGGCCCCCAAGGAAAAAAGGGGTAACCTTTAAAAATCTTCTTCTCCAAACCCAGAAGCAGTACTGTAAAGATATGTTGTATATAGATACATTTATAATATGAAAAATGAAGTTTGTTTATGGCAAGACCCGAGATGGCCCCCTGGGACCTATAGGGGGCGCTGTGGCATATGGATAAGACTCCCGACTCCCGATCGGAGGACCCGAGTTCGATTCCCGCCCAGTGCTTACGTCCTTGGACAAGATGTTTTTACCCGCAATGTCCCTCTCGACCCAGGTGTATAAATGGGTACCTGGCAACGCTGGGGTAATAATAATGGCAGGGCCCTCTGGTAGAGCAGTGGCAACACTGAAGAGGCTACCTGGAAAAATAAGACATTATTATTATTTTATTATTATTATTATTTGAGGGGTGGGGCCAAGGGGAAACATACAAGTTTATCTTCTCCTTCAGAACCAGTGGGAAAATTTCAGTCAAACTTGGCGGGGATTATTTTAACGGGGTAGGGACCCAAAGTTGTTCATGTGGAGCATGTAGCCCCCAGGGGTTCCCAGGAAGAGAGCCCTTAAGGGGGAACAAGGAGTAAACTTAAAACTTAAAAAGAAAAATCTTCTTTCCATACCTAAGAGCAATACAGTCCAGGTATGCTGTATGAAGAGACCTTTACATGATTTTGAAGAATATAATTTGTTCATGGCAAGACTCAAGATGGCCCCTTGGGCCTCTAGATGGGGGTGCAAGTTTGAGGAGTTGGGGCCAAGGGGAAAAACACATTTTCATCTCCTGCATGCAGAACCAGCAGAGGGCGAATTTCAGTCAAACTTGGTGCGGATCATCTCTAAGGGGTTGGGTTTGGGGAAGGGAAAAAAGGCATATTTCATACATGTAGATACCGTTATAGATGAGGAATATAAGCTGTTCATGGCAATATTTAGGATGGCTCCTCGCTTCGGTTCCTATAGAGCAAATTTAAAAAGGGGATTAAGAGATGCGAGTTGGAGCCGACTAAATTACTTCAGCGACTAGCAGCACGGTAGAATCATTATTTCAACACCGATCACACATGATCTCGGCCACTTGGAAGTTGCTCTCTGTCCATCTATTAAAAGCTTTACCTGTTCTCAGTGTAGTCACTGAGAACATCCAAAATAAAAATAATTATAGATTTCGGTAGGTAAGAAAGAGTGATAAATCAATATTTTATACAAAAAAAACAAATAATTATAAAAGTGGTTATATAGCATGTAGATAAAAATCATGTGGGAATCCCATCAAAACTTAACAAAAAGAATCTAGATTATTTTTTTTTTACCAGCAATTGCAAAGTAAATTCCCTTGCAATGAAACGAGATAGAAAAAAAAAATCATAATATCAATATTTGGAAAAAAAATCATAGTCATTGTCAATTATAAAGGGACCAAATTACACGATTTTTCATTAATCGATCTATTCCAATTAAGTTTTTTTTTTTTTTGCTCTTTTCTTCTGTTGCTGCTTACATATCAAAATTATCTAATCATCACTCGTAACAAAACCAAAGATATTAAAATCGTGCAGTAGATAAATCTTAATATAATCATAACACATGCACAATAATGATAAATATAACCCAAACTTACAAAAATGCACAAGTAATCATAATGTCTGAAAGTCATAGAGTAATCTTACCCTGACTATACACATGAGGCAGACAGATGGCAGGACCCCGAAAGCGTATGTGGACTTTCTAATGGGTAGTAGTTCTCGGGGTCGCACCATCACTCGGCTTAAGGTATACAGTATGGTATATGTCTGCAAATGAATTTCATCAGAGTGTACTGTTTATGAAAACGAGGTCATAATGCCGTATAATGTGTTATATACATGGGTTTCTTTGATGAGGAATAAATCATTCTTTAGAACAAAGACAAAAATTATAGAATCTCTGCGAAATTGGAGCCTACAATAATGTATTGTAATCCTACGGCATGTTCTGCAGGTCTATCTTTGGCGACGTACTTTGGAAGGAATCGATTAAAGAGGAATCTTTTCAAAAAGTTTAGTGATCGATGATAAGCTGAGTAAAGAATATACTAGTACAGTGGGGTCTGTAGTACAGTGTACATAGTATATTATACGAATAATGTATGATTTTGTTCGTGCATTTGGGCACGTAATACCGC
This sequence comes from Diadema antillarum, assembly GCF_040938485.1. Lineage (NCBI taxonomy): Eukaryota > Metazoa > Echinodermata > Echinoidea > Diadematoida > Diadematidae > Diadema > Diadema antillarum. The sequence continues at coordinate 4,130,221 of NW_027271001.1, read as the reverse complement.
ACTCGGCGCGAGATTCGCCACTGGTCTATTCAACGCGGCGCTACGCGCCTTGTTGAATAGACCAGTGGCTTATCTCGCGTCTCGTGCGATATTCGTGCCCTATGCACTCACAACTCATAAATTATTCGTATGATATACTATGTACACTGTACTACAGACCCGACTGTATATTCTTTTCTCAGCTTATCATCGATCACTAAACTTTTTGAAAAGATTATTATTCTTAAGAATATCCCAAGTAATTGCAACTCAAGTGCTTTGTAGACTATATACCGCAAAAAAAAAAAAAGAGAAAGGAATGAATGGACGATTGTTATTTGGTAATAATAATTTCTTCATTACTTATTTCTATTTGAACTACTGATTTGAACATAAGTAAATCATTCTCTTGCATTAAATAACTTAAGAGCTACTATGCAGTAGCTCTTTCAAATAACCAACCAGATTTACATTCATCAATTTTATTCAGAGTATTCTACAATTACATGTACTTAAATCGCGCGTTGAAACTGATTAAGAATGTTTGAGATACTTATGACATCAAAAGTCGTTAGACTAGCTCTGCAGATTAGTAATGCTAAACTATAGTAAACACAGTAATGTAATGAGGATTACTAGTACCATGATATTCCATCTATTGGTTATGGTGATCCTCAACAAGACCATCACAACGGTAATGTGATTATCTTGCCGTAAACATGTATACTCGTTCGTTCCCATCTTTCCTCACTATTATCAATTGAGTAGACTATAAGAAATTCTTATGAGTTAATGATGGCAGCAATGTGAAAAGATGCACAAAGATATGTGAGGGAGTCGAATAGATTGTTATCTTACGAATTTTCACAAAGCAATGTGAATTTGTTTCGTTTCACAATGAAAGTGAAAAACTAATGTTCTCAGTAAGATATCATTACTTTTATATTTATACCAGTCAAAATACGCTTGCGACGGTAATGAAGTCACAATGTATAAACATTTTGAACGGTTTGAGTTATATTTTCATTGTTATCGTGGTTTTTGTATCTTTTATGATTATGTTCAGATGTATATACAGTCTTCTGTGTCTTTGGTTTCTGTTCGGGATGAAGAAAAAAAAAAACGTAATCCAGAAATCAAAACGGCAACAGAAAAAATGGGGTCAATCATTTTTTAAAGAATATTTTATTCTTCATCAATGGGAAACATAATATACAAACATATTTATACAAAATTCTCTGGACCAATTTCATAATCGTTTTCGTCTATGGATACAAAATTTATGCCATCAATTTTATACATTTTGATACACTCTTAAACATTTTTTTTTTTTTACAATCCATACACACAATCCATATTATACACATCTCTTCTTTTCTATTTTTACACTACTAATCCCTCGGTCTCTTTTTAATGTTATTCTTTCATTACATTATAAATTTTTAAAACTAAATCACTTACCCCAAAAATAATTCCTTTTCAGCATTAATTCAATCCAACCTAAAATATCAATATCCATTGATTAAAGTATGGTGTTAAAAAAACCCACACCAAACCCCCACGCCACTCTATGCCCCCGTCCACTCTCCCTCTTACTACCCTATTCCTTCCCCCTCCCCCTTCCAAAACCCCCATTACAAACAAAACCCCAAAGGCAACTGAAACCTGTGTGTCCTGACTTATATGATAACACATATTTCAATACGAGTGCGTGGAAAAGGCATTTCCTTGTGGATATGCTGCAGACCCTACTCTATTAAATAAAAGCAAAACAAATTCTCAATTCTTTTTCCCGTTTTCCCACTCTTGTAAATGTATTGACAACGTATTTCTTCACCAAAATTATATGATTAACTATATATATGACTAACTGGGCTTTTCCTTTATCTGGTAGCTCTTTACAAAAAAAAAAAAAAAAAAAAAAAAAAAACTCTTCCCCACTCAACTGTTGCAAATCAACATATTAAAAAAAAAGTACTACATTTTCCCCAAACTAGCCTAGCAAACTCACATGTATAAAATATATGTTTATATGTTCCTCTTTATGACAAAAAGAACATAAATTATCATTTACGAACTTAAACTGAAATAATTGATGATTTGTGTATACTGTTCCATGCAATAATCTATCTTGAAAATCCTTCAAAACAGAACTCAAAGTGCTACTTCTTTCCCTACTAAAAATGCATTTTATATCTTTATTAGAAAAATCACAAAAATATAAATTTCTCTTTTTTTTCTATCACCAAAGAATCATCACTTACTTTCTTCACTAATTCAACATAAATATCTTTGGAGGTTATCTTTTCCAAAGGAATTTCCTTCCCTTTTCTTGCAAAAATCATTTCATCAACACTTGTATCCTTCTCTACCTCTGTGTTCTCTATATTCCTTTTCCAACCAATTGGAAACATTTCAGATATTTTCTGAATACTCAAAATATTTGAATAATTAAATCCTTTATCATAGAAATACTAGTATTCAACATAAAATTAATTTTCCATTCCTATCCATTATATGTTCCAATCTAACATATTTTTTGAAAAACAGATTTTCAGCAAAACTGCATATTCCTTCAGTACGAATCATTTTATTATTAAACAATGCTTCCTTCCTTATTTAGTTATCATTACTCCTAAATTCCCTTGTTTTCAGCCATGTTTTCAGCAGATCCCTGGAAAATTCCGGTATAGACAAATTCAACAGATAAATAAAAAAAATTACAACAGAATATAGATTTACCTCCAATATGTTTAGTAAGAAAGTGAAAATATTGTTTCCATTACTTGTTTACCATGAAATAACCTTTTAACCCACAATCAATCACAGTAACTTAGATCGATTAATGGAAAATCGTGTAATTTGTTGCTTATAATCGATCATAAACCCATTTTCCATATGGATATTTTGACTTTCATTTCTATCTTATTAGGTTTGGAAGGAAAGTCATTGTGCAATTCTTAGTTAACAATAAAATTATTATTTAGGGTTTAAAATTCATCAATTACCGAGCAATTCTAATGAGATGCTCAAGTAATTTTTACTAAATGCTTAATTAGTGCAATGTAACCGATTTCATAATTATTTGATTATCATATAAATACTAAAAACACACTTATCATAAGCGCACTCGAACTCGGAAATCAAGAGATAGTCCGAAGATAAGCAATTTTGGATGCTCACGGTGACTTTACTACCGCGAGCAGAAAGAGCTTAATTAATGACAGAATAAAACAGACTACCTCAATACAGCTTGCAGATACTCACGATAATCTCATTCGCCTTGATCCCTTGCTTGAAGGCGCGGAGCGACCACAGAACTCTTTTGTGGACGCCACTCACAAAATACTTAGAGTGCTCAGTACGTGTCAACTTGGATCTGACGCTCAGATGCGTAGACAACAGACTCGTGTCTCAATAGGCGTTTTCACAATCAGCCCGATGTTTCGAAATAGCGCGCTATTTTCTGACTTTGGAAACTTTCCCGATAGCGAAATAGCCCGCTACAGTATTTGATAATGTGAACACATATTAGCGCGCTAACTGTATCGCTCTGACCGAGAAAATTTCTCGAGTCCAACTCGGGAAATTTCTGAAATAGCGGGATGGTAGCGCGCTATTTGATAACGTGAAAACGACTCCAGAAATTAGCGCGATGCATCCCATCATGCTTAGCGTGTGTGACTCGATCGATCGAGGCAAACTGGCAAACAAATCACAAGGAATTTTTGAGAGGGCACACACATTACTGATGTTGTTTGCACATACTTAGCTGTCGAATTAGCTCGAAAAAAAAAATCGGGCTAAGTAGGCGATTTCACATCAGCGCGATAAAAAATCCAAACTCGAGATATTTTCCAATTTCCCAAGTCAGAAAATAGCGCACTATTTCGAAACATCGGGCTGATGTGAAAACGCCAACTCTTCGGGCTGATGTGAATAAGAATGAAATAGCGCTCTAATACGCAATCGCGAAAAAATATCTCGAGCTTTGATTTTTTATCGGGCTGATGTGAAAACGCCTATTGCATAATCACCAGCCACTACAAGGAATATAATATTATGTCTTTGTGATGGTAATTACTTTTCGCTATCCCTACTTGCAAACGATGAATAGACAATTGTAATCTAGTGTGGGCTACAAGTTCAAAAACTAAACTCAACCCTATTTATTTACTGCAAAAGAAAGCCATTCGCATCTGTACTGGATCACAATACTTAGCCCACACCAGTTCACTTTTTTATCAGTTATAAAAACACTGAATATATTTGATATAAATACATTACATTCTTTGCTTTTTATGTATAAGTATTTGAACAACTTACTTCCAAACATTTTTCACGATTTCTTTAAACTGAATTATACCGTTCATTCATATCCCACTCGTAATTCGCAAAATTTTCATTTAGTAAATCCCAGATTATTAATTGCACAAAAATCTATAAGACACAATGGACCAAATCTTTGGAATACACTCCCAGATTATGTTAAATCGTGTAAAACTTTATATTCTTTCAAGGCTAGATTGAAAACTACATTACTGTCAGATTACAATCTATGAATATAGCATTTGAATATATATATATATATTTTTTGTATGATCACATTTCTTTTCCTGTAAATTGGATTTAAAACTACAATAAATATACGCAATGTTTCTGTGTCTATCATTTCATTTCATTCTCATTATCTTCAGCATCACCACTATCACTTTCATCTTCATTATCACATTTTTCTTCATCATTAACCTGTCAACATCATCATACATCACCATCATCATCATCATCATCATATTTCACGTTACTCTTATTCGTACCTATGCACTATACATATGTAAGAAACAATGTATTTACAGTGTTTTATATTTTGTAGTATTTCTCCATTCCGCAAACAATATAATTTTTGTGTATTATGTAGATAGGTCCCTGGGCTGCCACGTGCTCAAGCTTTTGCTTATAGTGGCAGTCCTTCTTCCGCATAATTCCTCAGATAATTATTTGGAAAATTGGTAATACGATTTATAATTTGTTAATGAAATTAATTTACACATCGATTTTCCTTCTTTGAATCATGTACTTGTAATCTGCTTACTGATATTCCATGTGATATTACGGAAAATAATTTTGATTTATGTATGAAATTGTGTTGGAAGAAAAATAAATCAAACAAACAAACAAACAAACAATAAAGGCACGGGGGTGCGCGAATAGAAATTGCTCAATTATATTGCTGAAATAAGTATCAAAATTACTTGAATGTACGTGATTGTACGCTGATTTGACATATTGATTTATAACGAATTATACTTGAAGATGGTACCATATCAGTTTCATTTTGCGCAAATAAGGAGAAAAGTGATAAAACCGGCTTTCCATGAGGGTAAAATCTCAAATACTTTCACAAAATACAGCTCAGATTTACACTTTTGCACATATTTTCGAACGGAATTGACTTTTGTTTTATATACTTTATTATTAGGTGAAATTTCATTGCATTTGATATATAACCGAGCAGAATATACCCGATATCATGTTAGCGTTAGAAATCTTCAGATCGCTCAGAAGGATGACGGCTTCAAGCATCGAACATCAAGGCACAAATGCACCTGTGGAATTCTTTTGTCCATCCATAGGAAACTGACAGCTGATTGAATAATTATAGTCAGTTGTAACTCCATGTCTCCATGTTGACGAAATGACCAATTTCGTAACGAAATATTTCATGAGACACTTGGCGCTCCATGGTTTTTGTCCATGGTTTAAACCATGGTTTCATTTGTACCTCCTTCGTGAATTCAGGCCTTTGAGCTTAGGTTTGATTTATTATGTGGCTGTTTCCCTACAACAGTGTAACTTTTGTCACATGTCGGCGTTAGACAATGAATATGTTGTCAAGGCAACCGTCTTGCTCACTAGTTGGGTTTCTGCATACAGATTTTGGGAGGAATGTTGAGTTTTAGAATGAGCGGAATATTTTTTTAATCATCCTTGGGAAATGTGCTGCCATGGTATCACAATGATACATTTGTTTGTTTGTTTGTTTTTGTTTGTTTGTTTTTTGTTTTTTTGTTGTTGAAAGAATATCAAATCACCAGTTTTGCTGGACGAGCTAACAAGATCAGGTCGGGGTAGGGCATTGGCCATATTCAGTTATGATTTTAGTCTTATTTGTGTTTGAATTCGGCGCATTTTTGTGTAATAATGTATTATTAAATGTTTGTATCTGTTTTACATGATATAGCTGATTCTGGGTGCATGCACTAGTCGGGGAGGAAGGTCTCGAGCCTCGGTGATTAAGTTTGCCTTTTCCTCCCCTGGCAACCAGCAGCATATACCTGGAATCACCACAATTTTTAGATCATGTACGATTTTCTGTTTGTATTTCACATCCGCTTGTATTTTTGCAATCGCTTTCTTAACATACTCTTTTCTTTTGCCAATCTTTTAGAAAATTTTTGTGTAAAAGTACGGATCTTCATCTTCATAAAATCCCATAACAACCTTTTATTTTGTATTTGCAACCTTTTTTCCTTTTTTAAATTCAATATTTCCTTTTCATCTCTGCTACATACAGTTGATTTTCACAAAGACTATTATCAAATTTCCAATATGATCTTCTTCTTTTTCCAATCTATTTCCTGTTTTGTTATATAATGCAAAACTATTTGCATGATGATCCGGAGAAATGGGTAAAATTATTTCACATGTTATGCCTACTTCATCCCAACTATGGGATATCATCCATAATCCAATCTACTTTGCATAAAAGGATTTCTTTTTAGTACATTTGTATACGTAAATTGCCTTTTGAAAGGATGCCTAATTCTCCAAATTCCCCCCCCCCCCAAAAAAAAAAATCAGACATAAATTCCTCAATTGCTTGATTAATGCTATTTGAAGTCCTATCAACAGAATAACCAACATAATCTAATTCAATATCCCTAATCATATTAAAATCACTGCCTACTATCACCAGATACCCTTTCTTATCAATTTTTAGCAAGAGTTTTACAAACCTTTTTCCAAAATATCAATTGATTACTTTCATGATTTCTTATGGGGAAAATAAACATTACCTAGTATCAATCTGATACCTTATAATTTATATATACCTACCTTTATTGTCTTGAAAAAACCTGAAACACATCAATATTCACCATTGGCGAGATTAACACAAGCACCCCTCTACTGTGAACCATGACTAACATAATAGGGGCCTTCCCACATTGAACTCCATCTGTCCTCTATATCTCTGGTACTAAATGTTTCCTGTAACAACATGTCTGGACCTTAATCTTTACACCTTGAAAAAAACAGTTATCCCTTTTCTCAATATCTCTAATTCCCTTAACGTTAAGTAAATACATTTTACAATCAATAAACTATTTTCAGATTCGTTTGTATTACGTAGTTGTAAAAAATATCCGAAATATAACAAAAAACAAACCCAACATGAAAAAGTACGAAGTTGCCCGGGACCAAATGCCGACCTTTTAAAACCCAAAATAATCCTAAACATCTTCTCATTTAATCCCTCCCTTCACTACACGAACTTTTGATATCAGTCAATAATTTGTTGCTTATAATCGATCATGACTGCAATCCCATCCCCATATTGATATTATAATATTTTTAATTCCTACCTTATTGCAATGCTACTAAATTCATTGTGCATTTCCTGATTACCAATAAAACTATTAACAAAGTTAGGGACTTTTTTTTAGAATAGTGCATTTTCAATGCTATACACATTTATTTTTTTACTATATGCTTAGTTAGTACAATGTAACCGATTTCACAATTATGTGATTATAGTGTAAGAGGGCCTTCTGACACATAGGTGACGAAAGTTCATTTATATTCCAATAAAACAAATTTTGAATGTTCCCGGTAATTCTACTTCCGAGGAACAGTTTGATTTCAAAGGTAGAGCATGACTGTTTACGCTTCTGTCACATTGGAGATAGACAGCGTCCATGTAGTTTCCTTCCAAATAGACATGCGCAGGTTATCGAAGAATCGTAATCTGCATCACCTTCCCCGCTCGAGTCAGGAGCACGGTGATTGATTCGTTGAAGCCCTGAGACAAGTCGTCCAACGTCCATGTTAACATATCAATTGGCGTGGAAAACGATCAAGCCATGCATTGTCAAGAAGTGCTGTCACAATTTGTTAAAAAAAGGTGCGACACGTATATTATATATATATATATATATATATATATATATATATATATATATATATATATGGGTGAGAATTTTGAACGATGTACAATTGCCCATTTTCGCACCTTATGACATTCTTTCCCTTAGAACACGCCAGGATGACTAAGAAACCAGATTTTTTCATGTCATCTCAAAGATTGGTAAATTTCCTTTCAGGAAATAATTATATGGTTTGGTTGACTTTTGCCTGATATTTTTCATTTGACAAGGACTTAAAGCATAAAAATACGGTAAAAACGCTATTTTCACAATAATTTTTGTTTTTCAAAGTAAGGATGTGCATATTTAAGCATACGTGGCATCTAATATCGGACCATGTTCTGGATCTGACATATCATGGGTATGAACCACAACATTATAAGAACTATATGAGCACGTATAAAATCACAGAGAACAATTGAAATATCAAAGTCCTAAACAGGCGAACGTCCGTGGTGCTTTTATTTCTATCGCTGCTGCAAATTCTACTTTGTTGTCCCAACTGTAATGTATACAAAAATTTGGTGTTCCACCTAATGAACATATCCTGCAAAAATTGTACGTCTGCTGGCTGTACATGGGACGTAATATTCTTTTATGCAAAATTATACTCAGTTTTCGTCACGGACGTGCTTCCGCTATTTTCTAATAAAGATCGTATCCCATTAAACGCTATTGGTGATATTGTTCTGAGTCGTAATCAACTAAGATCTAGCCACACGATAATATGTTTGTTTTGAGTTTCTGTCCTTCCTTTGTCAAATAGGAGCCGAAATTATATTTTTAGACGAACCTCCGAGAAAAAAAGAACGTCCGTGATGATTAAAACGTTTTCGAGTGGGACACCATCTTGCTTTGATGACGAAGGTGCATTTTACCTTTGGCTCTCTAGCCGAGGAGCTGTACGTTATTTTTGGAGCGGACTGAGGCTTGTCCGCAGTTTTTGGACCATGCAATTCACCGAAAACCAAGCAAATGATTAATATTTCCTCTGAAAATTCACCTCCTGATCCCCCTCTGAGCAATACATATGTTGTAAGGATGTCAAATTTCTTATAATTTGCATTGACAATACCTTTTCAAATTTTTGACAGAGTTAGGAAGGCTAGGTACTCTCTGCCGATTAGTTATCCGTCCGGGAACATGACCCTATCAGTAGAACGAACGTCCGTGACAATTCCAGCGAACGTCCGTGACGTATGCAATCCCTTCGATAGGGATAACTTGTCCCAAAAGTGTCCTGTATTCTTTAAAACTTTTAGCTCCAACAGTCACAAATAAAGTTTTACAAAGTAAACAATGAGTTTAGGGCAGTAGTTTCAGAATTTTTAAGGCGTTATGTGATCATGATGAAGAAACAGTTGAAAATTTACTCACAATTTTACGCTTGTTTTCCCTCTAATTATACAAAAACAGCTAAACACTGAAAACAAAGTTATAGGAAAATGGAATTTTGCGTAATCTGTAATTTCTGTGCATTTAAATTTCTTTCTAATGAGGATCTGGAGACAATTTGTACTGTCACAGGTTCTGAAAGTTTCGCTCACGGACGTTCTGTCCGAGAAAGGAAATTGCTGATAATTACAAATATATCACTGCACATAAAGTTAATGTTAGTTGAAAATATTACCAAATCACAGAGCCACTCATACCCAAAAGTGAATAATGTTCAGCTCTCAATTTACTTGTAATAACAAAAGGAAAACATTTTGGTCACGGATGTTCGTTGGTAGAATAAGTCAATGGATTACATAGTAGGAGAAAGAGGATCAGTGCCACTTTTTAGTGACAGGTGCGCCAAGTGTTTATCTTTTGAGTATGGTAGCTGCCGTCTCAAACAGAACACATCCAGGTTTGGTCTCCATAACGGACGTTCGCTGTAATTGTCATGATATTAAATGCCTTAATTCATTCTTATTTTTCTCTTCATGACGATTTTTCTCTCATTCCCTCAATAGCCTGGACATGCTGCGACCAAACAGAAAACAGAAACAAAACAAAACAAACCAAAATAAATCCGAAAAGTGCTACGTAATCACATGCAGGATAATGACGGAAGAAGTCTGTAATGGGCATGTGTTGAATAAAAAATGGAAAAGTTTCAAAAGGACGTGTAAGCAGTTGAATAAAAATGACTGAGAAACAGAGAAGGGATCGAGCTCCAACACACAGAGAAAAGAATTGCCAGTGCACTCCCGTCGAACCAATTTCCTCTGGAGAAGTTTTTGTTTGTTTGTTTAGGTTTTTTATTCATCAAAATGCCGTCACAAGCGAACAAAAATAATGCAGTTTACAATTATTGTGGGATGAAAACAAACAAATCCTCCGCTTATCATCACATGGTGTTGTTTTATACTCATCAATGAAAAGCAATGTTCATTTGTAATTCTTTCCAAGATTTTTTTTTTTCATTTTACATTTAAGAGACAGAGAGATCGTCAATTTGTTTGTGCTTTTGTGCTTACTTTGAAAACACAAGTTAAAAAAAGTAATGATCAAGAATAGGTTTAAGGTTACACTTTGATACGTTCGCTCTTCCTAAGATTCGTTACTCCGATGTCCAAAGGTTTGTTATTCCGAAAATGAAAAAAAAAGTTTGTAGTTAATTAAGGAGGTTTGTTATTAAAAATTGTCTTATTCCGAAAGTTTGTTAGTTCGAAAAATAAATATTAATGATCATTATCTTTAGGTCCGTTCTTCTATAAAAGTGGAAAGGGCCTGATATTCGTTTAGGTAAAAACGGTTATTATGAGGTTTTGAAATTTGGAGGATTTTAGTTGTTAACTTGTTTCTCCACATTTGGATAAGCGAACATGATTTTTCATGCTCCGATTAATAAACCTTTTGATTAACCTTCGGAGATTCCTATCATTTATCGAATAAAAAAGCTTCATAATTATACGAACTCTATCAATTTTCGAATTGACAAACTGTATGAATAACGAGCCTCCGAAATGACGCGCTACAACATGTTTGTTATAACAAACCATAATGCATAATATCGAAGTCACAAACATCCATCCATGTAATATGGACTTACTGTGTCTTGTTATGACGAAACTTCGCAGTATCGAACCTATTATCATTTCTGACTAATATAATAATAACAATTCTCCTCGGTAACTGTGTGTAACACAAGGAGCAAACATAGAGGGATTTCTTCCCAACGTATTCGTTTGTCCTCCCCAGCTAAACAACATATTTCTATAACGTAGCACATTTCTGTTGTCTTTCTATGTTAATTCTTTGTCATAATTTTAGCTGTGACCATGTTCGTTATAAGCAAATTTTGTATTGTAGACTTTAGATAACAAATTTAGGACCTGAATCTTTACTTCATGATAAAGAAATTTTGATAAATATATTCGTTCTCAAGGATGGACTACGTCACTGAGATTACACGTACGTTTGTACGTTCATTTATTAGAGATGGAAAATTGTTTTCTTTGATTCCTCAGTATGAGAAGATAAACAAGCTTATGTAATTGAGAATTTACAATATCTGTTCAGGATTTTGCAGAGGAGTTTGTTCTCGACATGAAATTGCTGTTTGTTGTAAGTAGAATGCGTTTCCAACTCAGGAGAGCTGCATCTTGTTTGTTCCGAACGTCCGTGAGCTACATGCGAACCTCCGTGATGAAAACTATGCTATGTTCGTTGGGTTATAGAGACTGCCTAGATCAGATACATCTTAAAAAGGTATGTTATTATTTGGGAGTGGGGATTGATGTATAGGATAGTGAAATAAGAGGTCAAAATATTGAGTTTCTGTAAAATGCGCGTAAAGTGGAGAAAGTGTTAAGCGGAAGAGCAATATTTCAACAGAAACGACGAATTTAGTTAAATCATCAGTTGTCTACCATTACGTACAGGTTAAGAGTACAAGCTTAATATTCTGCAAGCACGTACACATGTCCCTTAAGATATTTTGTTAGGATTTTGAACTGAATCAGATCATTGCAAACTATGTTAAATGGTATTCAAGTGTATGTGCTGTACTATTCCTCACGGACGTTCGCTGCTCTGGACATGGTAAACTTCAGCGGTGAATAAAAACTTGTTCCTCTGGGCAAATCCTAGTATAATTGGGTTCATATTAAAGCTTGAGTTATACTCTTTCAGGTAAGATGAATAATTTGGATAATTTCCTACTTTATAAATTTTGCCTTGTTTTGGCTCAATTGTACACGGTTCAATATATATATATATATATATATATATATATATATATACATATATATACATGTATATATGTGTGTGTGTGTGTGTGTGTGTGTGATCACAGCTCGTTATTCCAAAGGTTACTTAGTAGTTATTCCAAAGCTCCTTTACTCCTAAGGTTCGTTAATCCGAAAATGAAATAAGGTTTGTTATTCCAAAGGTTCATTAATCCGAAAATGAAACAAAGCTTGTTGTTCCGAAGGTTCGTTAGAGACCCTATATCACTTCACATCAACGAACATTCCGAATAAAGAACCCTATTTCATTTTCGGATTAACGAACCTTCGGAGTAACGAACCCAATATCATCTTCGGATCAACGAGCCTTCGAAATAGCGAATCGTGTTTCATTTTCAGATTAACGAACCTTCAGAGTAACGAACCTTCGGAACAACACCACATTAATGTTCGGATTAACGAACCCTTTTTCATTCTAGGATTCACAAAACTCTATAGGTATAGGAAATTTGCGTGTTTCAGGTTAACGAACCTTCGGAATAACGAACAGCACCTACGTATATATACATAGAAATGGAGAAATAAACTGGTAATACATTTTCTTTTTTGCCAACAAAGAATGATTTTATTTGACTCGAATTTTCAGCGGCCTCTGCCTTCTTCAGGCGTCTTGAATCAGTCATTAGGGAGCTTTAGATTTTGACGCGCGGACGTTTGAGCCGACGCTTGCGCTGGACATTCTCCTCTCCCTGCGTCGTGTGGAAAAGTAGCTTTAGATTACGCTGGGACGCAGCTTATAAAAAATAAAATCGCGCCCCCATATGATCAGTGCATGAAGAAGCTCTCTATGTATAGTCAGGTGCCCGCACCTCGTCAGGGGCCCGAATACCGTCACCCCGCTCAAAATCGTTTTGAGCGCACTGAACAAAAATGTATGCCCGGGACTGTGTTCTGTACGCTTGAAACTTGGCAGGACTACCACAACCAAGCAAATTGTGGTGAAAACCGAACAGTTTTTCGCGAAAATCTGAAATTTTAATAGGGCTATAGGAATACGTGTTATATCACCCGCACGCATCTTTTACGTGTATGTCTATGGGAACATCACGGTCACCCGCACACGTCTTTTACGTGCTAAGTCTATGGGAGAGCGGGTGACGAGTTGCGGGCCCCTTCCTTAGCGCGCAACTTTTTCGCATCGTTCGCCTTTGACGACGATAGCTGCAAATTTTCAATATCGATCAGTGAACTTGTGATTCCATTGGAATTTTCAGCATTTTTCCTGTATGTGAGTTGGATTTCAAAGAATTTCAGTGGCGAAATGTGATTCAATCATGGGCAAACATTAACTATGACGAGGTGCGGGTCACCCAAGTATACGTCGCAAACTGTGCGGACGTGAAAATAGCCCAGTACGCGTAGTAAACAACTCAGGCGACGCAAGCTAAAAATAGATTGACTTTACGCGCGCTACTGCGCAAGCTCAGAACATGTTTTTTTCCTTTGAACGTCCGCGCGTCTAAAATCTAAAGCTCCCTATTATTAGCAAAACAATACATTATCAGTTTATTTCTTCATTTCTTCTTCGACGCGTAATACATGTAGTTCGAAAAACTACATATTACATAAAACTGTCATCGATATGAGTAATAGCTGAATAGTGTACAGTTTAGTTGAAGGTGATTTGAATATGAATAACTATATCAGTTTCATGAAATCCATGATTAATTTCAAAGTTAGGTTCTAGATTTTGGTCAAATTCTAACCCTCTGTACAAAACTTGAATTTTGCACAGAAACTAATGATGTGTATCTCAGCGTGCACTTTACAATGAGCCTGAACAATGGACATGGATACCACCTGTTCAGAGCTCTGCTCCAAGGCACATGGATGCTTTATTACTTATAAATGATGGATATTGCCCGAGCATTGCTAGTCTGAATTCATGGCAAAGGATGAAATGCATGCATGCACATGAAAAAAAAGTAGGCACATATTTCCACATGCTTGATTTAATCAAGATGATATGTCAAGATGTCTAATAATAAAAAAGATTGTTCATCAATGTATGTCATTCAACTTCAAAGATACCTATTATGTAGTTGTAACAGGCGAACTTCAAACACCTGAACGCTTTTACACTTTATTTTTGCTTCTGCTTCAATTTGGAGAGTTGTAATAACTGATGGTCACTGTGCAGTTCTTGAGCACAAAAATGGACTAGTCATTGTTTGACGCGTATCCGGGCAAGTACCCCCAGAGGGCAATTACCCCCCGGCCAAATACTGGTTGGTGGTAAGGTTAGAGTAAAGATTGGGGTTAGGGTTAGGTTTAGGGTTAGGAGTTTGGGTTAGGGTTAGGGTTAGGTTCAGGATTAGGATTAGGATTAGGGCCAAGGGAAGGGTGCGGGGTAATTGCCCAGGGGGTAATTGCCCTAGACCCTGTTTGACGAATAGTGCTCTCTTTTCTGCTCTCTCTTCTCTTACTGCTGTCTTTTCTCTTATGTCCCTTTCCTTCCTTTCATAGTTTTCGTTACTAGGTTGTTTAAGAAGACCAACACTTTCATCTATACAGGAACCGATACATTACAAGCTACAGGAAAATATCTACCAATCACCTGTAGGCATCCGATTACCATGGTAGGAGGAGGAAAAAAAGAAGAGAGAGAGAGAGAAAAAAAAAAGAGCTAAACAAAAATAATATCTCATACATTATACCAAATCAAAATGCCATAAACTCAATAATATAAAGTATTCAATGCAATTGGATAGCCTTCAAATAACGTTTAAAACTCTCAACTGAAACAAATTTACCATATATTATATCTAGGTCATTCCATAATTTTGCGCCACGATAGATCAAAGATCGTATACCATAATTAGTTTTGGGTTGGGAGAGTTTGAGTTTATGTTTGCCAGATCTCGTTACATATGGGGTTTCACGCACATGAAACATACTGCTTAAATATGACGGACAAAAATTATGGGTTATTTAGTATACATAACGCATGCTGAGTGTTTTCTCCAACGCACACTAAGTCTTTCTAGTTTAAGTACATCATACAAATTTTGCGAAGGAAATAAATAATCCACATTCAGTACAATCCGAAGTGCCCGATTTTGTAATACTTGTAATTCATTAAGATAGGACTTGTATGTGTTTGCCCAAACTACATCGCAGTAATCAAAATTAGGCTGAATAATTGATTTGTAAAACAATAATGCCGTGCGTCTATCAATATACAATCTTATTCTACGAAATAGATATAACAACTTTAACACTTTTTTCTTCACATAATCAGCATGTTGTTTCCAACATAAATTCTGATCAATAATAACACCTAAGTATTTACAACATTCATTTCTCTTTATTTCATTATCATCTATATAAATATGACAACTGTTAAGTACTGTTTGGCACTTTTTCAATCGCTGATGTGTACCGAGAAACATTACTTCACATTTCTTTGCATTCACGGTGAGTTTATTTTGTTTAAACCAGCTGGATAACCTATAAGCAAATCAATATTCAATTTCCTGGTAATATCAGTTGGCTCTTTCGATGCAGTAAACAAGCAGGTATCGTCTGCGTACAAAGATAGCTCGCAATGATTTACATTGTATGGCATATCATTAACAAAAATAGAAAATAATAAAGGGCCTAGAAGTGAGCCCTGGGGTACACCACATTTCAAATCAGATTCAGTAGATATATAACCATTCACAGACGTATATTGTTTTCTATCTTCAAAATAATTTCTGAACCACCTCAGTGCATGTTGGCCAAATCCATACATTTCTAACTTCTGCAATAATATACAATGGTCGACGGTATCGAACGCTTTCTTGAGGTCGATTGTTACAAGACCAACAATATTACCTTTATCAATCGCATCCAACCATTTTTCTGTTACGTTTAATAATGCAGTTTGTGTTGAGTGCATTGGTCTAAAACCTGATTGACATTCTGTTAATATCTTATTTTCATTCAAAAAATTATTAACTTGATTATATACAACCTTTTCCATTACTTTGCCCAAAATCGAAATAACAGATATAGGGCGATAATTTTCAATGTCTGATTTGTCGCCGCCTTTGTGAATTGGAGTGATGCGTGCGCACTTCCACTGACTAGGTATAATACCAAGTTGCAGTGACTGGTTAAGAATGTGTGTCAGTGGCGGTGCAATAATGGAGGCTATTGGTTTCAGGAGCTTTGCGGGGAAATTGTCTGGTCCAGTAGATTTATTCAAGTATGGGAGGTTCCGTAGTACTTCCTCAGTGTCTTTGGGCAATACCTTGTCAAAAAGGAACTTATTGGTAAACAGTTTTGGTGTTTGGGGATACCTTATTTCCTTCTCCGCAGAGTCAGATGCACTGTGTAGATTAGTACCTATATGGTACAAAAATAATCGTTAAATACATCTGATAATTCTTGTCCAGTTAAATGCTTATCATTATGAACAACAAAAATGGTTTGACTTTCCTTCTTTTTTTCAGGTGCTAAGTATCGTAGGGTTTTCCATACATTTTTCACATTAGCAGCCGTTTCAATCTTAGTCGAAATAAAATTGCATTTTGCTTGACGAATTTTGCTTGTAACCAAGTTTCTGTTCTTCTTATAATTATCCCAGTCACACTTTAATGTAGATCTTCTGGCCCGGGCTTTCAGTTTATCTCTTTCTTGCATCAATCTCAAAATACTGTCGGTCATCCAAGGTGAATCTCTTTGCTTAATACGCCTTTTCCGTAGTGGTGCATGTTTATCAGCCACAGTCATGATCGCAGAAGAGAAAATAGAACAGGCCTTTTCCGGATCGTTCGATTGAAATACACAATCAAAATCAATATTATTAACATCATTAAAGAAAAGTTCTTCATCAAAATGTTTAAAACTTCTTCCGGTTTTATATTTATGCTGCCCAATACTACGACATTTGGACCTTCCAACAACACAGTATATCATATAATGATCACTTATAGACGTTTCAATTACTCCACTGTCACATATTTTGTCGTCACTATTACTAAATATAAGATCAACTGTTGTCGTAGTACTTTGAGTTACTCTTGTGGGCTCATGAATGAACTGTGTAGCATTAAAGGACTCCATGATGTCCACAAGTTTTCTCGTGTGCCAGGGTATACATATACTCTTCACGTCACAATTCAAATCTCCCAATAAATAATAGGACATTTTCAAATCATCAACTTTCATCATTACTTTTTCAAATTTCACAAACAAATCATTACTCGAATTGGGAGGTCTGTACCAACACATTACATAAAACGATTTTTGCAACTCAAGTTTTACTTCTATTACAATCAATTCCAACTCATCATATATGTCAAATTCATCCTTATGTACAAAAATTATATTGTCTTTTATGAATACAGCAACGCCACCGCCTTGTCTATTTCTATCACGCCGTAATAATGTGTAACCAGGGCCCCGTTGCTAGAAACTTTGCGTTTAAACGCAACTTGCAACTGATTGTCACTGGCCAATCAAAATCATTGTTCAATGCATGTCTTCTTAATAGGGCAGACCCTGAGCCAATCAGAATGATTGTTTCAAAATTAGCAATTATTTGCAATTGATTGCAACTTTCTTGCAACGGGGCCCAGGTATACTAATTTCACCATCATCAACCACAGGAGATAAGTGAGTTTCACTGAGAGTTATTATATCCATATCAGATGCAAGAGCAAAATTTCTAACTTCATCGATATGTTTCATCAACGATGCACAATTCAAATGAACAATCTTTAGGCCCTTTTGAGATTGTAAATTACTAATCTTACTCTTTACTTTATCTAATTCTTCAGTTGTCACTGCAATTGGCTCAGCGACCGTGTTTGTGGATTCTACTTCAATACAAGAGCTAAGAGAGTCACCAAACGGCAACATTTTCCAGAGACATACATTGCATGTCCAATCATCATTTGACTCAAAAAAAGATCGTGATTCGCTAGAACATTCAAAGTGACCCCAACAATTGCAAAGAGTACACAACATAGCATTTTGGTTATTTTTCACTGATTTTTTACAGAAAATACAAGGATATCTAGGAGGCATAGCAAAAGAAGAAAAAAAGAAAAAAAAACTCACATTACAAATAAATCAGGGTAAAATAAAAACAGTGCAGAACATCCCAATTTCAAGTATATGGGTATTATATGAATTGGAATATATGAAAAAGCAAACAATAGATCGGCTTTTAGCTTCACACGATAGGGTTACAGGGCATTCAAGTCACTCTGAGTTCGAATGACTCTGTTCATTGTCTTTCCGTTTGTTGCCTTCATTTTCACAATGACACGACCATCACTTGACCACACAGAGAGGACACTTTGTTTCCTTCTTGCGCTGTTGAGCAACTGCAAGTTCGCTTTAGTTAACTGTTCTTGTACCACGATGTTTGAACCTTTAAGTAGACGACGATGTGAGATGACCGCGTGACGTTGTCTGTATGTGGTAAATTTCACAACAATAGGACGTGGCCTGTTCGCTGGTTTGCCATCCTTGGGTTTTGAAGGGCGCTTCGCTTTCTGCACTAAGCCTATAGTGACGGCGCATACCCAGTGATTTCGACTCTTTTTCGAATAATAAAATCTTGTCGCAACTAAAGTAGCCTGTAAAATTTTATTAATACCACAATTTGGAATCACATACTATACCTAGGGGTGTTCCAGAGGGTCCAACCGACCACCATGCAGTCAAACCTTTTCTGCGGGTGGGTTGAACGAAGTCATTTTTTCTGGGTCCCTGCGCCTTGACTACGACGTTTCTGCGCTGTTTATATTTCAAAGAGTGATCATATTTTGTATCAAAGACAGCGAAGTTTAGAACTGATTAATCAAAAATGGGCGAAATATCTCCATGTATACACGGACGGTTCCAAGTCTCCAGACCAAGGAAAAGTAGCTGCGGCTTTTTATGTCCCACATTATAATTACGTAGAATCTAAAAGACTCCATGCAAGACAATACTTCGTCGGTTGAGAATGATAAGGGCGTTAAGTTGCCTCTATAAACCCATAGTGTTCGGGACAACTTAACGCCCTTCTCATTCTCAACAGACGACTTCTTCTTACAGAGCTGAATTAATAGCTATTGTGCTCACTCTACACTGGCTAAACCAACTGCCATGTTTGCATATACGGGAGCAGTGATATTCTCCGATTCTCTTAGTGCTATGCAAGCAATAAAAAATGATCGGGAAGAACAGATCATCTACGAAATATTGATGTTGTTACAAATCTACGCCATGAAGGAACTCAGGTATATTTCGAGTGGATCCCAGGTCACTGCGAGATCCATCCAAATGAGGTGGTAGATAGAGCGGCTAAACAAGCCTTAACACACAATCAAGTAGAAGTTCAAAACCAAATAAACAAGAGTGAGTCAAATAGTATTATTCGATTGTATTGTATGAGAAATGGCAAAAAAGATGGGAAGAAACAATCTCTCCCCTAAAAAAACATACAAAATTATGTATCAGTGACATTCAAATGTGTATTAAAGCAAAAAAAAACAAACAGTGAGACAATATTGCACTGTTTAAGAATGGATAATATTGGCTTAAATTATAATCTTTTTTTTTTTATTGCAGAAGCATGATACCGGGTTATGTGAAAGATGTGGAGTACCAGAAACCACGAAACATTTTCTAATCGAATGCCCTAGATTTACAATAAAAAAGGACAATGTTGTTAGCTGAAACAGATTGTAAGGAAGTAAAGAAAATTTTAAGACTTTTAAATTCATCAGAATATTCAAACCAAAAAGCATTGGTGGCCTTCGTAAGAAGGACACAGAGATTCTCCTTCCTATAATTATTATATACAATAAATCGTTGAAGATTATGTACGTATGTATTTTATATTGTGTAAGTGCAAGTGTGTGTATGTTTATATGTAAAACAAAAATGTACGTAAGAAGCAGATTATGATCATCTGCACCTCACCAGAAGCCCAGAATGTCTGCTTTGATTTTATGTTATAATGGTTTCAAAATTATTATATTTTTTGTTTTTTGGTTTCAGTGATTCGATCGGAAAAGGAGACATTGACATTAACAGACATCATCCCAGTCTTGGCCGGTATTGGAGGGGCCTAGGCTTGCACGCGCGCATGCGCAAGCTGAGAAGCCTGTTCACGACGAACCGGGCTGGCCAGAAAATACACAAAAACGGCCAATGGTGGGTGGGTGACAGTCTGTTTATAAAATCTCCACAATTGCAGCGATAATGCAGCGGAAATTATTGAATTAGTGATGAATAATAATAATTATAAAGATATTTGTATAAATTTTAACAGGTATTAGGCGTAAATATTCATAAATGAATGATACACGCCAACTACAAAAATCAAAATAACAATAACAACAACAACATGTTTGGTGCCGACCGATTGGAGGCGGATCAGACAGGCAGCCTCCAGCTATACGATTGTTCTTTTTATACATGTATCGTTACCACTTGGTCTGATTGCTACCACCAACCTGAAGAAGGTCAACGTTTGAGAAGGTACATATCAGTTACTTCTGGTTTGGATTATTATTGTGAAGCATTCTCTGATCATTGTGTGCCTGAATGCATGTGAAGAGTTCATTGTTTTGTAGGTCAGCAATGAACCTGAAGTGAAGTGCGTGCGTGCGTGGGATTATGAGAGGTGAGTTGGAGCCAATTAATAATACCAGCGACTAGCAGCACAGCATAAACATAGTGTAAGGTAGTTTTATGTATGGTTGAAAGGTTATAACACCAGCAAGGGGTTTCTATGTAAGTTTGATAAATGTTGTAACACTGTATGTATAAACAGTGTGCCCAGCAGTAAGAAACTGTGTGTCACAACGGAATGAATAGAGCCCAATTGAATAGGCTTTGGATTAACAATATAGCACTAGGATTAAGAATATAATACAGGGCACAGCATGTATAGCCCTATCTCTACTCCCCAAGTGAGTCACTCTTTTATATTAAAGCAGTATATTGTTCACTTGTAACATACACTGGTACAGCTATTAATTAACATGTCTGTAGTCACAGTCACCAGACTAATAAGCATAAACATAGATACAGTGTATATACAGTGTGATTAAGAGAACAGGGCAGTCTGGATTCCCACCTTCTTCAGGTGAGGACCTCAGATAAGCCAGGGAGGTGAGACAATCATCTCCCTGGATAAGCTAAAAACCCTAGCCACCCCTTCCGTTGGGTTACGGCTTTTATATTATGGGTTATATCGCACTTATACTTGACTGGGTATTGTGAACTTGTTTCCATGTTCGAAGCATTTTGAGTTCAATAAACCTGCTGGTGGACTTCAAATAAATGTGTTACGCTTCATCATTGAACTGCTGTTGTTAACACTCTACCACGCTAACTCTAAATTATTAAGTGTTACAATAGCAATAACTCATAACCATTACAGTACCAATGTTAAGGGGGAAAGACACATTAATGATTATGACCGGTTATAAGTACAATATTACACTCTGTGTGTGACGTGTTATAATTATACATACTGATAATTGTCTTATGTTGCAGTTTACGTGTTCTCAGTGAAGTCACCGAGAACATTCAAAATTTGATGAGTTTAGTCTTAGACGCTAAACAAAAAATCGCATACCGATAACAACCAAGGTATAGTGTAGAGTTAATATAAAAAAGGCACACATTATGAAACTGGTTATATAAAATTAAAATGGCTTTTAGTTGAAAATCATATGGGATTTGCACAAAACTTATTACAAAGAATCTAACTTCAATGTATTTTTCAGTGGCAGTCAATTGCAAACTAAATTCCTTGGCAATGTAACAAGACAGGAATAAAAATCATAATATCAACATTTGGAGAAAAAGAATTTATGCCATTATCGATTATAAGAACCAAATTACACGATTCTCTATTAATCGATCTATTCTTTTTTTTTTGGGCATTTTTTTTCCTGTTGCTGTCTTGATATAGACAGCAACTAATATATCTAATCACCACTCGTAACAGAACCAAAGATACTATTAAGATCATGTACATTAATCTTAACATAATCATAACACATGCACAATATTGAAAATATATTCCAAACTTACAAAAATGCACAAGTAATGATAAAGTCTAAACTTCTTAAAGTTTTTTTTTTTTCCTGCATGACTTTACGCATAAGATGGAGGGCTGACAGGAAAGCTTGTCTGGGCTTTCTTATGGGTAGCAGTTCCTGGGGTCGCATTATCACTCAACTTGACGGGTATTTTTTTTTTTTTTTTGGGGGGGGGGGGAAGGGCAAAACGAGCCCCCCCCCCCCCCGTGCCCCCTGTAACCCAACAATTATCTAAATACCAATAAGAACAATAATGGTACTTTTTCTTGTCTAAAAGTTGTCAATTATGTTATGACTGAAAATGCAACATTTTCACCCCCAACGGAGCGAAAATCAGAATCCATTATTGATAAACATTATGATATATGTATACTAATGTATACTTGTGAGTAGATTAAGTGTATGGATGGTAGCCTCACGTCCATGAGTGAAGTTTATTATTTATTTAGTTTATTCTATGCTTTTGAGCAATATAAGAATAATTTTTATTGCTCGAACAATGCAATCAGATTTTAATTAATACATTTCAGGCGAAGGGCAAAGTGACAGAGTGGCTCGCTCACTCTGCCCGTACATAATAGTAAAATGAACAGTTGCCATAATTTATAATGATAGTCCTTCACAGTGATGTTTGTTTTACTACGTTTAATTCCCTAGAAATTTGAATAGAAAAACGTGACTTTCACACTTTGTTTTTATAACAGCAACAACAACAAAATTCCTACCGTGATACCCCCTCCAACATCCTCCCCCTGCTTTGTAGCTACTCTCCCTCGCCGAGGATCTCACACCGTCACATAAGTATACCCTGTACGTTATAATCATAGTCATTCGTTATAATCATAGTCATTCTTTTTTTTACACTATGTGTAATTTCCTAGAAATTTGCTTTTAAATGTTCTATAATCGCGACTTTCGTAATCTTTGATCAGTGTGCCTGAATGCATGTGAAGAGTTCATTGTTTTGTTGGTCAGCAATGAACCTGAAGTGAAGAGTATGCGTGCATGGGTTTATGAGTGGTACTTAGTAAGTTGGAGCCAACTAAGTATTCCTGCGACTTACAGCAACAGCATAAATATCATTAACCCATAACCGTTACAATACCAGTATTGAGGGGAAAAAATATGGTTGAAAAACGGTTGTAATAATGACATTACACGTTTCATGTGCGACGTATACAGGTACCACCAATCGGACACTTTCATTGGATTCACATTATTAGTTCCCAGTGCAATACCTGAGAACTTACAAAATTTGGTAAGTGTTGAAAATCAACATTACTCTTAAAATCATACAAATTGTTGCAGAAAGTCGAAAAGTATAACTAAAAAAGCACGTGATTGTAAAATTGGTTATATAGCATTAAAATGGTATTTGGTTATTCCTAATTCGGGAATGGCATCAAAACTTGGTAAAAAATTTAACCTATTTCTTTTATGATCAATTGCAAACTGAATTCTTTGGCAATGTAACGAGATAGGAATGAAAATCATAATATCAACATTTGAAAAAAAAAAGATTATGGCCCTTATCGATTATACGCACCAAATTACACGATTCTCTGTCAATCGATCTCAACTTCTCTCTTTTGCCTTTTTTTTTCTGTTGCTATTTTGATATCTGAATTAGCTGATCATCGCTCGATACCGTACCAAAGATACTAAAATCATGTAAATAAATCTTCACAAAATCATAACACATGCTCAAAAATGAAAAATATAACCCAAACTTACTAAACATTAATAAGTGTATGTCTAAACGTCATAAAGTATTTTCCCGGACTATAAGCATCAGGCAAAGTGATGGCAGGATCCCAAAAGCTTGTGTGGACTTTCTAATGGGTAGCAGTTCTTGGGGTCGCACCATCAGTCGGCTTAATTGGTATGTGTCTGCAAATGAAATTCATCAGAGTGTTCTGTTCATGAAAATGATGTCATAATACTGTATAATGTGTTACACAGATGGTTTTCTTTGATGAGGAATAAAACATTCTTTAGAACAAAGACAAAAATTTAGAATCTATGCAAAATTGGAGCCTGATATAATGTAATCTTACTGCCGCGGCGTTGTTCTGCCGGTCTATCTTTGGCGACACGTAAATTGGAATGAATCGATTAAAGTAGTATGTACTACACACTGTAGTACATGTCGTATGTACTACTAGTACATACTGTAGTAAATTGTAGTATGTAGTACATACTTACTGTATAGACTTTACTAAGCTCATAATCGATCCCATTTAAACTTTAGAAAGATGATTACTCTAGAGAACATTCAAAGTAATTGCAACGCAAGTGCTTTCATGATTTTTTAAACTACCGTAAAAAAAAAGGAATGAATGGGACAATTATCATTTTGGTAATAATTATGGGATACTGGAATCACTTCTTCATTACTTGATGTGAACTTACGTGAATTATTCTCTTGTATTGAATAACCAAAGAGCTACTGGTTGGTCTTTGAAAAAATTTTAATCAAGTTTTTCTACAATTACCTAAAATCGCATGTTCAAAACTGTTCGAAAAAATATTTAGAGACTTATGGCGTCTACAGTCCTTCGATTAGCTCTGCAGATTTTCACGAGGGTAAATACAGTAATGAAATGAGGGCTACCATGAGATTCCCTCTAAAGATTGTGATGTACAGTAAACAATTACAATAATGTAATCGCACGGCATACAGTATTCTGCAGGGTCTATCTTTGGCGACGTAAATTGGAATGAATCGATTAAAAGAGGAATATACTTTTGTACTACAGACCCCCACTGTATATTCTTTTACTCAGCTTTTCATCGATCACTAAAACTTTTTTGAAAAGATTATTATT
This sequence comes from Diadema antillarum, assembly GCF_040938485.1. Classification (NCBI taxonomy): domain Eukaryota; kingdom Metazoa; phylum Echinodermata; class Echinoidea; order Diadematoida; family Diadematidae; genus Diadema; species Diadema antillarum. The sequence goes on along the minus strand of NW_027271001.1, from coordinate 4,104,929 downwards.
GTTAAGAATATCCCAAGTAATTGCAACTCAAGTGCTTTGTAGACTACCGTAAAAAAAAAAAGAAGAAAGTAATGAATGGACGATTGTTATTTAGTAATAACAATTTCTTCATTACTTATTTTCTTCTTGGACTATTGATTTTGAACTTAAAATAAATCATTATCTTGCATTAGATAAATGAGAGCTACTATACAGTATCTCTTTGAATCAACCAACCAGATTTACATTCATCAATTTTATTCAGAGCATTCTATAATTACTTAAATCGCACGTTGAAAACTGATTAAAAATTATTGAGATACTTTATGGCGTCAAAAAGTCGTTCGATTAGCTCTGCAGATTAGTAATGCTAAACTAGAGTAAAACACAGTAATGTAATGAGGATTACTAGTACCATGAAAATTCCTTCTACAGGTTATGGTGATCCTCAACAAGACCATCACATCCATTCACACGCACATCTGTCCTATTCTCATCTTGCAATAACTTAACATTCACTCAGCAGATCATCTTCAAATTTGGTTTTTATACAGAAGAGATGATTACCTGGGTCCTGTAGCATTTTAGTTTCTGTTGTGATTTTTTTTTTTTTTTTTTTTTTTTTTTTTTGCTGCTGATTGTAAATTACATGGAAAACCCTGATTTCTATTGACTGTAGAGCATTGCTACCATGGTATTGTATTTTACCTTTGGATGGTAAAGTTACCATAACCTCTAAGCAATTTGACTTTGATTAGTTTATGAGGGTATTGATGTGAAAGGTCATGGGGTTATTATATGCACGAAAGTGTTGAATGTATCCAGTTGCAGTATCAGGCAAGCACTACCTTGACATACTTCTGAATGGAATAAAAAGCTTAATGGAAAGAATTGGATATTTGGATCATGAAAGTTTTCCTACATTTTATATTTCATTGTGTACTCACAGTTTAAATTGCTACAATGAGGATCTACTGTATAACATACTTTACCGTTTTTAAGGAAAACACTACATATAGAGGAAAATCAAGTAACCGTATATCTTTAGCGTATATGTCACTGTCACCAAAGATTAGAATGCCCATGTCACTTTCCTCATCAAGTAAAGACAGATACTAGTACACCATTCCTTTTTTTTTTTCCTCTCTCTCTCTCTCTCTCTCTCTCTCCAGAAACAACCCTGCCAGGCTATCCAGTTTCGCATCCAGATTCCGTATGAAGGATGCCATTAGAAACCTGAACTTACACGTGGAATGCATCCATCTAAACTTCTCAAATGTGATAACAATGTGCTTTCAGGACTATTATAGAAGTTGAATACAGCTGTGTATTATATATATATATATATATATATATATATATATATATGAAAGGCATGTGTGTATATTAGGAATTTCTACTAATCCAGATTAAATGCTTCTTTTTCTAATCTTTTTTTTCTTTTTTTTCTTTAGTGATGAAGTAAAAACAAGGTCTGATATCAAAAATGTGCACAACATTACTTGGCAAAACAGAATTTTACAATATGATTTTGATATAGATCTACTTCCAAATTTGATTGCAGCAGTAAAGGGATGAAGGATGGTCTACTTTTTGGTTGAGATGGGGGCTGAGATGGAGATTTTTGTGAAATAATGAAAAAACCTGTTATGAAATATTAAAAGAGTAAACCAATACCAAGAGGAATTCCAAATTTTATTTGTTAAAAATTGGTTTTTGAAAAGGCTGAGATGTACAAAAAACAAAGAGGTCCTAATAAAAGGTGGCACCCACTTTTTAATTATTATCATTCTGTGTCACTTTTTTTAAAAGTTTTCTTGGCGTTTAAAAAACCACAAACTTTTAATCAAACAAACTTCAAATTTGATGCTCTTTCATATTTTCATAAGTTTTTTTTTTTTTTAAATTTGCTTGCAAAAAAGTTAAAGTCTGAATTTTCCATCACAACCAAAACTATACCATGCCTTTGAGACTCACAGTTACAAGCCGCATGCTAGTAGTTTCATGGAAATTGATCCTGTTATTTCCATTGAAGCCCAAGCGCCAAACATTTTAATCCTGTCAGATTGGAATGTCTTTTTGTTTTTTATTTTTTAGGGGGGTCAACAAAAGGGAAGTGAACTTTTTCCTTTCTTCATCAGATGGAGGAAAATATATGACATGTTGGTCAGAAAAAAAAAAGAGAAAAAAAAGAGAGAAAAACTACACGTAGATGTGCTTAAAAAGAGGATACTTTACAAAGGAACAGTTGGTGAATCTGAAGGGAAATAGCACAGAGCATGTTTTTTCTAGTTATTGTTTTTTTTTCTAGTTATGTTTTTCAAGATATGAAAGACATAAATAAAAGGTTCCAATCCAAACGCCAAGTACAAGAAGTAGTGAAAAGAATATGATCTGGTCAAGATGTATGTTTTGCCAGTGTTTTTCTTTTTTCACATGTGCCATAATTGTCATGCATGTTGGTAATACTGTAATATATGTTAGCTATTCAGGACCCTAGTAATGTATTCTGTAATTGGAATAAGGGAAAGTATTAGAAGGATGCCTTACCCACGCATTTTGGAGAGGTGATTTCTTTTTTTTTTTCTTCTTCACTGAGAGACAAATACTCAGTACAGATATCTTATCACACTGGTCTGCAGAACACAAAAATAATATCAGACTAAAAGCACAATTACAAAAATTTGGCAGCCACCATTCTACTTAAGTTGTACAGTGACGAAAGTTCAATGCAACAGCGTACGGTCATAATTAGCTAGGACATGTAACCACAAAGTGTGAAAAAGACAGAGATATTAAAATATTGCCAAAAGAGACAATTTTGTTTTTCTAACTGGTGTAACGTTTGTGATGGTGGACACATAGTATATGTCACATTTAAAAAAAAAAAAATGAGTTTATCAATGCACTTAATGTAGTCAGCGCAATTTGTATTATTGATTTTCAAAGTCTTTGGATGTATGTCACTGAGATTTGTCCATGCTAAAAATAATTTTTCACTGAGCAGGGCCGGCGCACTGTTTTTAAAAAGTGTGGGGGGCCCCACTTCCGGGTTTTCATGAGCTAACAAGCAAAAAAAAAAAAAAAAAAAAAAAAAAAAAAAGGTCCTCAGCTCATTCTCTCCCCTCCCATTTTAGTGCCACTTACGTACTTCCGGGTTTGAAAAAAAGTGTGGGGGCCCAAAGTGATGACACCTTCTATGTATTCCTTTGTATGGTGCACAAAAAAGTGTGGGGGCCCGAGCCCCCACGGCCCCCCACGGCCCCCACGGCTGCGCCGCCCCTGCTGAGGACTAATTTTTTTTTTTTAATGCTTTTAATCATTTAAGAAGATTGCTTTTCTGATGGAATTTTTTGTTTATTGTTTTTTAGATGTCCACAAATCGAGACTGAGGTTCTTTACCTTTCAAAAACGAAATACTGTTGAAGACAAATAATTATTTATATTTTGCAGGATTCAAGCATGTTCTTACTGTGTATGGTATTTTTCATCAGCATTTTGGTAACCAGCAACATAGATGTCAAGTGCTGCTATTCTAGTAAATGTACGCTAATGGCAAATCATTATTTTAAAAAGAGAAATTGCCTCGTTTACTGTTTTACTGTATTTTATTGTGTGTTGATGTAGTCCGTGCGATGAACGCAGTTTGAGACGGTGGTTGCGGGCGTGTGCACATTGTGTAGTACGTCATGGTTGACTGGGAATTTAGAGTGTTGGTGATAACTGAAAATGATTTTTTTTTTTTCCCACAAAGATGTGATAATATAGAACAAAAAAAAAAATCGAATGGCAAAACAAACAATTTTGTTTACATGTCTGCTCCAAGGACATAGAAACTTGGCCAAGGATAAATATAATCTGCATTATAGACTCGATGATTTAAACCGACTTAATGATGGGAAGGAGAAATGAGGTTGTTATTGCATTGCACGCATTTCAATTCTACTTCCTTTTTTACTTTTTGTTTTCTTTTTTTGAGGGTGATATTTGCCTTACTTTTTCACACAAATATCTGGGATACATATATGATATTCTTATGTCGCCCGAATAAGTGTGCGTTTTCAAAACAACGTTCATGTAAAACAATCAACCATCATAAAAGAAAACATTTAGTAAGTCTTCTGCGGGAGGATAGATCAAAATGAAATGCAAAACACCTCGCCTTTAATAGAACATTACAAAAGCAAAAGTGATTTTCGTGCCTATCCCTTGCAGGGCTGCGTTTTCAGGGCCTGAGAAACGCAAAACTATATAGCAGTGTATTGATAACCATGAATTCCCAAGCATTCTCGGGGGAAGGGGTGAGTATGCAGAATGGGAGATTTGGTATCGTAATTTTTCCCAGTAAAACGTGATTCGTTATCACGGTTTCCATGACAACCATTTCCAAATATAGTAAACAATTTATATATAACTCATTGGTTTCATTGTTAAACATAGATTAGTTAGATTGATACATTTTTCACACACACACACACACAAAAAAACATGTTTAAACACTTGTACGTTTTACAATCATGAACATTTGAAATTTTCAGGGAGTGACCTAATAATGATCAGTTGCCATGGTAACACTACTGACCACGCCTCTTTGTATTTTTTTGTTGTTGTTGCAAATAAGCACATTTCAGTCATATCAAGGTGCCACAAAAGGGTTTTTTGCAGTCAGCTATCCAACCTGCCCATTGACTTCGCCGATTATGTAAGATAAATACCTACACGCACTATACCATGTACAATATATATGGGCCTATGCTATACATTCGATTTTTCATTCAAAATGCGCGTCCAGTAAAAATACATCGTCCCATTTAGGATAACATAAAACTAGTTATCTTTCGCCTTATCTTATAATTTCTTTGCTGCATAAGATATCAGAACATTTTATATTATATTTCGAAAAAATAAAAACTTTTGAATAGATTGATTTAGGTAGTTTAAAAAAACTTTGAAATATTGGTAGATTTTACAAAGTACAATTTTGAGTAAATCACGGTTCTATGTTTCATTGCGCCATATATGAGCGTGTAATATTCTACATTCAAATGTATATTAGTCGGGTTTTAAACTTGAAATGGAAGATAACACATTTCTAGTTTGAAAGGTACTTATAAACCATTACTTATTTCGATAAAAAAAAATAAAAATCGTGATTTTTGACATTCTTTCAACTTTTGGGCTAAAAAAGGCATTTTTCGGCAAAAACGCGCTTGACATCTGGCCGTACGCTAAACTTCCATATTTTTGCAGGACTTTCAGCTGGGAAACTTAGAATTGACAAGTTTTGCAATCCAAACTAAAAAAAAAAAAAAACTAGGAAAAGTAGAAATTATGGCGAAGGAGTGGCATTTTGAACATTTTTATCACACACGGACGCATAGGCGGACGGACAGACAGACAGACGGACGGACACACAGACACACACACGTACGGAGCCCGTTCATAGTCCCCTGCTTGAACTCGTTCGGCGGGGACAAAAAAATTCGTCTTCGCTGGCCTACGGTGCAGCCTTCCCTTGACATCGCATCACCTGTTCTGAGTGTGGTCACTGAGAACATTCAAAATTTGATTGATTATCATAGATTACGACAATTATTTACAGAATGGGACAAAATTATTTTAAATAAAAATTATAAGATTATGAAATTCGTTATCTATTATTAAAATGGCATTTAGTGAAAATCATATGGAAATTGCATCAAAACTTATAACAAAGAATCTAACCTAATTTTTTTTTTGTTTACTATCAACTGCAAACTAAATTCCCTGGCAATGTAGCGAGATAGGAATAAAAAACATAATGCTATGACTTGAAAAAAAAAAAGCCATTTTCGATTATAAGAACCAAATCACACGATTTCAAATGAAATTCATCAGCGTGTACTGTTTATGAAAATGATGTCATAATATTGAATAATGTGTTATACAAATGGGTTTCTTTGATGAGGAAAAAAAAATTCTTTAGAACAAAGACAAAAAATTAGGATGTACCCGAAATTGGAGCCTGCAATAATGTAAGCTTACTGCGTGTTTTGCAGGTCTATCTTTGGCGACACGTAAATTGGAATGAATCGATTAAAGAGTAATACCAGACCAGTGCTGTATATATACGGCGCTGTTACAGACTGTATAGTCTTTACTCAGCTTATCATCGATCACATTTAAACTTTGTAAAAAGATTATTATTCTTGAGAATATTCCAAGTAAATGCAACGCAAGTGCTTTATTAATTTGTGAACTACCGTTGAAAAAGAAAGTAATAAATGGACGATTATTTTTTGGTAATAATTATGGGATACTGATGGAATCACTTCCTCATTACTTATTCTTTTCTTGGAATATTGATTTGAACTGAAGTGAATTTTTCTCTTGTATTAAATAACCAACGAGCTACTAGTAGGTTTTCTAAATGACTTATCGAATATACATTTATTCAATTAATTCAAAGTATTCTACAATTATCTAAATCGCATGTTGAAAGTGTTCCAAAAACAAACTCTATCAAACAGAAACCAAATAAATTCTAGTTTTCCCACTTTTGTAATCATAGTAACTTAGATCGATTAATGGAAAATCGTGTACAGTAATTTTCTGTGTGTGCTTATAATCGATCATAAACGCAGATAACTGGAAAAAGAAGTGGGAAAACTGGAAAAAGAATTGAGAATTTGCTTTGCGTTTATTTAACAGAGTATGGTCTGCCGTACATCCACCAGGAAATGCCTTTTCCACGCACTCGTATTAAGTGTTATAATGTAAGTCAGGACACACAGGTTTCAGTTGCTTTTGAGGTTTTGTTGTGATGGGGGTTTTGGAAGGGGGAGGGGGGATGGGGTGGGGTAGTATAAGAGGGAGAATGGACGGGGGTATTGAGTAGTGGGGGGATGGCGAGGGGGTTTGTTTTGTTTTGGTTTTTTTTAACAAAAAACTTCAATCAATGGATATTGAAATTTTAGATTGGATGGTATGAAAGCTGAAAAGAAATTATTTTTGGGGTAAGTGATTCAGTTAATAGAATTTATTATGTAATGAAAGAAAAAAAATTGTTAAGAGATTGAGGAATTAATAATGTAAAATTAGAAAAGAAGAGATGTTTATATATGGATTGTGTATATTGATTGTGAAAAAAATGTACCAGAGTGTATCAAAACATGCTAAATCAATGTTAAGTTTTGATATCAGTTTTGCATCCATTGATGAAAAGGACTATAAAATTGGTCCGGAGATTTCTGTATCAATTTATTTGTATATTATGTTTCCATTGATGAAGAATAAAATATTCTTTAAAACAAAAAAAAAGATAACGCAGATTTTTTTAACGGGGGTAAATCGACAGGGTATTTTAAGATAGAAAAAGGGGGTTCGACAAGGGGATCCACTGTCACTCTATCTGTTTATTTTGTGTATAGAAGTGTTAGCGCATTCGATAAGAAAAGACAAGGAGATTTCAGGGATATGTTTTGGAGGGAATGAAGTTAGACAAGTGCTTTATGCGGATGATATTACACTTTTGGTACAAGATTTTGACTCAATCAAGAGGATTGAATTTATTTTTGATTGTTTTCAACAGGTCTCTGGACTTAAACTTAATAAAGATGAGATAAAAGTGTTAGAATTGGGAAGTAGTGAAGATAGTGCTTATGATTTTTCTTTTGGACAAAAAGTGACGGAGTTAAAGATTGTAAGGGTATATTTCACTTTGGATCCAGAGGTGAAAGAAAAATTGAATTATAAAAAAATACTTAATGAAATAAAGAAATTATTGATATGGTGGAAGCAACGAGATTTGACATTAGTTGGTAAAATTCAGTTATTGAAGACTTCTATTTGTTCTAAGTTGATATATGTGGGGTCTCTTACCCCTTTGCCAGATTGGGTATATAATGAATTGGAATTGGTTGTTTGGGAATTTATTTGGCAAGGGAAACCAAAAATTAAATAGAGATATAAGTGTATACACTGGACGGCAAAAGAAAGTACCGACTTCTGTCAAAGGCTGCACACAAATATTCACCACCTGGAAATAAACTACACTGGACATTAAAAGAAAGTACCCACTTCTGTCAAAGGCCGCACACAAAAGCTTACCCCCTAGAAATAAAATTTTGTACAAAGATTTACTACAATGCTCCTCAATAATCACATGCACATAAGCAAATGAATTTCTTCATAACAAAAAAGAACGTAAAATGCACAGCATCTTGGTAACTGAATCAGAAGTCCCACACAAAAGCACTTTCCACCACATAAAAATGGCCACTGAATGGAAAACATTTTTGAACAACCAACAATGATCCAAGTTCTTCCCCGTCATTGTACAGGCATACTAATCTGGAAACATGAAACTGCACATTACTTGAATATGAGACTATTCTTAAGCAAACAATTTTCACACAACAATATATGAAGAGTTTGTTTGCAAAAACCGATAAGTCCATATTTGTCAAATGGAGATTTTTGCCATGAAAGGTCAGGAAAAATAAAGAGAATAATAAGAAAATTTGTGCTTCTTTTGACCATAACTTCAAAAATATACCTTCATATGTAGTGACCAATATATCATTTAAAAGGTATTATTTTGTACTTTATGACAGTGACGGTACTTCAAAATCTTTAAAAATGGACTTATCGGTTTTTGCAAACAAACTCTTCATATATATAATGTATTCTTAAATGAATCCCACAAGGATCGAAACGATCAATCCCCAGCATTCCCATTGATTCCAACTTATCATTTTACTAGCCATCCCCTTTGAATTCAAACATGTGCAGTGGAGGATTGAATATACTTATTAACAGTCCACAGAGCCTTCAGATCTAAGAAAACCTGGCGTTTGAAACTAAATATCTATTCATAATACACTTTATTTCTTACTTTCTTTTTTTATTATTTTTGCTCTCGGTGTGTCAGGTTGTCACCGCGAACATCCAAAATATACCAGTTTCTAAGGGACCGTAACTGATTAAATAAATAGGTGTGCTTTTCAAAGAATATGTATAATCATGAAATTGGCTATGATGCAATGCTAAGCATAAAAAGTAGTATGTGGATAACATCAAAATATGCGATTACCGAAAAGAAAAAAATTATTTTAATTGATTTATTTTATTTACTGTTTATCATGAATTGCAAACTTCTTTTCATAACAATGAGGAATAAAATCATAATACATGTACTACAGTACTTAGTATTGAAAATTGACCATTGGCCATAGAGGGCAGCAGACAATAAGAAATCCCATGCACTGCAGGGCTCACACATGTAAATATATAAAATGGACTGTCCCAGACCCCTTCACAAATTCGTACCAATGATACCAAAATAAATGAAAAAAAAAATGATTAAAAATTAATGATGCAGTTTGGCAAAAAACTGAAAACTAGCTGTAGATATTGAGTATGAATTCCTCTACAAACTGCATTTTGGTTGGAAGATGAAAGCTTTTCTGATGGAATTTGAGGGGACTATATTTCATTGGGTATATACGTGTACGGAAAATAGGTGATTTTTTTTTTTTTTTTGAGTGACGAGAACTCGTAATCTGGCTTTGCGGACCCTTTGACAGAATTTCAGCAGAAGAACGCACCCTGGAAATTTGATGGATGAAAGGATATCTCACTTATCCAGGTTAGTGAAGATGAAACACCTCATTTCTCCCAGCTATTTTACAGATTTTTTTTTTTTTTTAATTGGAATTTTAACACACGTCTCTATTGGGAATTATTTACCCGCGTGAGCCCTGTACAGTGGGATGCAGGGTAGGGTGGTTGGCACACACCTAGGTAGGCACACACCAAACCTATGCAGGGTAGGCACACATAAATGTGTAAGTGAATGTCAGTGTGTCTAGCACTCCTAGCCACTTGGCCTGGGGTTTAAAGGGTCATGGATGTGAAGTGAGTCTTACCAAAGATGTTTCTATATCGGTTCTTACAGTTCTTCAGCTCTTAGAGTTCTCTTTGTTCAGTTTGAGACAATCGTTCATGCAGTGGAGTTTAGGCGTTCAACAGCGGTGCGGCCAGCTGAGCTGCTGTGCCTGCTAGGAATGGGGCACTCAGTGCCGACGTTTCTGCGCTGTTTGGTGCCGACCGACTGGAGGCGGATCAGACAGGCAGCCTCCAGCTATACGATTGTTCTTATTATACATGTATTGTTACCACTTGGTCTGATTGCTACCACCAACCTGAAGAAGGTCAACGTTTGAGAAGGTACATATCAGTTACTTCTGGTTTGGATTCTTATTGTGAAGCATTCTCTGATCATTGTGTGCCTGAATGCATGTGAAGAGTTCATTGTTTTGTAGGTCAGCAATGAACCTGAAGTGAAGTGCGTGCGTGCGTGGGATTATGAGAGGTGAGTCGGAGCCAACTAATTATTCCAGCGACTAGCAGCATAGCATAAAATAATAGTAATTAAGGGGGAAAGAAGTAGCGGTTATGACCGATCATAAGTACAACATTATACTAGGTGTTTCAAAAAACATTTCCCACTTTTGATCATTAATAGTTCAAAAAGTATTCATCCGATAAAATTGTCATTGATATGAGTAATAGCTGGATAGTGTGCAATTTGGTTGAAGGTGATTTGGACGTGAAAGCATCGATCAGTTTCATCAAATCTAAGATTGATTTTGAAGTAAGGTTTCAGATTTTGGTCAAATTTTAACCCTCTGTACAAAAATTGAACTTCGCACAGGAACCAATGATGTGTATGTGAGTGTGTGCTGACAATGGCCCTGAACAATGGACATGCCTGAACCACCTGTTGACTAGGCGTCAGTCTCTGCTCCCAGGCACATGAATGCTTAATCAATAATTCATGTGGATTGCCCTGGGCACTGCTAGTCTGAATTCATGCACGGTAAAGTGCTTGCAAACACCACATTTCATTCCAGCTGGCAATCATTTTCAAATTTTGCTTCACATATCACTAAATGTGGGATATAAATAAGCATAAATGATCTTCAGTTCCTCATTTTGATACAACTGTCTACTAATTAAATAGTCTAACAAATTTTTCGCTTTTTCGATAAAAAGAGATCAGGCTTTTGGTCAAGAGTTCAGCAGCATTTATCATTGGGGCGATTTGTTTCACAGTAGATTTATTTAAGGCTCCATATACACAAGTGTATATATACTCTAATTGATTTTCTTTGCTTCCTGTCACCACGTTTACGATAGAACAGAAGGTATTCACTGTAATTTCGTTCTTCAGAAGTAGGGAGAGCACTGTCGCGACTCAACAACAGTATCGACAGGCGTTTCACTTTACACAGATACTGCCAGAGGCTGAATAAAGACTAGCTGTGATAGTGGATTTTCTCATGAATAGATAATGAAGCATTCAAACCCTGGCCATTGTTCAGGACCATTGTCAGGGTGTTAACCACACACTCCTATACACACCCATTGACCCCTGTGCAAAGTGAAATTTTGTACAGACGGTTGAAAATAGAGCAAAGTCTGGAACCTAGCTGTGAAATTAATCATGCATTTCATGAAATTGATTTATGCTTTCATATCTAAACCACCTTCAACCAAATTGTACACTATTCAGCTATTACTCATATCAGTGACAATGTTATCTGATATATAATTTTTGAATTATTAAGATTCAGAAGTGGGAAATGTTTTTTGAAACACCTAGTACTTGTGTGACATGTAATAACTACAGATCCTTGTCTTATATTTCGTATCACGTGTTCTCAATGTAGTCACTAAGAACACTCCAAAATTTGATGAGTTTAGGTAATTACATTACGTAAATTTCAATACTGATAGCAAAGTAGATACTGATAGTGAAGGATTGATATAAAAAAGGCACACATTATGAAACTGGTTATATACGATTAAAATGGCTTCTAGTTGAAAATCATATGGGATTTGCACAAAATTTATTACAAAGAATCTAACTTCAATATCTTTTTTTTTTGTAGGCCGTCAATTGCAAACTAAATTCATGGCAATGTAACGAGACAGGAATAAAAATCATAATATCAACATTTGGAGAAAAGAATTAATGCAATTATCGATTATAAGAACCAAATTACACGATTCTCCATTAATCGATCTATTCTTTTTTTTTTGGGGGGGGGGGTTCTGTTGCTGTCTTGATATAGACAGCAACTAATATATTTTATCACCACTCGTAACAGAACCAAAGATACTAAAATCATGTACATTAATCTTAACATAATCATAACACATGCACAATATTGAAAATATATTCCAAACTTACAAAAATGCACAAGTAATGATAAAGTCTAAACGTCTTAAAGTTTTTTTCCCTGCATGACTTTACGCATAAGATGGAGTGCTGGCAGGATTCTGAAAGATTGTGTGGACTTTCCGGGTAGCAGTTCCCGGGGTCGCGCTATCACTCAACTTGACCGGGTATTTTTTTTTTTTTTTTTGGGGGGGGGGGGGGGGGGGAGGGGAGGGGGAGGGGCGAAAACGAGTTTTTGCCCCCCACCCCCCCCCCCCCCCGCGTCCCCTGTAACAAGGTAATAATCCAACAATTTTCTAAAGACCGATAAGAACAATAAAGGTACTTTTCTTGTCTAAAAGTTGTCAATTATATGATTGAAAACAGCAACAGCAACAGCATAAATATCATTAACCCATAACCGTTACAATACCAATATAATGAGGGGAAAAATATGGTTATGAACGGTCGTAATAATGACAATATACGTTGCATGTTCGACGTACGTCAAGTGAAATCGAAAAGATTAAACAGAAAAGTACACGATTGTGAAATTGGTTATATAGCATTAAAATGGTATTTGGTTAAAAAATAATTTGGAAATTGCATCAAAACTTTAAAAAAAAATAATTCAACCTAATTTTTTTTCTTGATCATTAATTGCAAACTGAATTCTTTGGCAATGCAACGAGATAGGAACGAAAACCATAATATCAACATTTGAAAAAAAAAGAATTATGGTCCTTATCGATTATGAGAACCAAATTACACGATTCTCCATCAATATTCTCCATCAATCGATCTTAACTTCTCTTTTTTTTTACGTTTTTTTTTTTTCTGTTGCTGTTTTGGTATCTGAATTAGCTAATCATCGCTCGATACCGTACCAAAGATACTAAAATCATGTAGACAAATCTTCACAAAATCATAACACATGCTTAAAAATGAAAAATATAACCCAAACTTACAAAAAAATTAATAAGTGTAATGTCTAAACGTCATAAAGTATTTTCCCGGACTATAAGTATCAGGCAAAGTGATGGCAGCATCCCAAAAGCTTGTGTGGACTTTCTAATGGGTAGTAGTTCTCGGGGTAGCACCATCAGTCGGCTTAATTGGTATGTGTCTGCAAATGAAATTCATCAGAGTGTACTGTTCATGAAAATGATGTCATAATACTGTATGGTTTTCTTTGATGAGGAATAAAACATTCTTTAAAACTAAGACAAAAATTTAGAATCTACGCGAAATTGGAGCCTGCAATAATGTAATCAACTGCCGCCTCGTTGTTCTGCCGGTCTATCTTTGGCGACATGTAAATTTGAATGAATCGATTAAAGTAGTATGTACTACACACTGTAGTATGGTTGGGACACCACCTATCGGCAGGGCACCTTCCCATCGGCACCCTGCGTATCATGGCTGTTTGCGTATAGAACGAAAAGGTACAGGCGGGATTAAGTGTTATTAGCTATAAAGACAATAAAAACGAAGAAACGAAAATCAAACTCAAACAAACCAAGCTAAAAATTACACATCCGCTCAGTAACGACGCATGGCTGTGAAATTCACGTGTATTACCTATGGCCTGTGAAATTCACGTGTATTACCTATGCTGTGAAATTCACGTGTATACCTATGGAGGGGAGGGGGTGCCGATCGCAAGGTTCCCTTTTTAGCTGCGCGAAGAAAACGGAACGCACGCACTAAAATTGCGCTATTTCAAAACGGAGATTCATAATCAACGAGACGGTCACGACGTTAAAAACTGAAGTATTTATGGCATATTTGAGGTAAGAATTAGGCGGATTTGTGTTATATTTTTAGAATAAACAAGCTACAGATCCTTAGGGTGACGATAGGTGGTACCCCCAACCCTACATGTCGTATGTACCATGTACTACATACTGTATAGACTTTGATAAGCTTACAATCGATCCCATTTAAACTTTAGAAAGATGATTGCTCTTGAGAACATTCAAAGTAATTGCAACGCAAGTGCTTTCATGATTTGTAAACTACCGTAAAAAAAAGGAATGAATAGACAATTATTATTTGGTAATAATTATGGGATACTGGAGTCACTTCTTCATTATTTGATTTGAACTTAAGTGAATTATTCTCTTGTATTGAATAACCAAAGAGCTACTGGTAGGTCTTTGAAATGAGTAATCGAATATACTTTAATCAAGTTTTCTACAATTACCTAAATCGCATGTTCAAATTGTTCAAAAATTATTTAGATACTTATGGCGTCTACAGTCCTTCGATTAGCTCTACAGATTACTACGAGAGTAAATACAGTAATGAAATTAGGGCTACCATGAGATTCCATCTAAAGATTATGATGATCCTCAACAAGACCATCACAAGGGTAATGTGATATCTTGCCGTAAACATCATGTATACTCATTGGTTCCGATCTTTTCTCGTTTTACTGGGTTTAAGTTATAATTTCATTGTTGTGAAATTTGTTATGATTACGTTCAGATCTATGTACATGATTTCAGTATATTTGGTTTCTGTTAGGTGTGATGATTAGATAATATGTAATTCAGATATCAAAACGGCAAGAGAAAAAATAAACCCACAAAAAGGATCGATTATAAAAGCTTAGCTCCATTAATACAAATCGTGTAAATTTTATAATCGATCATAACACATTTTCTTGTAACGTAATGCAAGGAAGGGATAAAATTAAAAAGAGAATGAGGGATTAGCAGTGTAAAAATAGAAAAGAAGAAATGTGTATATGGATTGTGAAAAAAATGCATCGGAGTGTATCAAAATATATTAAATTGATGTTAAGTTTCGGTATATATTTTGTATCCATTGAGGAAAATGATTATGAAATTGGTCCAGAGAATTTTGTATAAATTTGTTTGTGTAATTTTATTAAGTTTCCTATTGATGAAGAATAAAATATTCTTTAAAAAAAGATCTTCTTTTGTATTAGAGTGTATCGAAACGTGTTGATTGATGTTAAGTTTTGGAATAAATTTCGTTTCCATTGATGAAAATGATTATGAAACTGGTGCAGAGTTTTGTATGAATTTGTTTGTACATTGTGAGTTCCACTGATGACGAATAAAATATTCTTTAAAACAAACAAATTTTCCAGCAATATCATTACTTATTTCAGTTTAAGTAAGTAAATTACAATTTATGTTCCTTTTGTCATATAGAGGAACAACGTATAAACATTTATTTTATTCATGTGAATTTGCTAGGAATGTTTTGGGAAAACGTATTACTTTTTTTTTTTTGGATTTTGTTAATTTGGAACAGCTGAGTTGGGAAGAGATTTTTATTCGCTATAGACTTACCAAATAAAGGAAAGCTCAGTTAGTTAACCATGTTATAATTTCGGAAAAGAAATTGTTTTTTTTTTTAAGAAGGAAAAACAGAACACCCCCAACGGAATATATTATTAAAAGGTTTGTTGAGCATGATAAGTTAGAAGAAGAAAAGTTAGTGGTTTTATGTAATACGTTGTCAATACATTTGCAAAAGTGGGAAAACTGGAAAAGGAATTGAAAATTTGTTTTGATTTTGTTAGAAAAGGGCCTAGTGCACATCCACCAGAATGCCTTTTCCTCGCACTCGTATTGAAATGTGTGTTATAATGTATGTCAGGACATATGTGTTTTTAGTTGTTTTTTAGGTTTCCTTGTTGGGGAGGGGGATTTGGAGGGAGGAGGGGGAATAGGGTGGGGTGGTGGTGGTGGGGGGAGAGTGGACGGGGTGGTTTGTGTTTGCTTGTTTGTGTTTTTTTTTTTTTTCCTTTTATGCCTCCGCCAGAAGTGGTGCCGGAGGCTATTGTGTTTTCGGGTTGTCCGTCCGTCCTTAAATTCCGTCCGTCCGTAATGAAATTTGTGGACAGCGTAACTAAGAAACCTTTTGAGGTATCTTAATGAAACTTGTCATGTATGTGTTTTGGGGGTAGTGCCTATGAACTTTTGGGTGCACATGCTCAGAGGTCAAAAGGTCAAAAGGTCAAAAGGTCAAGGTCAAATACGTACAATTTCACTTTTTCCTCCATATATATGCAGTGCCTGAAGATATTTTCTTGAAACTTATTAGTGTATACATGTATTACCCAATTGAGATTATCTTGTGAAAGTTTGGGGTCATGAGGTCAAAGGTCAAAAGGTCAAGTAAAAATATTAAAATTTCACTTTTTTTCTCTGGTCCTTGGAAATTATTCACGGTATCTTCATGGAACATAGTATATATACAGGTACTGACTGGCAGCGATTATCTAGAGAATTAAGGGTTCGTGGGGTCGAAGGTCAGGGGTCAAAGGTCTAAGAAATGGTTCAAGTTATCTTGAAACTTGCTACATATTTATGCATGTTCTGTCTGACAGTGATTACACAGAGCATAAAAGGTAATCTAACTTTGGAGGGCTGCCATTTCTTAATTGTCAGTTTTGAAGAGCACAATATTGGTTGGTAGGTAGGAAAGAGGAACGCTTCCTCTTTAGATTGATACCTAATTATGTTGACAATAGTCATGCATGACTGAGCACATGGACTTTAAAGACAACAACATTGTACTTTTTCCAGGTTTGTGTGTTATTGTGAAGGAGCAATGCAAGTCTGACTGCATGGATGAGATCTGTCAATGAAAGTGGTCAAATCATCGGGCCAGCCTGCACGACTGCAAATTCGTGTTTTAGGGTTTCTTCCAACATTAATCATGGTTCATAACCTTCAACATGGCCACGTTGTCGATATTTGGTCCTTAATTCTCATTAAGGCGAAACCATTATCCATTTTGCTCTCTTCATATTTAAGACATGGTTTGCCACTGGGTGCTATGTATTGAATATGACCAGAGAAAATGGATTATGTGAGATGGCCTCTGTTGGAGCGATCAAGTTATCGGACCAAAGGCCATGTTAAATGTTATGGACCATAAAGTGTTAGGAGAAAATCTAAACACAAAACCTAAACACAAACCTGCATTCGTACAAGCTGGCCTATTTGGCAACTTCCATTATGGCAGATCTCATCCATGCAGTGAGATATGCATTGTTTCTTCACAATAGCAGTCAACACGCAAACTTGGAAAAAATGCAATTTGTCACTGTTGTCTTTAAAGTCCGTGTGCTCAGTCATGCATGGCAATTGTCAACATAATTAGGTATCGATATAAAGAGGAAGAGTTCCCCTTTCCTTACAACTATCATTTTGCTCTTCATAACTGACATTTAGGAAATGACAGCCCTCCGAATTTGGATTACCTTTTTTTATACGCTCTGCATCAATATGAATTTTATGGTCACTAGGCCAGATGAAAATGGCAACAATTTACCAATACAGGAATTGCACTTTTTCTCCATACCTTGAAAATTACTCAGTGCATAAACTACTGAATGGATCAAAGTCAGGTTAAAGTTCTTAAATCTCCAAATACATGCTCTCCTATTCATCTAATTAAACCTAGGTCAAGGAAGGTGAACATTCAACACATTTGTGACAAACTTGTAATGTAATATTTTGCCAATTTTGTGATTATTATTTAATCACACATTGTCCACATGTAGACCTATTAGGAGAACCATGCATCATGGCGGAGGCATACCAGTCACATAGTGACATTTCTAGTTTAAGAATAAAACTTCAATCAATGGATAGAAAAGTTGGGTTGAATGAATGTTGAAAAGAAAGTATTTTTTAGTAAGTGATGCATTTAATGAAATTTGTAATGTAATGAAGGAATGAAATTAAAAACAGAATGAGGTATCGTTAGTGTAAAAATGGTTAAAGAGATGCTATATGGATTGTGAAAAAATGTATAAGAGTGTATTAAAATGTTAATTGATGTTAAGTTTCGGTATACATTTCGTTTCCATTGATGAAAATGATATTGAAACTAGTGCAGAGAGTTTTGTATGAATTTGTTTAAGCTATTCTTTCAAACAAAAATATTGATATTATGATTTTCATTCCTTTCTTATTGCGATGCTACCAAATTCATTGTGGAATTCTTGATTACCAATAAAACTATCAATTAAAGTAGGGCATCTTTTTTTTTTAGAATCATACAGCTTTAATGCAATGCATATGTTGTTTAGAATAAATACCTAGTTAGTGCAATCTAACCAATTTCCATTATGTGACCATTAATTTTTATGAATCTATGATACTAATATTTGTAAATCAATTTGAAGACGTACAGAATATGTATGTCCAATTATTGACAACAAAATTTTTCAGTGTTCCCGGCGACTATACTGCCGAGAACAGCAATGATCTTGTGGAAAATGCGTGTGAAGCCACACTATTTACGCCATTGGAGAGAGTCGGTATGTTGTCTTCTTCCTCCATATGTATTATCGATTCGGGTTCGATGAGGGCAGCAGACAATTTGTGGCACTGGGCGCATAAGCTCATTTTTAGGTGTCTTAGCCGACCTCCCCCCCCCCCCCCCTCCTCTCCCCCACCCCCGGGCAACATGTTTACCGCGAACTTGTAACAAAGTTTCGCGCACTAAGCAAGCATTCGCGCACTCAGTACGAGACGCCTATTGGCTAAAACGACCATGCATCAGTTTTTCATTCCGCGCGCGGAAGGGGGTGGGGGAGAGGGGAGGGGGGTCGGTTAAAGGGCCGTTCACACTGGAGCGGTTTTGCGGCAGCGGCAGCGGCAGCGGCGTGCCGCAAAAATCCCTCACGTGTTGTTCATATACAACCGTTCACACTGGAGCGGTAGCGGTGACTTTTCAGAGAGGCAACCGCAAGCGGTTTTCTCGAATCGCTCCGCAGAGCGATTTTTCTAGTCTGCCGCTGCGGCGAGGTTGCTATTGACCAATCATAATAGAGTATAGTTCGTGACGTTATTATGTGGGTGGAGTCATAAACTTTAGCTTGAAAAAGAGTCTCGCGAAGGTACAACACGTCGATCGAAGAGCGGAACGAAGACGTCCAAAAAAGACAACTTTTGTACAATAAACTCAATTATGTTCACAAAAACACTCCTGAGGAAAATATCGAATTGGAGACCATTGGTGATGAAATCGGGCTAAATGGTAAGTTGCTCGTTTGGTTTTCTCAAGGTTTTGCCATTTGTTTCGACCCTTGACAGCGGTCACTCTCTTGCAGAGGCTACATTGCAGATTGTAACTTTCCACGTATTTTGCCATAGACGCAGACTCGCCAGCGAAAGAAAGCAGTCTATCAATACCACAGTCCCATATACGCCTATCTATGTCTGATATAGTATTCTGCCAACGTGGTACTAAAGCCTTTGAAGTCTAGAGTAGATCTAGAACTAGAGATCTACTAGGTCCAGCAGTAGGAGCACTCCTACTGTCCGACTAGTCCCACACCTACTAATTACCAGTAATGTATGGGGTCCATAGAATTCTAGATGGGAAGAGCTTCTCATATCAGTTCGGGAAACCCACTCACAAGGGGGGCCCCTCCTTATAAGTAACCCGTCCCCCTTATAAGTAACCCCGTCCCCCTTATAAGTAACCCCCGGGGCACCCCTTATAAGGAGTCTCCACGCTTTTTTGCAATGCAACGCGAAAATGAAAGGACTGCGGCAATTCGCTTGATTATGTCCATAAAGCTTCACAAGTTTCCTAGTTACTCACGAAATTTGAGCAAAATCGGTTTGAGGCATCATATCTAAAATCATGGATTTAAATGCGATGTCAAACGACCCATGCGAATGCTGAAATGCGAGCGATTACTGGCGCGAGTGTCGCCAGGCACGGCGGCGCGGCAATGCTTGAGTGCAGAAGTGGCGACTGAGTACGAAAGGTCTCTGTACTCAGTCGCCACTTCTGCACTCAAGCATTGCCGCGCCGCCGCGCCTGGCGACACTCGCGCCAGTAATCGCTCGCATTTCAGCATTCGCATGGGTCGTTGACATCGCATTTAAATCCATGATTTTAGATATGATGCCTCAAACCGATTTTGCTCAAATTTCGTGAGTAACTAGGAAACTTGTGAAGCTTTATGGACATAATCAAGCGAATTGCCGCAGTCCTTTCATTTTCGCGTTGCATTGCAAAAAAGCGTGGAGACTCCTTATAAGGGGTGCCCCGGGGGTTACTTATAAGGGGGACGGGGTTACTTATAAGGGGGACGGGTTACTTATAAGGAGGGGCCCCCCTTGTGAGTGGGTTTCCCGAACTGATATGATCAATGGACCACAATATGGTCGATTGTATACTACTGGTAGGTAGGCGGAAGGGCCTCATTTAAAAAAAGAAAGAAAGAAAGAAAGAAAGGTTAGTACTGGTTACGTAGGCGTATACAACGTATTTATTATATGCTTCTTAGTAGACTAGACACTCTAACGTTAGATATGTTTGATATCATAGAGTATTTTTGAATTATTTCTAATGCAATTAAAATAATGTAGGCCCTGCCTAGGGAAAATTTTGGAATTAAAGTAATTCATAAGTAAAAATTTGGCATAAATTAATACGGGGAAAAAATGATCAATGATAAACGGCAAATAAATTCAAATAAAAACAACAACAGAAACACCTAGACTGTAGGCCTGATACTCTGATAGTACTGTTAAACGTTAGACATAGTTCTAGACCTAAACGCACGTTAGGCCCTAAAAGGTATGTTCTGGGTATTTACTATTAACTGATCTGCCTCTTCTAATCTATACAGCCGTTTGTACAGGCCTAGATCTAGGTCACGTACTACGTAGGTGTTTTTGTACTGCCATACCGCCACCGCACTGGTATAAATGCATACACATAACCACAACTTTGTCCATTGGCATTGCATTGGCATGACAAAGACGATCTACTTGAATTTACTCGCGTTCAGTCTCGCATCATCAGACAGGCAGTGAAGTAGGACTGATTTGTCTTGTTAGAAAGTGAATCAAATCCTCTCAGGCTGAGTCTGACCAAGTTAAGGGTAATGTTTTTAAATATCACTTTAACTGTAACTGTACTGTAGCTGGTAAGCATGTGCATTATCTTGTATTTCCTTTCCAAAGATGCCCACATTTCCCACAATCAATAGACTTGGATGGTTTCTTCAATGTATGGTAAGGGTACCAGCTATCGGCAGGGTACATCGACACCCTGCGTATCATGGCTGTTTGCGTATAGAACAAATAGGTACGCGTGGGATTAAGTGCCATTTTATAGCTATGAAAACAGTTACAAAGAAACGAAAATCAAGCCAACAAAACAAACTGAACACGTTTCAATTACACATCCACTCAGTAACAACGCATGACTATGAAATTCACATGTATTACCTACAATGTATGGAGGGAAGGGGTGCAGATCGTGAGGTACCCTTTTTCAGCCACGCAAAGATTGGAATGACAAGTAAAGAAGTATGTTGCTGTTTTTTTTTTTTTTTTTTTTTAAGAGCTCATCTTTCATACAGTTGACTACTTTGCCGACACCAGAAAAAGAAATACTAGTCATTTTCTCATTAACACGAAACAAGATAAGATATCATTACTTTGGATGCTGATTAATTTTGTTTTTTAAAAAAAAAAGGAAAATGTGACATTCGCAGATCATATTTGAGATATTGAGGTGTGGGATGTACACATTTTAATGTACCACCTTCTCAGTATTTATGGCAGTGGTCTGATGCAATAATTTCTGCATGCATATACCAATATCAGTAACACAAGGAATATTTTGCAGTTTCATCGAACAGTCTGTTGAAAGTTTTTTTTTTCTTTTTTTTTTCTTTTTTGCAAAAAGTTGAAAAGCTGATATTCCAGTACTGATTGTCCAATAGTCTTCTTGCATGTTACGCATCTTTGATTTCCTTGTTTCGTTTTGGAAAAGTGATTTTGTAAATTCTCAGATCCATGGGGAATGTATTCACAGTATACATGTGCATGATAATTATGTAATTGGTTACAAGCAAACTGCAGGTGCCCAAGGGCAACAATCTAATTTGCATATTACGCGCGGCAAACCGCCGCCGCTGCCGCTGCCGCAAAACCGCTCCAGTGTGAACGGCCCTTAAGACACCGCGTTTATGGCGCCAAAAATGCACATAGTGCGTCACAGAATCGATATATGTGCAGTGCATCAAATCTTCCCCCGTTCTAGATTAGTCTGGCAGTGATGGCTTCGTAGGAGTCCTTAGACAAGTCGTCCAACGTTCATGTTAACATTATAGCGTAGAGAGCGCCCTGCGTGGTTGCCTCTTTTCTGTGCTCTGAGTTGTTTATGATTTTTGTGTTGTTTTGTGATATTATTTTTGTGTCACTGTGCCAACTGTATTGTATGTGCTTTGTGAATCTCCTGGACCATTTTTGTGTTAAGTAATTCGAGGATTTGGCTGAAAATCGGCAAACTGGATTTTGGGTTTGATATCGTTTGTACGGGAGCCACACTACAGCCTTCATATTCAGGTATGTGGTTATGCGCTAATGCGAGCCTAGAGCTGTTAAGCGCGTAGAAGTCATACGCGTAATGTGTTCATGCGCTCAACTGTTGTACGTACTTGAATGAGCTGTAGCTTTTTTAATTTTTTATGTACGTTTTGCACAACGCAGTGATGATAATAGCCTGATAATGATCAGTATAATGGAACGAATGAGGTATATGTTTGTTGTGAGTCTAATACTGACTCTTTTGCCATGTATGTATTGTTGTACAGCCACATGCACTTTAGTAGGTCTATACTACCAACTGTGAAGAATGATAAGAACATGTCTAGTACCGGTATCAGAGTAAAAGGCTACTCAAAAGCATGTGTTCTGTATTATAAGAATGCAAGCTCTACTTTTCACATGTCACTGCTTACCAGTGGAGATGTTGAAATCAACCCAGGTCCGTCATTTAGTGTGTCAGCTAACAAAGATCATGCTGTTGATAACAATACAAGACGTGCATATAGTATTTCGGACCTTTTACAGCTGAACCCTTACAATGCTTACTCCATTAAACCTTCTTGTAAGGGCCTTAGGATTAATGAAGTGACATGGCAACGAATAACAGCACTACAGATTAACAGAGTGAAAAAGACTCACAGAGGTAAAAGAGTAGTAAGACAAAATAAGGATCAAACTGTGAAGTTCTTACACGAAAGAAAATTTGTGAATTCTGATATTTCATGTATGAATTTGAAATTTGCTATGTTAAATGCTAGATCGCCGAAGAACAAGACCGCTGAATTTGTAGATTATAATTATTCTTGATCATGAATAAGACATTGTTGCTATTTGTGAAACATGGCTTACGCCTAATGATGCTGCTCTGATTGGTCAATTGACACCACATGGCTTCACATTTAAGCACATTCCCAGAGTTGGCAAACGAGGAGGAGGAATAGCTGTGTTGTTTAAAAGTCAATTAGATGTCAGAATTGTAGATTCCCCAAATGTTACAACATTTGAAATGATTCAGATGACTCTGAATTATATGCAGAAATCGTTGCATTTCATCAATGTATATCGTCCACCTAGTTCAGTACAGTTTCAGATTTTCTTGGATGAGTTTTCTAATGTTCTTGATAGACAGCTTCTCTGCTCGTCTGACTTGTTGATTGCAGGTGATTTCAATATACCTGTGGACTCATCAACTTCGAATTCGAAGTTGTTCTCTGAATTATTGTCAGCCTTTAATATGATTCAACATATTAATGAGCCAACTCATAATCGAGGCCATGTATTAGATCTGCTTATAACTCATAAAGGTAACACTGTACAACTTTGTAATACCTGTGTTGTGGAAGGTATATCAGATCATTTAGCAATAATGTGTGAATTGAACCTAAACGTTGTATCAAAAAAACATTTGTTGTGACACAGAATTTGAAATCTGTAAACCCACAAGAGTTTGTTGCTGATACTCATGTTAAGTCTCTTTCATCAGCTGAATCTCAAGTTAATAATGTTGATGATAAAGTGAATTTGTATAACACCTTACTCACTGCCACCCTTGATAAGTTGGCACCTGAGAAACGAATCAAGGTCACAATACACCCCAATACGGAATGGTATACCCCAGAAATAGCTCAAGCAAAACTGCTTCGTAGACAGTTAGAAAGGAAGTCAAGGTCCACAAAACTGGAGAGTCACAAGCAGATGTATCATGCGTAAAGGCGATGTGTAAATGCCTTGATTAAAGATGCTAAGTTACAATATCATTCAAAAAAGGTTACGGATTGTGGGAAAGATACAAAGAAGTTGTACAAAGTTGCTAATGCTTTACTTTACCGAAAACAGCGATCTCCTTTGCCAGAACACCTCACTCATGGTGATCAAGTTGAGTTAGCCAATTGTTTTAACCAATATTTCATTGATAAAATTGTGGCAATCCAACGGAGTTTCCCAACTCGTTGTGAACAGCCAAATGACATTGTACGTGAAGTCAAGTCAGAATTGAGTGAGTTTCAGTCTGTCACTGTTAATGAGATAGAAAAGCCTATAAAGAACTCACCTAACAAATCATGTGAACTTGATCCAATCCCAACAGATTTGGTTAAGAAGTGTGGCAGAGTTTTAGCACCCGTTATCACAAGAATCATAAATGCTAGCCTGAGATTAGGTGTAGTTCCACAGGTGTGTAAAAAAGCATTTATTCATCCAACTTTGAAAAAAGCAGGCTTAGATCAGGAGTGTCTAAAAAATTACTGCCCAATTTCAAACTTACCTTATTTAAGCAAATTGCTTGAAAAGGTTGTTTTCTCACAACTGACAATGTATCTGCAAGATAATGAATTGCTTGATTCATTTCAATCTGCGTACAAACCTGGTCATAGTGTAGAAACACTGTTAGTTAACTTATCAGATATTGTGTTCAAAGAATTAGATAGTGGTAACATTACTGCTCTTATCATGCTTGATATGAGCTCAGCTTTTGACACAGTCGATCATTGCTATTCTGATTCAACGACTGAGATATTTGGGCATCAAAGGAACTGTTCTTGATTGGTTTATATCCTACTTATGTGATCGATCTCATTATGTCAGAATTGGTGATTCTACCTCTTGTAAAACTTTGACAAAATTTGGTGTACCTCAAGGTTCTGTTGGAGGCCCGCTGCTTTTTTCTCTGTATATGCAACCAATTAGTGAAGTATTTCGCAAACATTGTATTAGTTATCATTGTTATGCGGATGATATACAACTATATTTGTCTTTTAAACCCACTGTGTCTTCATTGTCATCCGCCATTGCAAAACTCGAAGCATGTTTGCAAGACCTGAAAATCTGGCTTACATCCAATGGCCTCAAACTAAATGATGATAAATCTGAGTTTCTGTTATTGGGATCAAAGCATATGTTGAGCGAAATTGATTATCAGTCATGTCATGTCAACATTGGTAGCACTTGCATTATTCCGTCGGAAACAGCCCGTAATTTAGGTGTCATATTTGATCAGGAAATGTCATTTCGAAGTCATGTAACTCATATTCAGCGGAATGTTCGATATCAGTTGCGTAATTCAAGTTTCATAAGGAAATATTTGTCTACAAAATCTGCAGCTGAGATACTTATTCATGCTTTGATTTCTTCTCGGTTGGATTTTTCGAATTCATTGTTGTGTAATCTTTCAAAAAAAGATGTCACAAAACTTCGACGGTTGCAAAATTCTGCTGCCCGATTGTTAACTTTTACTAATAAGTTTGATTCTATGTCACCAGTTCTCCGTTCCTTACATTGGTTACCTGTAGAAAAAAGGATTATTTTCAAGATTCTGTTATTAGTACATCATTCAGTTCATTCTTTTTCCCCAATATACATAAGTAATTCTGTTCAAAAATACAATCCGACACGAAGGCTACGTTCATCATCAGATGCATTCTTACTCCAAACACCCAAAGTAAAACATGGGTATGGTGATCGTGCTTTTTCCGTTATGGGACCAAAATTGTGGAATCAGTTACCTCTTCAGTTAAGGGAACTGTCATCGACAGAGTCATTCAAATCCAAACTTAAAACTTATCTGTTCCTCTCATACTGAGGACTGTAATTGCTGTATGTCATTAATATTGGATCAATATTGTATTATTAATTGGTATATGTTGTATATATTTTATTTTTAATTTGAATTGACAATATTGTATACCTGTATGTAATGTATGTACGTGTTTGTTGGTTTGTTGTCTTATTATTTTTTGTGATACTGTGGTAACGTGACACAATATGTACTCTGTTCTATAGCGCCTTGAGTATCTTTTTTTAGGTAGGAATGTGCGCTTTATAGGAGTCTCACTATCATCATTTATTATTATTCTTTATTTGTTTACCATTTTCTTATTTGTTGAAATGATTGAATATGTATATGCATGTAAATATATGATATCTTTTCATTTTTTAAGCGCCATGAGCACTGAAAAGTGGACCTGTGCGCTATACGAGTAGCCACTATTATTATTATTATCATTATTATTATCAATTGGCGTGGAAAACGATCAAGCCATTGTCAAGAAGTGCTGTCACAATAATTTGTTGAAAAAGATGGGCGTGTTAGTAAATGAAGAATTAAACTGGTAATGCATTCTTTTTTCTTCTTTTTTTGGCCAACAAAGATTGAGTTTATTTGACTCGAATTTCAACGACCTCCGCCTTCTTCGGGAGTCTTGACTCATTCTTTATTGAAAAAAAAAATCCATTTCCAGTTTATTTCTTCATTTCTTCGTGGAGCCATTACGTGAATTCTCAACATGAATATATATGTATATATATATATATATATATATATATATTATATTATATATATATATATATATATATTTATATATATATATATTTATATATATATATATATATATATATATATATTTGAGAAAGAAATCACCGCTAAAACAGCTTTTTGGCTTCTCCTGAATAATTTTGCATATGTGAGATATGAGAAAGGAAGGAGAAATTGGTGCGTGGCTTTGACATCATTATTCCTCTTACTGTTCCTCCTTTTCGGAAAAGCGCAAGAGTTGCAAAAATTGGTCTCCGCTGGGAATCGGACCCAGGTCTTTGGCATGGAACGCCAACTCCTTAAAGGAGACCTCTGGATGATTTTTAGATTTTTTACATTTTTTGACCAACTATGAATTACTTATACTGAGGACAAAGTTTCAGAATTTGTGATAATTGGGATGAAGAATAAGAATATTTTAAAATTTAGAATAAATTGCAATGAACAAGGATAATGACATGGCCGAGTCACCATAAGAATGCATGAGCTGGACTCAAGGAAGCAGAACAAAAGAAGAAGGTATGCATAGATTATGCACAGGTGAACTCTCAAGCAAGCGGTATTGTTCTGGAATGTTATTACACTGCTACATTTCTGAAATATGTGAACCCCCTATGCCATCGTCCTTGTTCAGTAGGCGTTTTCACATCAGCCCGATGTTTCGAAATAGCGCACTATTTTCTGACTTGAGAAATTATCCCGATAGCAAAATAGCACGCTATTAATGTGAACACAATTTTCAGTTATTGTTCGTATCAATGGCAGTAATATCTGATAGTTTTAAACTATTGAGGATAAAAATGTTTTTCCCGTTTTTTTTTTTGTGTTTTTTTTGTTTTTTTTTTGGGGGGGGACCCCTAGTACATAATCTTCATTAATAGTTAAATTCCATCGAAGTGTTCACTATACTAATATTACAGTAGGGGGAGATTAAAGGAAACCCAAACATAACACTAGGATGTAGAGTAAAATATTTCCTATATTTTGGAGTATTCAACAGAAACATTACCCCAGATCCCATCAGTAGCTTGTACGAATGCAGGTTTGAGTATAGAAGCTAGGCTAAGAGGGCGTACTCGAAGTCTTAAACGAAGTCTTAATTTCCCCTGTATGCCCCCTAAAAAGGGGAAAAATGAAAGGCAGACATACAGCACTAGGCCTCACACTCCTTTTCCGGGCTCCCATAGAAACCTGTGTTAAATGCAGCATATTCCATAAATCATACAAAATCATATAATCATATATATATATTTAGTTGAAGCAGATGAAACGAAATTTTCTCATCTTTCAAGCAAACAACATATTCTGGGATGTTCTCCAACTCTAAGAAGAGTTAATAGCCTCCATACGAGACTAGTCATCCAGTCACTCTCAAGAACAATAAGAATTGCAAATTACATCATATATCTACTGATTTTTATTTCATTTTTTATTTTATTATTATTATTATTTATTCATTTATTTATTTATTTTTTATTTTTATTTTTTTTTTTGGGGGGGGGGGGGTAAAAATACCATTACCTCATCTTTGTA
Source organism: Diadema antillarum (assembly GCF_040938485.1). Lineage (NCBI taxonomy): Eukaryota > Metazoa > Echinodermata > Echinoidea > Diadematoida > Diadematidae > Diadema > Diadema antillarum. The sequence goes on along the minus strand of NW_027271001.1, from coordinate 4,076,548 downwards.
CTGCCTTCCCTGTAGGCAATGCATGAGTTGAATTAGGAGCCTGCGTAAGGCCACTACTATATAATTAGGGTTATGATCATGTAGTATACACCTTCTATCGGTTTGGCAGAAAAGGGCGTCTGTATTTCGCCCATGCCATGAGGGTACTATAGCTAGTATACTAGTACGCGAAATCGAGCTCAAGGGAGTATGCCCACTCCGCGGAGCTTCTATGCTCTTTGGTATATAATATGTTATATATCTTACCACAAAACTTCCTTTAACCTTATAACTATTTTGTTCTCGATGTGTTAGGTTGTCACCGAGAACATCCAAAATATTCCAGCTTTGAAGAGAGCATAACTGGATAATATATGAAGAAATTGTTTTTGATTAACATATAATAATTACATAATTATGAAATTGGTGATATTGCGATGACTAAGCATTTAGTTCAAATCATAAGTGGATCAAATCAAAATTGTGCTATTAAAAGAAAAATTAACTTTAATTAAATTTTGACTGTTGATCATAAATTGCAAACTGAATTTACTCGCAACGCAATAAAATAGGAACAATAATAAAACAAAATTGGTCATTGGCCATAGAGGGCAGCAGACAGTACAAAATCCCCTGCACTGAAAGCTATGCATGGTAGGTACACACACATGTGGAAGTGAATGCCAGTGAATCTAGCACCCCAAGCCGCTTAGCCTTGGGTGTAAAGGATCATGTGTGTGAAGTGCTCTTTGGTTCTTACCGAAGCTGATTCTTACAGTTCTTTCAGTTCTTCATAGTTGTTCAATTCGAGTCAGTAATACTAGTAACACCTAGTATGTGTGTGTGTCTGTGGTGTGTGTGTGTGTGTGTGTGTGTACGGTGGAACTGGTACGGATCGTCTGTACTCCTGCGTATACGCCAGCACGAAGGACACACGGGAGCACCTTAATATCTCTTTGCGAGCCCATTTACAGGGTTCACACCTGTAAATAAAATGAATGTCCCTGACCGCATCTCCAAATCGTTCCAAAGATACTAAAATAAATGAAAAAAAAAATTTAAAAATCAGTAAATAAAGTTTGGCAAAAATGTGAATAGCTGCAGATATAGAATATGAATTTAATTACATTACCTGTTGGTCACAAAGAAAGCCTGCACCAAAATTATAACGTGCATCACTTGCACTGTCCTATAAGCCCTGCACAGTAGCTTTTCCAAGCAAGAGAAACTGCAGCGTCATTGGCGCATGTAATCATGTTGGAGCAGACTTCTTTTATGACCAGGAATGCCGGCAAACTCGGTGGGCAGTGACATACCATCCGAGAAGTAAGAATCATACCTCCTTTATACCTTCCAATAATTCAATGTTCTTATGACATTTGTACTTTTCCTTGTTAGCACATCTGTTCTCAACGCGATCGCTAAGAACTCTCAAAATTTAAAATTGAAATTTCAAACGTTTTTACCTTAATTTGTTTCTTTCGTATTGTATATAATAAATACATAATTGTAACATTGGTTGTAGTGCACTGATTTTTAAATAAGAATTTAGGAAGCAATGTACATATGATCAATACAATGTAAAGTTCTATAAATAAAAGCTAATAAAGATTAATTTTCTTACTTTTGATCTATCAATATCAACAGAATTATTCACTAGCATTGCAATAAGTCAGAATGAAAATTATAATATCAATATTGAAAATTTTTTGGTCATGATCGATTATTTTTCTCTCTTAATCGATCCATCCTAATTGATTTTCTTTTCTGTCGATGTTTATATTTCTGTATTATCTAATCATTACACGTGACAGAAAGCAGAGATAATTAAATCATTAGATACGCCTTAACATAATCATAATAGATTCATGAAAAATGAAAGTCGAAAGCTACAAAAATGTTAACAACTTATCGCCAGCATATTCTGACTAGTCAAAAAAAGAAAAAAAAATCAAATTAATCTACCAAAACATCAGTTTTTCATTTTCATTGCCAATAAAAACAAATCTTTTCATACTTTAGAAAAAGATTCATATGATTCTCTCAAAAATCATTGATCGTCTTTCAACAGTGCTGCGATCAATTTCACTAAGTCTTTAGCCCTTAGGATCTACTCTCCTAAGAGTGGAAAAAGATCCAATCGTGCGTTTCTTGCAAGGTGTCCCAAATCCTTTTCATTTGTACTGATAAGGGTCACCACATATTAACAATAACATATTATAAGGCACTCATTATGAACAAAATGTGTTCGTTCTGGGAGGATGGTAAGTTCTCTACAGAGGTAACAATTCCACCGCAGACTTCTAAATTAACTGCACATTTAGATCAATTTAAACATGCGTCATAAGCAGGTGTAGAGTGAATACTTAAATGGACAAAAATGTATATTAGATTTGTTATTTTATACAGGACAGTAATTCAGTTAAATTTACATGAATTATCCGATATGAAAATAATTAAGGGAAAAAATTATTCTAGTATCCCACAATAAAGTAGCATTTTTTTTAAAAGTAGTTTAGAAATCAAAGAAGCAGTGTGATCGATCGATGACACATCTTGTAAAGAACCTACAGTTTATGGTAGGAACAATATTCGTCTTTAATCGATCCATTCCAATTTAACGGGCACCCAAACCTAAAGAGAAAAGTGGATTGAGTGAAAACAGCAACATAAGTAGAACCCAGGAGGTAGAACACATCATTACATTTTTGAGGAAAATCGGATAATCGATGCAATGTGAATATTTAGAGTTTTGCTGTTGGAACCTCTGGATGAGAGACTATACTAGAGATTATGACGTCTGTGTTGACAACATTATAAAGGACGTAAAAAGGTAATTCCATAAAGTTTATTTTTCACGAAAATTACACATTCCATCAAATTGATACTGACATACACTAAGGGTAGCAATTTTTCCCCCTACTTTGTGAAAGCGGTTAGTGAAGTGCTCTTTCATTATGCAAGGTTTTTTTTTTTTGTTTAATTCCCTTCATATTTTCTTCACATTGTTTTTTTTTTCACACAAACAAACAGGTACCTCAACATGTGTAAATATGTTCTACAAAGGCAGTTGAATTACACGCGATGTAAAATGTCTGTATAATGCACACTCATACTATATGAGCTACTAATAATTCCAAATTGAGCAGAAATGTGTTATGTTTATCATTCTCTCATAATCCACTTCTGACAAATAAAGTGTCTTTCACCAATTGGTTTGATGATTTAGGCAGAACATTGTTAGTTTCCACCAGAGGTGACCATGTTTCTTCAGTGTAGATACTGTGTATGCTTTCAGAGTTTGTTGAGAACAGATATCAATTCTAGCTTTCAAGTCATCGATGCATTTATTATAGAATTCATATGTAGAATTTAAAAAAAAACACTCAAGGTAAATGACCTTTTTTGGTGCAAAACTCACTCTTTGTGTTCCGCTCTTATAATGGTCAGTTGCCATCATTTTTCTCATTACTTCAAAATAAACAAGGGCACATTATCCCACAGGACAGTGGTCTGATAAATTTCACTTAAAGATTCACTTTTCTAGCATTATGAAAGACACTTGACTAACCACTTTATGAAAGCAGTGGGGAATAATTGCTACATATACCCTTAACAGTACGTCAGTATCAAGTTGATGGAGTGTGAAATTGCCATCAGAAAGGAGTCTTTGCGGAATTCCCTTAATATTTTCTGTTATATCATTCTTCACTCATGACGCCATAACCACCTCTAGTAGTCTCCTCATCCAGCAATGTCCAGCGGTTCTCTTCTAGCTAACCTGTCTTGTTTCTGATTTAATCCTGCTAGATTGAACACTTTTTGTAAAGGAACTCTTTGTAGTTATATATAATTTGATATATAGGCCTATTATATATATATATATATATATATATATATATAAACATAGTCGAGAAAATGTAGATGACAAAAGATGTCACATGAAGCCGGCTGTTACGAAGCTTTCGACCTTGGTCTTCCTCAGCTTTATTATCTGCTTATGAAATGAAATATATGTTTTGAACATAACAGATCTGGAGTCATGAACACAATACACTAAGTACAAGTTCAGCATGAGTTAACAGCTTCATGCCGGCTTCATGCGACATCTTTTGTCATCTACATTGTCTCGACTATAATTCTTCTTAAGATGACAGAGGCATACGGTACGAGTATCAGTATCATCGCACTAGTATATATATATATTATATAAACATATATATTCCGGGTGTCCCAAAAAAAAGCGGAACAGTGGATTTTAAGTACCTTGCGGTCTAAAAGTTATATATCTTTTGTCATCATTAGAAAGAGCATCTTCCGCAGAAGACTATGATACCGAAATCATTAAATTTGGTTCAGTACTTTTTATTCTACGCCAATTTCTGAAAATGCAGTCATTGTCAAATTTCGCCGGATTTTTGCGACTTATGAGATAATAATTTGAGCGCGACACGCGATCCATACGGTGAACATTGTGTAAGCTCGGTGATCCATGTCAACAAAAGATACAGCTTTCACATTGGGCACGGGCCAGGAATAAACAGTGTGTGTGTGTGTGTGTGTGTGTGTCTGAGTGTGTGTGTGTGTGTGTGTGTGTGCGCGCGCCCAATATGAAAGCGTTATCTTTTGTTGACATGGATCAACGAGCTTACACAATTCACCGTATGGAACGCGTTTCGCACCCAAATTATTATCTCATAAAAGTTGCAAAAAATTGAAAATGACTGCATTTACAGAAATTGGCGTAGAATAAAAAGTACTGAACCAAATTTAATGATTTTGGTATCATGGTCTTCTGCGGAAGATGCTCTTTCTAATGATGTCAAAAAATATATCACTTTTAGAACGCAAGGTACTGAAAAATCCACCGTTCCGCTTTTTGTGGGACACCCGGTATATATATACCGGGTGTCCCAAAAAAAGCGGAACGGCGCACACACACACACACAGACGCACACACACACTGTTTTTTCCTGGCCCGTCCCAATGTGAAAGCTGCTGTATCTTTTGTTGACATGGATCACCGAGCTTACACAATGTTCACCGTATGGATCGCGTGTCGCACTCAAATTATTATTTCATAAGTCGTGAAAATCCAGTGAAATTTGACAATGGCTGCATTTTCAGAAATTGGCCTAGAATAAAAAGTACTGAACCAAATTTAATGATTTTGGTATCATTGTCTTCTGCAGAAGATGCTCTTTTTGATGATGTCAAAAATATATCACTTTTAGAACGCAAGGTGCTGAAAGCCCACCGTTCCGCTTTTTTTGGGACACCCGGTATATATATATATATATATACTAGGTGTTTCAAAAAACATTTCCCACTTTTGATTCTTAATAATTAAAAAACTATTATATCAGATAGCATTGTCATTGATATGAGTGATAGCTGAATAGTGTACAATTTGGTTGAAGGTGGTTTAAATATGAAAGCATAAATCAGTTTCATGAAATCCATGATTAATTTCACAGTTAGATTCCAGATTTTGCTCTATTTTCAACCCTCTGTACAAAATTTCACTTTGCACAGGGGTCTATGGGTGTTTATGTGAGTGTGTGGTTAACACCCTGACGATGGTCCTGAACAATAGCCAGGGTTTGAATGCTTCATTATTTATTCATGAGAAATTCCACTATCACAACTAGTCTTTATTCAGCCTCTGGCAGTATCTGTATAAAGTCAAACACCTGCCGATACTGTCGCTGAGTCGTGACAGTGCTCTCCCTACTTCTGAAAAACGAAATTACAATGAATACCTTCTGTTCTGTCGTAAACATGGTGACAGGAAGCAAAGAGTATACACTTGTGTATATGGAGCCTTAAATTAATCTACTGTGAAACAAATCGCCCCAATGATAAATGCTGCTGAACTCTTTACCAAAAATGATCTCTTTTTATCGAAAAGGCGAAAAATTTGTCAGACTATTTAATCAGTAGACAGTTGTATCAAAATGAGGAACTTTAGATAATTTATTCTTATTTATGTCCAAAATTTAGTGACATGTGAAGCAAAATTTGAAAACGATTGTCAGCTGGAACAAAATGTGGTGTTTGCAAGCACTTTACCCGTGCATGAATTCAGACTAGCAGTGCCCAGGGCAATCCACATGAATTATTGATTAAGCATTCATGGGCCAGGGAGCGCGAGACTGACGCCTAGTCAACAGGTGGTTCAGGCATGTCCATTGTTCAGGGCCATTGTCAGCACACACTCACATACACATCATTGGTTCCTGTGCAAAGTTCAATTTTTGTACAGAGGGTTAAAATTTGACCAAAATCTGAAACCTTACTTCAAAATCAATCTTAGATTTATTGAAATTGATTTATGCTTTCACGTGCAAATCACCTCCAACCAAATTGTACACTATCCAGCTATTACTCATATCAATGATAGTTTTATCGAATGAATAGTTTTTGAATTATTAATGATCAAAAGTGGGAAATGTTTTTTGAAACACCTAGTATATATGTAAAACCATATCGGTAACCGGAGTAAAGTTTAGGCAATATTCATGGCCATATTGCGAAGCATTTGTTCAGTTTTCTCTATACACGTACTATGAATAGTTAGACTGACATGAAGCCGGCGCTTAAGCATTACGTCGTTAGAGTGAGATTTGAGGTGTCATGATAAGCATTGACTGAGATGTGTGCATGGGCGTATTATGACGTGTCTGTGTGTTGTTTTGGATCTTAGAAACACCTAGTATATATATACAAATTGTATATATATCTATTCTATTATACATATGTATATATATGTTTATATATATATATATATATATATATATAAGGCAAAGTGAACATACTGCAATGTCTACCAGCAGCCTTCCTTCCTCCGCCACAACTAAATGGATATGAGGGTCCAGAAAACACACTCTGTAAATCTGCAGTAATTTTCCGTGACCTCCTTGTAATATTTTGATACACTACTCCTATACCTCCGAAAATAATAATAATAATAATAATAATATTAATGATAATAATAATAATATTAATCATAATAATAATAATAATAATGATAATAAATTAAAAATGTAATAGATAATATATAAATATGAGATATCAGAGTTCTCTTATAAGTTACATACAAGAGAGGAATTGGCAATCTGTATTGGGTATTTTGAGATAAACGTGAACCTGTCACGTCACTAGAAGGAAGTACTATGTTTCTGATTTGTATGAGTTCACTATTTGTAAATTTGGTTCTCAGCAGCAGCGATAGCTGCAGAGAACGCCCAAAATTTAAAAATACTAATTAATGCAAAACTCACGCGTGAACGCGAGCCTGTAACTAATGAAAAAAATAAATAAAATTATACGATTGGTGATATGATCTTGATCAGTAATTTAGTTGAATCTAAGTTGATGCTGAGCTAGATAGTTAAAATAAACAACATTAATATTTTTCAACAATGAAGATTAATATTTCAATGATCATTTTAGTAATTGAAACTAAATATTTTACTACCGTTGCGACAAAATTGAAAAATTATATGGAAAAAAACTTTTGTATCGAGCAAGAATTTGCTCCATTTAAATCGATTATAGACAAAAGTTAGACGATTCTGTATTAATCGATTCAGTTTTATTGATTTTTCCGGCTTCTTTCTGTTGAATTCTCCTATCATTACGCGAACTGAAAACCACAAATATTTCAATCATGTTATCAGAAGAATGTTGTTGGTATAGTTGATAAGAGACTGAAGGCTCATTCATCAATGTAATAAAGTAAATGGGAAGACTAGATGACCTTCCCTGGTTTTCTGTTCAATATCGAATCATTTAAAGTTGTTCATGAACTTGTCTACTACGTGTAAAATCTTTCTACTTTTTGAAATTGTGCTGATCTGAATATATATGTACTCAAGTTATGATTTATTTTCCAGAAACAATGACAAGGTCATCTGATTAATCATGTACAAAAAATAAATCTTTGTTTCATTGAGAAAAAGGATTACACCGCCAATTGAATATTTCAATAAAAGGCACATGCAATAAGACTCAACATCTTCATCTAGTCCCTACTGTGTTTGCTTGAAAAGTTTATTGAGAGTAGATATCAGTTCTAGCGTTATAGTCATTGATATATAAAGTTATCATTCATTTGTCACGATACTATAGGTCATCTGAAGTATATGCACGCATAAAGTGTCTTCAGTCATTGGTATGACGATCAATTTTGGTGGAATGTTGCTCGTTTCCACTAGAGCTACAAGGTGACCATATTTTTTCAGTATCAAGTTGACATGACAACTAACAACTAAAGGTGTATTCCGCTCGGAGGATACGCGTAAAGTGAAAGAAGGAAGAAAACTGCCTATGAACACAGCCTTTGCACAAAGTAAAGAATCACGCTGCTAGAGTGAAAATAAAGAGATGTTCTGGTTGGGATATCAGAATCTCTTACACGAGAAATAGTACACCGTATTTTATTAGAGAACTATTTATATTGCATCCCGCAACAAACTAAAGAATATCTTCCCTCTTCTTTTGTGAACACCTTGTCTTCTAATCGAGATAATCTTGTCCTCGACACAAACGACCGCCGAGAACGCTCAAAATTTTTGAATACCAGTACGTACCACTGGTATTTATTACAAGTCATTTCTCCCCTGATTTTCCTATTGTTATTGTTACGCTCTATACTCAAGAATCTGGGCTACTACCGACAGACAAAAGGGAGTTATGAACACGTGGACAGAACATTCCTGTGCATAGAAATCTGGCCTAGCAACAATACATTGCTGAAATCATACAGTGTCTGGCTGCCAGTGTGGAGCAGCACTGTGCTGGGGAAGCTACAGATGTTTGCACAGAACAATGCTTGCTGATTTAATACATAGGGGCAATACAACCACATGTCATACTGGCTTCATAGAAGCAACCTCAGTGGCTATGCAGCAGTTGCAGGGGCAGCAGTTAGACTGCAGGGTCTGCTGGAAAAAAGTCTTGAACTGACAATATACTTGTCGGATACCGGCAGCTTTTAGTCACCAGTCAAACTATGGCGTTTACTTGAGTCATTCGGGTGTACGTAGACAACCCGTGCACGCCGTGTAAAGATAACCCCAGCTCGTGACAATGTGTTCGGGCCACTTCGGACAAGGAAGGATCCCGCCGTGTATTACACGTCCAGTCGGAAACCGTCCCTTCGACGAGGTCTTGCACTCCGTCTTCGCAGCGAACTGTTTCGCTTTTGACTTTGACGACCACGGAGGCAACTTCAGCATGACAATACCAGGTTTTGTTTATCCCGAAAGAAACACTTTGGACTGTTAATAATCAAACCCCATTGTAAACTGTGCGCACAGATAGTATAAAACCGATGAGTTAACGTGAGTGTTGAGTTTATCAAAGAAGTATATGTAAAACCATATCGGTAACCGGGGTAAAGTTTAGGCAATATTCATGGCCATATTGCGAAGCATTTGTTCAGTTTTCTCTATACACGTACTATGAATAGTTAGATTGACATGAAGCCGGCGCTTAAGTATTACGTCGTTAGAGTGAGATTTGAGGTGTCATGATAAGCATTGACTGAGATGTGTGCATGGGGCGTATATGACGTGTCTGTGTGTTGTTTTGGTTCTTGTACCACCATCGGAATTGAAAGACCGGAAATAAAGCTTATAATTTCCGGAATCATTGTGTTTTGTGCTACTTTGGCTGAGTACCGTATTTCAGTAGTCAACACTGGACCAACAAGCAATAACACGCTTTCACCGGTTATGACAGTACTGACCACTGGGATTGACCACTGGTATTGACCACTGGTATTGACCAGAATCTCTTACACGAGAAGTAGTACAGATGTAATGAAATAATAACCGGAAGTTAAGAGAGAGGTTGCTTCCAGCAACAAATGTAAGTCTATCTCCCGTCTTCTTTAGTGAACACCCTTGTCATCTAATCGATATATCAAATTTGTCCTCGACACACGCGATCGCCGAGAACGTTCAAAAATCTGTAAACACCAATACCGTTGCTGGTATTGACCAATCACATTGTTGTTTTGATAACTGTATCTAAATAACAAATGTTTTAATAATTATAAAAACCGTTATATGGCATGGGTCAGTAATTAAGTTGAATTTAATTTGGTGTTGAGATGGAAAATAGACAATTAACAGCAGCAGTAATACTTTTGCACTAATTTTAAATAATATTTTTGTAATCATATTGGTGATTTCAAACTAAACAGTAAATTACCTTGCAATAAAAATGAAAAATTATACAGACCAAACTTTTTATATCGAGCTAAGATTTTGCTCCATTTAAATCGATTATAAACAAAAAGTTGGACGATTCTTTCTCAAAAACTATAATCAGTTTGATTTTATTGATTTTTCTGCCTGTTTTCTATCGGTTTGTTTTTGAATTCTCCTATCATTACACTTGTTGAAATCCAGAAATATTCAAATCATGTTATGATATGATCACTGCACATTTACTTTGGAGAAAAGAAACTCGTCGAAAACTGCGAAAAAAATACTATTAATTTTACCTCATATCCATGTAATTGTACACGCAAACATGGGTAATTGGACTAAAATTAAGTACACTTGTACATCTAATCGATTAGTGATGACCTTTATATTCAATTAGCTTTCCACACTTCCCACCCTCTGATTAACCCCATTCAAAAAGGTTTTGCCAAGATGGATACTGTTGGTCTGGTATAATTTGAAAAGAGCCCGACGTCTCATTCATCATAGTAATAAAATTAATGGGAAGACTAGATTATCTTGCCTGTTTGTAAAAAAAAATCTGGGAGGAAACTCAATTTATGATTTATTCATCAGAAAAAAGACAAGCCCATCTGGATAATCATGTATGTAGTCTAAAACAATCATTGTTTCAGTGAGGAAATGGATTACGCCGCCAAATGAATATTTCAATAAAAGCCTCATGCAATAAGAATAGGCATCTTTATTCAGTCCTTACTATATTGCTTTAAGAATTTGTTGATAGCAGAAATCAGTTCTAGAGTTCTAGTGATCGATATATCGATTTATCATTCATTTGTCACTATGATACAGGCCATCTAAAATCTATCAAAGATCGAACACTCAGTGTAGCATACAATCTTTGAATCTGTAGATGTGAAAGTATCTCTTGTTGTTCGAAGTAAAGCAATTTGTCAATCAGTTGCAGTGATATCTGTGTGTATACTATGTCTGTCTGTCTGTTTTCCACTCTATCCATTATACCGTCATTATGATAGCATTTCACACCGCAAGTTTTATATCAGACCTATTATTATGTTTGTTATGCAAACTTATGAAATTTGTGCCTGAAGATACACAGATAACTATGCTCTAGACTACCATCGGAATGTATACACGCATATTTTCAATATGTGTCATGTCATTACGGTTACATTAGTGACAACTAAGCATTTTTGTTTTCTAGTCACAATTAAAAGTTCCTTGAGGTTTGTTGTTCGTATTTCCATTGTTTATTATAAAACATCTTACAATTTCAATTTTAATTTCAAATGTCCCAATGTTACGATCATTGTTGAGTCACTCAATGCATATTATTGCACTATGGATTTACCAAAGGGAATATATCGAACGTTAAGAGATTGAGAGGACACAACAAGATAACAATAATTTATAGTACTCAGATTAAACTGCTGAATACGAAATTCAACTTCCATTCATAATTCAGAATTTGCTTTCATTACATCGAACGAATCTGCAAAGAATGTCTTGTTGAAGGATTCTGGCCAGAATAATGAGTTGTTTTTGAAGTATTTCGAGATAAGTGTAAGTTAAATTGGCAGGGGTGGGAGAAAGAAAGATAAAATACACAACTTAACCAAAGCACTTTATCAAATGGGATTGCTTCTCCTTTGAAAGATGGCTTCATTTTTATGGGGGGGGGGGTGAGATATCTGGGATTTGGATAGGATATCACTTAACTGTTTTTCTGTGTTTAAAAAAAAATATTGCTAGCACCAAAATTTGAGATATATGGTCTTGTCATTCCATCGGCGTGATTAAAAACAACTTTGTACTTTAGATGAACTGCTTATTTCTTTGGCCAGAAATTTGTAATCGATTACAAAACATTCATCATCAGTGTCTTTGGCATGGAACTTTCTGCATTCAGTCCGTACAATGTTTGCACGAACAATTTGCTGAGAATACGTACACGTAACCCATACATGAACACAATACTAAAACACAAAACTTAATTATTTCTGAATAATATGTACTAGTATACGAGTCTATAATGCATATCGATTAGAGATTTGTAATCGATTATAAAAAAATTGTCAATAGATAAGCTTGGCCTAGAACTGTCTTCATTTAGTACGTGCCGTGTTTGCACGAACAGTTTTTGGGAATAGTAAGCTTGCCTAGTCCTCTAGACAACCATATTATCATTATGATATGCATAACCCATACACGAATACACAAACTCAATTATTTCTTTGAAAAGTAAAAAATTACCTGTCGGTATTGCATATCGATTAGAGATTTTAATCGATTACAAACATTTGTCATCAGTTTCTTGGCCTGGAACTGTCCAAACATTCAGTCCGTATCGTTTTTGCACAAACAGTTTACAGTGAATAGAAAGTTTGCTTGGTTATCTGGAAAACCATTTTTTTTTTTTTTTTTTTTGTAATGATATGCATGATCTACACACAAACAGACACGAACACACAAACTTAATTATTTCAAGGTAGAATATTGCATGTCTCTAATGAAAATCAATTAGAGAATCTTAATTGATTACAAAATATTCGTCACCAGTTTCCCTGGCTTAGAACCGTCTTCATTTAGTCAGTGTCGCGTTTGCAACGATAGTTTGCTGAGAAAAGAAAGCTTGCCTGGTCATCTAGACAACCATTATTAAAATACACGTGACACACACACACACACACACACACACACACACACACGCACGAACACACATATCTATGGACAAACAATAACATGATGATAATAATAATAATTATAATGATAGTAGACATTTATAGAGCGCCTTTTCCACTGGATTCAAAGCGCTATGACATGTCATCCCTGGTCGACACAGGAGATAAAATATATACAAAATACCAGGCAGTGACAGTATAAGTCCAGTGCACATAGAGGGACATCAAAATAAATAAATCTTCAAGTTTTGTTTGAAATGATCAAGTGTGGGTGAAGATTTGAGAAGAGGAGGGAGCTTATTCCACAGCCTAGGAGCACAAGAAGAGAAAGCTGCATCTCCGGCTAGTTTTTTCATGTGTGGTTGTGTAAAGGTAACGGATGATGACAGACGAGTGTGCCTAGAGTGAGAGTGTCGTATCAGACACTCCCTAATGTACTCTGGAGCTCTTTTGTTGACTACATTGTAGACCAGTAGGAGAAGCTTGAAAGATATTCTTGCTTTGACTGGCAGCCAGTGGAGTTGACGTATAAGAGGAGTGGCATGAGAACATGAACGAATTAATTTCATGAGAAATGGGAGTAAAATCATTTTTGGTAACAATGCATCCAAACATGTCCACTCTATAGGAGTGAAGGAAATTGATGAAAATTTAATGGTGAAAAAAGGAATAGATAATCTATAGTACATTCTTTCTCATTAAAATAAATCTAAACATCTTTGGGTAAAATCTTCCTTGTACATTTGTATAGTACTTGTATAATCAAGTTATTAGTGTTTCACATAGTTCTTCCTCTATTTTTCCATGTGTATCTGTGGTTATTATGTTACGTTGTGTGTGCACGGTTTTCATATCAATTTATGGATTATGTTAGATGTGCTGATAACGGACTTAACTGTTACGGAAAAAAACAACATCAGAAAATGGAAATATCGATTGAAATTAATCGGTTGTCGAAGAATCGTGTAACTTTTCAATTACCATAATCGATCACTCTGCATGGAATTCTTGAAATAATTATTCAGCTTTGTTTTAAGTTATGCCACTGATTTTCATTGATTCGACTCTAAAATATTATTTTTTTTAATTATAATGTACCTCTAGTTTGCAGAAAGTTTGAGATTGTCTTTATTTGTGAATTTTAAACCCTACTGAATGACTACCAAAGTTGTTATAACCAATCTCATAATTATTTATGTAACATACAATTTGTAATGTAGCCCATTCACGGAAATTCGTCATTTACTAAAAATATCAGTAATTTTTAAACGTCCTCAGCATATCGTTGCGCTGAGAACGCATATCGATTTTTACGAATAAGGAAAGGTACCGCCATTTTCCTTATACATGTAGTTGGAATAATGTAGGTTTCTTTAAGATATGTGTCTTTCCATACCATTTACTAGCAATAATGTAATCCTCTCAGGAATCTATGTCATACGAGGGTTTTCCCTAAAGATAATATAAAGTTTTGGTACCTCAAAAGTTTCCCTGGATTTCTATTGCAAGAAAGTTGCAATCGATTGCAAGTTGCAACTGATTGTTACTGGCCAATCAAAATCATTGCTGCATGCATGTCTTCTTAAAAGGGCAGACCCTGAGCCAATCAGAATGGTTGTTTTAAAATTAGCAATTATTTGCTATTGATTGCAACCTTCTTGCAACACCCCATTAGTTGGTGTTTCAGGTTAAAGTACCTTACATATAACTAACACTGTGAGACTTACTCGCCTCAAAGTGCTCTCATGTCTCAGTAATCATGCAATTAACTGCGACCAGCAGCCCCATACGCATAGCGTGAAACACAAAAATTCAGGGAAACTTTTGAGGTACCAAAACTTTATATTATCTTTAAGTTTAAAAAATATCATCAAATACGATGGAAACGTGAATCCCCATCTCAACGAGAACTGTGTAATCCCTGTAGGACTGCAAGGTACACTATGCTATCTAATAGCCCTGCAGAGCCTCATTTCATAAATAGTTGATATGATGGCAACTCTTGCTGGATTGGCAATTGTCAAGTTGCTATCCTAACACCATTTATGTAAGTAGGCACCGCGCTGCAGTAGAAGAGAAAAACTAAGACGTGTATCGATATGCTGCGCGCGCTTTATAAACTCGAGATCCCTGTTGTTTCATTTCATTATCAATACATACTGCTTTACATGTGAATACACCTTTAATAACACAATGTCACGAAAAGCAAATTACGAACTGCCACACATTTTTTATATTTTGTTTTTTTTTTTGGTTTTTTTTTTTGTAAATTGCATGAGTAGGCTATCTGTATATAGATCTGCTCTAATCTAGCCCTAAAAAGTCTAAAATAATGTAGGACTTTTTTTTTTAATGGATGGGACAGTATTGGTGGAGATGAGAAGTGGGCTTTTAACTTTTTTGTGAGATACCCCCAAAACACACTTGTGATATAGTACATAGCATACCATTTTAAGAGGAATTCAAAGTTTATTTGATAAAATCGGGTTTGGAATGACTGAAATATCCAAAAACAAAGTAAAGCAAAGCGATCGTAATAAAGTGTGAGTCCCACACTTTATGAGAATAGCTCTTTTTTTGGATACATTTATCATCTCTGCCATTTCTAAACCAATTTTCATCAAATAAATGTTGAATTTTTCATAGAATTAGATGCTCTTTCATATTTCATAAGAGGTTTTTCATTATCTCACAAAAAATGTTAGAACCCTGAGATTAGGTCTCAACCAAAACTGTGCGATCCATTTAACTAA
The DNA here is from genome assembly GCF_040938485.1 of Diadema antillarum. Lineage (NCBI taxonomy): Eukaryota > Metazoa > Echinodermata > Echinoidea > Diadematoida > Diadematidae > Diadema > Diadema antillarum. Next base: position 4,060,915 of record NW_027271001.1, on the reverse strand, counting down.
TATGTTGAACAGCATCAACTCCATTGTAGACCTCAACCTACTAACGTATGCATCGTTAGACTCTAAACGTCAAACTAGAAAGAAGGCTTTGAATTCTAGTACCAATATGGATTCTAATGCTATTGTAAAAAAAAAAGGAAGAAAATAGCCCAAACTAGATCAAATTATTGTCTACCTCTTTTTCTGAAATCGTCGATTTTATAACTTACAATCTATATCATTGTGGGTCAATACCAGTCAGCTACATGTAGCACTCGCTCAAGAATCGATGTCCGGAGATGTTCGTCCCAAACATTTATGCACGTCGCACTCGGAAATCCCGGACATATAAGTATAGTATACAAATGACGCACAGGTCTGAGTGCGTCAGTCGGAATTGTGTGCGTAAGGTAACTATGGAATGCTTAACCCACGAGGCGAAGCCGAGTGGGTTTAGGCTAAATTCCATAGTTACCGCATGCACACTATATTCCGACTGACGCACGAAAAGACATGTGCGTCATCTGTGGTATTTTTCTGTAGTACTTCCTATTGTATATGTGTGGTATTGTGTGGTATTGTGTGGTATTGCTATATGGGGCACGACTGTGTGATATTACGCATTTAATTTGTTGTGTGGTACTTCTGTGTGGAACAGTTCCATATTATGATCTTCCTGTGGGATTTTGGGACACATGCATACCACAGGAATATCACACGATTAGTTCCTGTCCTGTGGTAATGTCCTGTGGCAATGTCCTGTGCACCTCCCAAAATACCACAGGACAGTTCCTGTGGTACTCTCCTGTGGTATACATCGAAAATTACCGCAGGAATTCCTGTCGTACCGTACTGAGGTACATCCCAAAATTCCACAGGACAATTCGTGTGGTACTGTCCTGTGGTACTATCCTGTGGTACTGTCCTGTGGTACTGTCCTGTGGAACTGTCCTGTGGTACGTCCCAAAATACCACAGGACAAGTCGTGTGGTACTGTCCTGTGGTACTATCCTGTGGTACTTTCCTGTGGTAATGTCCTGTGGTACTGCCCTGTGGTACTGTCCTGTGGTATGTCCCAAAATACCACAGGACAAGTCGTGTGGTAATGTCCTGTTGTACTATCCTGTGGTACTTTCCTGTGGTACTGTCCTGTGGTACTGCCCTGTGGTACGTCCCAAAATACCACAGGACAATTTGTGTGGTACTGCCCTGTGGTACTATCCTGTGGTACTATCCTGTCGTACTTTCCTGTGGTACTGTCCTGTGGTACTGCCCTGTGGTACTGCCCTGTGGAACTGCCCTGTGGTACTGTCCTGTGGTACTGCCCTGTGGTACTGTCCTGTGGTACATCCCAAAATACCACAGGACAAGTCGTGTGGTACTGTTCTGTGGTACTATCCTGTGGTACTGTCCTGTGGTATTGTCCTGTGATACGTCCCAAAATACCACAGGACAAGTCATGTGGTACTGTCCTGTGGTACTATCCTGTGGTACTTTCCTGTGGTACTGTCCTGTGGTACGTCCCAAAATACCACAGGACAAGTCGTGTGTTACTGTCCTGTGGTACTGTCCTGTGGTACTGTCCTGTGGTACATCCCAAAATACCACAGGACAAGTCGTGTTGTACTGTCCTGTGGTATTATCCTGTGGTACTTTCCTGTGGTACTGTCCTGTGGTACTGCCCTGTGGTACGTCCCAAAATACCACAGAGCAAGTCGTGTGGTAGTGTCCTGTGGTACTATCCTGTGGTACTTTCCTGCTGTACTCTCCTGTGGTACGTCCCAAAATACCACAGGGCAATTCATGTGGTACTGTCCTGTGGTACTTTCGTGTGGTATACGTCCCAAAATACCACAGGACAATTTGTGTGTATACTGTCTTGTGATACTGTCCTGTGGTACTTTCCTGTGGTAAATGTCCTGTGGTACTGCCCTGTGGTACATCCCAGATTACCACACGAGCCTGTGACAACGTACCACAAAGGTTCCTGTGTTAACATATATTTGTGTGGTACATTGTGTGGTACCAACCAGTACCACAGGGAGTACCACATGAGTCTGTAAAACAGTACCACACAGTTCCTGTGGTAACATTTATTTATGTGGTACATTGTGCGATACTGACAAGTACTACAGGGAGTACCCTTCAAGCCTGTGGTACAGTACCACACAGTTCCTGTGGTAACATTACAATTGTGTGGTACTTTGTGTGGTACCGACAAGTACCACAGGGAGTACCACAGGACTTTTTTGTTAGGGATCGAAAGAAAGCTACGACTATAATTCTTAAATCTTTTTAAGATAATTTAAATTAAAATAAATGATGTGTCTAGGTGTACTGAGTTTGTACCTAGCTCTCTTTTGTATCGTCATGTAGGGTAGCCATTTTGTGTCCATTCTTATCGCGCGCCTTCTTATCTTGTTATCTGTACTATCTTTGGCACGCACCTTAGTGCGCGCATGCAAACCACAAATACGAGCAGCTTGAACTCCCTAGTTCATTGACCCTACCTGCCAAAATATAAAATATCCTTCATAAATTCCCCCAAAATTCTCGAATCACTACCAAAAGTTAATCGTTTGTTACTTGTGTCATTCTCAACTTTTTCTGCAAATTTCACCCCTACCCGTTCACTACATTTTGAGTTATTTTACACACGGGCAAAATAATAAACAAACGGTAACGTAAACAACCTTCCCCCTTGGCGGATGTAACAACGAAGGTCAAGCAGAAATATGTACAAGTTCTATATAACACCTTCCCAATAGTTGTGCTGAGAATTTACGCATAAAAGTACTCCTTTTTAATACTGTAAGTCCTCAGTGCTCGTCACACTGAGAACGTGCAAAAACTATTTTCAACTTATATGTCACAATTGCAAATAATTGTTGTGGATTGGTACAATTCGTATGTGGCGCATTGTTAATATACAATATAAAAGTTAATGTTAAAACAGTTACCTTTGCAATCCATTCTTTATGAAACTTCAGCGTTCTTAGACTTAATTCGAATATTTCATCAAAATTGTGAATTTTATTGAAATATTTACATAATTTTAAAATGATTATTTTATTTTGCATTCTTATAATTGGGGGTTTGTCTAATGATGTGTGAATTGTAATGTAAAAAGTCGATAGGGAAAAAAAGAAAGAATAGATGATATGAATCGGTTACAAAAGAATCGCGTGACTTTGTATACATTTTTTATACACTTACCAGTAATCGATCACTAGTCACCGTTTCTTCTAGAGGTCACTTCTGTTGTTAATCCTGAGTTACCGCCGAGTCATGATCGATGGTAATTATGCCGATCAACCTTTGAATACTTTCAACGTATAAAGATGCAAATTATGCAGTTTGATAATACAGTGTACAGCGGGTAAGAATGAATGAGAATGAAAGAATTGTCTCACACGGAGCAAGTCAATGGAAAATTGAACGCGTTCGATTGCTCATAGGGCATGAATGAACAGCTTTGTTATTATTGAGCATTGCGCAAGCAAAGGAGTGATCAGAAAGGGAATCGCTTTAACAAGAATCGTGTGAATTTTTTGAATGAGGTAGGGAGTAAGAGGGAGAATGGACGGGGGTTAGGGTGGTCGGGGGGGGGGGGGGGGTTGCGTGTGGGTTTTTTGTTTTGTTTTTAACAATAAACTTCAATCAATGGATATTGATATTTTAAGTTGGATTGAATGAATGCTGAAAAGAAATTATTTTTTGGGGTAAGTGATTCAGTTAATAAAATTTGTAATGCAATGAAGGAATAAAACTAAAAAGAGAATGCTGGATTAGTAGTGTAAAAATAGAAAAGAAGAGATGTATATGGATTGGAAAAAAAAATGTATTAAATTGATGTTAAGCTTTGGTATAAATTTTGTATCCATTGACGAAAAAGATTATGAAATTGGTCCAGAGAATTTTGTATAAATTTTGTTTGTATATTATGTTTCCCATTGATGATGAATGAAATATTCTTTAAAACAAAAAACAAAAAATAATCGATCATTGCCAGTGATTTTTTAAAATCTATTTTAAAGGGACATTCGAGACGATTTTCATAATTTCACATCATTTAGTACATAAATCAACGACTCCATGTATACATTTGTTGAATTTATTGTGGTTCTTTAGCAGAGAAATAATACTTTGAAAAACCTTAAACAAATTACACTAAACAAGGATGATGACATAGGAGGTTCATATTTCAGAAATGTAGCAGTGTAATTCTATTACAATACCGTTTCTTTGCTAGTTCACCTGTGTATAATCTATGCATACCTTCTTCTTTTGTTCATCATCCCTGTTCATTGCAATTTTGCTCTAGATTTTGAAAGTATTCTGATTCTTCATCCTCTGAAACTCTGTCCTCAGTATATTGTTCAAATATAATAATCTTGAAATCATCCTGAGGTCTCCTTTAACATTCATTTCAATTTAGATTGAACTTAGTGCAACGTCTTTGATTCATTCAGGTTTAAAATGTTAAAATGATTATACAACCATTACTTGCAGGAAGTTCTAAATGCAAAGTCTACTATTAAAATGACAAGCCCATATCCATTATTTTGTATATCTATAGTACCCGATATATCATGTTTCAATCATGCTTGGCTGCTTATTGGATGAACAGAGTAATTTAAGAGTTCCGTGTCTCGTGTCGTGCTGTTGTGTAGACAAATTATTTTATTTGATTTTGATTTGATTTATTGGTTTCTGTATCATCATTGTACATACACATTTATGTACAAACATAAATATAAGTTGTTCACAGAGTATTTTCTTCTTCATTGTCTTTGCACAATGTATAGCAAAACGTACAACAAACATACAACGATGAATAATTCAGAGGGGCTACAGCATAAGCGTGACTTGATTTGCGTGCAGCCCCTGTACATAACAATAAATATTACAAATATAATAATAATAATAATAATAATAACAATAATAATTATATGATGATAACATTATCTACAAATGGTCCTCTTCTTTACGTTTTATTGTTGATTTTTTTAATTTTTTTTTTCTTTTTAGTTGGCAGGATATTGTGACCCTTTTTATACCGGGTTAGACCCATGCTCTTACGTTGTTCTTCTTGTTGCTGTATAAAGGAACCCGTGGGGAGATCAGCATTAGATAGATGAATTACCTTATAAACCATTCAACATATAGAATTGATCCCAATCGATAAATAGAGAAAAATTGATAGAAGACAGATAATGGGGTCTGGTTTAATAGAAATATGGGATGCAACTTATATCACATCCTCTATGGGGTGTTTTCTTAACTGTAAGTGAGTATATTCCCCTGTCAGTAACTCATACATTTTCGGCCAGCTCCTGGCCCGAGCTAATTTGACCCGCACCAAGCAGTAAAAATTGTTGTTGTTGTTGTTTTGTTTGTTTCTTTTCTGTTTTTGTTTTTTGTTTTTGTTTTTGTTTTTGTTTTTTGTTTGTTTGTTTGTTTGTTTGTTTGTTTTGTTTTTTTTTTTTTTTGGGGGGGGGACACATTTATGTTATGTGACAGGTTGAGATCCTCGGCGAGGGGGAGGGGGTGGGAGAAGGGATACCCCCTCCCGAGGTAGGGACTTTTTGTAAAAACAGAGTATAAAAGTTGCGTTTATGGGGCATTCAAAATTTTAGAGAAATGAAACATTAAAAATATCATTGTGAAGGACTATGATCATAACTTATGAAAACTATTCTTAATTTTGAGCATTTTGGTCTTTGAATAATTTGTTACAGGGGGTATAGGGGGAACGGGCAAAAACTCGTTTTGTCACCCCCCCCCCCCCCCAAAAAAAAAGAAAAAAAAAATCATAAGGGTGGGGGGAAGTGCCCTTCTGCTCCCCCCCCCCCACCCCCGCATAAGTAAACCTTGCTTTAATATGGTGAATACTTCCGTTCTCACGGCAGCTAGCTGGCAACAAGCACTGGGGTAACCTCCCATCACGCTCAAAACTTTGCTGCCACTGTGTTTTTTTGTTGTTGTTGTTGTTGTTGTTGTTGTTGTTGTTGTTGTTGCCAGACTTACGATTTCTCACTAGTGGATCACTCTTCTTCCGTTCAGACGGCGTGCGAGGCCTTAAGCGACATTGCAATAAAAACAAAATGATGCCTCCTTAACGTGTTATCAAGAGAGGAAGGGGAGGGGGGGGGGAGGATGCCGCCTCTCCAACATTGTACCCAACATATAACCTCATTCATCTGTGGGGCGCTGTTGTGTATACCAGCTCTTCTGGGGCATTTCATAAAGCGTTTCCCAGATTTTTCGTCTGGCAAACTGTCAAAAGCCACAGAAATCCTTGCATCTTGGCTGACGGCAAATTTGTGAGAATTCCTCATGAAATGGCTTCCACATGGATACGACTCCCAATCGGAGGACTCGAGTTCAATTCCAGCTCAGCTCAGTGCTTACGCCCCTGAATAAGCTGCACACGTCCCTGGATTAGCTGTTTTACTCACTGGAAAGTATGCCCCACTCGACCCAGGTGTATAAATGGACACCTGGCAACGGTCGTATTATGGTTAAAGGAAGAGGGGGGGGGGATTTATGCAATTGCCCCGGACCCTTAGCCAGGCCCAAATCCTAATCCTGAACCTAATCCCAACCCAAATCCTAACTTTAACACGAATATTAAACCTTTCATCAGAAACCAAATATTCATCATGGGAGTAACCATCTCCCTGGGGGTAACTGCCCCAATAATCGTACACTGGGGCGGGCCTGAATTCTGGTCAATCACCATTTGTGAAAGTGATCTCTTCATAATTTCGAATTAAGAAGGTTCTCTGTGAACGACTCACTGAGAACGTCCAAAATGTAATTGTAAAATTGTTGCTTTGCACGTTACTAATGAGGCACACGATTTAAATAATATTAATATTACTGTTAAAATGGTTATCTCTTTCAAAACATTTATCAATGATATTCAGTGTTATGAGACTTAAAAGTAGCATTCTGTCGAGTGTAAATAATATTTTTGTATCTCACGTAAATTCTGCTTTTGCAAAATGATTATTGTAAATTCCATACTCATGATTTTGGGATATTTGTGTGATGATGTGTGAATTCTATTATAGAAAGTCGATAGGGGGAAAAAAAAAATCTATAATATGAATCGGTTAAAGAAGAATCGCGTTACTTCTTACGTACATTTAATCCGGCGATCACTGTACGAGGACTGTTGAGAGCAATATCAGTAAATTTATTCCAAATTTACTGACTTATTGCAGCGGTTGTGATTCGATCTATTCTGAATTACTAAAATGATAGAGTAAAGTACTACCTGCATGAAGTTACAGCTTGCTGAATCACTGGCCAGGAATAATACAGTTTCAGTTGTGATGGAGCTTAACGTTAGCACCGTTTTTGTTTTGTTTTGTATGTTTTTGTTTTTGTTTTGTTTTTTAAGATGACTTTTTGTAAAAATGAGAGACCTCTTATGAAATATGAAACGGCATAATTCTAAGGGTATCTTGAAGTTAAATTGATGAAAAGTGATTTTAACATGGTTGAGATATCCACAGGAGTGCAATCCTAACAAAAGGTGGGGCCCACCCTTTATCAGGATTACTTTGTTTTACTTTGTTTTTGGATATCTCGGACATTTCAAAACCGATTCCTCTTAAAATTGTATGCTCTTTCACATCTCATAAAGTGGTTTCTAAGTATCTCGCAAAAGGTTGAAAGCCGAAACCTCACCCTAGTATTGCAATACAATACCATCCCTTCAATGTACATTATCTCGACCTTCAGATATGTTTTCTTTCTCCTCGACAGAAAACTCGTAATTTCGTTGAATTCTGTCAAAAACCAGTAGTGCTCTTTCTTTTTCCTTTAGGAATTCCAAATATATTTGTTTTGATCTTAATATTACTCATATAAATTGTTTCCCCTTCTATAACAACATCAGTTTCTGAAGTGTCCTTTTCTTTTCTTTTTCACATGTTCCCTCCAAACCATCGCTAAAGTATTTCTATAGAATTCGTTTAACACTTTAATGTCTATCATGCCAGAGATACATCCATCGATCTTTTGTTTTTCCATAATCTTTTATTGATTCCATACTCAATACAATTTCATGATAAATCGAATCACATCAGAATCTTAGAAATACTAATCGATCATCTGAGATTACGACACTACAGGAGATATATTCATCACTCCCCCCCCCCCCGTCTCTTTCTCTCCCTCCCTCTCTCAATCTTTCTTTCTTTCTTTCTTTCTCTCTTTCTGTTTGTAATGATTTCATCAATCTCTTGATTTTGCAGACTTGTTTGTGGATTTGTTAGGAACCTGGGCATACTTGGGTTCTCGTTCAACGTTTCACGGACACGTAATCGATCACTGCGTAGTGAATTCTTCGATCAATTGCAATTTATTCTAGCTTTATTTCAGTCTATTGCAACGCTGCTTTTTCATTCAGTTTTACATTTCTAAAGATTTTGATGTAAATATTACTCGCAAGTACTTTGCTTATTTTGATATAGCTTTCTGATGCCAAGACCTGTTGTAAACGTTACTGAATGATTAGCCGGTGAAATATAACCATCTCATAATAACTTTGTATGTATTATTGTTTCCAGGTACTCTCTCACACTGTGAAAGATCAACAAGTTTTAGTCAAATTTATGCAAGTTCTTAGCTATCGTGTCGCGCTGAGAACCAAGAAGAGTGTATGTTTAAAAGCAGTGTCACACCATCCTTGCGTGCGACTTGCAAAGAACAATTTTGAATATCCGGAGGTCCCCGTAGATGATCCGCACAGGACAGTACCTGGCATGTATCTCAAAAGTAGTCGCCCGGAGGTGCGCACGCACATTTTTTTAACCGCAACCGCGTTTAGGCCCTGTCACACCTTTCCGGGCAAGCTACTCGGGCTTGTTACGTGTAGGGATTTTCTAGCATACCGGACATTCCTGAGGGCGGAAAAGGATTTGAGCGAGTCAGCGCATGTGTCTTACTTGCTAGACGCGTCATACTTGCGAGTATACTGTGTGACCGTACCAGTCGCGTGGGGGCTGACAACTCAGTGAAGGAATTCCTCTAATGGAATGGCTGAAGTCCCACAGAATTTCATTATCTTGGCTGCATACGGGACTGCGAAGTACCTGCGTGGGAATTGCCTGGGAAGTACTGCCGCTAAGGGTCTCCTACTGGCGTTCTGCGTGGACCTCTACGGGCATTCCCGCGACTCACCCGGAAAAAGTTTTGGTCATGCTCAAAACTTGGCTGCGGTTAAATCGGACTTGCGTGAGCACCTCCGGGCAGCTACGCGCTAGATACTGTCAGGTGCGGACCAACTGCGGAGAGCTCCGGGGAGTAAATTTGTTTCCCCGCAAGTCAAGCCGCAGAAGTTCCCCCGTACGGTATGACAAGGCATGAATGAAAATTGCAAACATTCTTGTTCGCCCGCTGAAAATCTTCTACGTGCTGGAAACTACCTCCTCGCCACAAGCCCGCGTAGTGGTGTGACACGGCCTTTAGAATGGTTCGGCCGCAAGGGTAGTGCGCTGCGTGCCGCGGCGAAGTCAGAAGATTCTGGATCTTTCGGATGTTGCAGTGGCTACGATCATCGGCAGATGCGGGCTCCACTGAACAAACCAAATCGCATGATGTAGTACTGACTTAGTTAACGTATATGATGGGTGATTTCTTGCTCCCTTTCATTTTTCTTCTTGTGAGGGCATGCACACAGGGTAAAAGAGGTACCCAGGTCCTCCTTTCGTCATGTTTATAGAAATACATTCCTGCCTACACCATGAAACATTATGCTACTTCCTGTAGTTCGCCGGGCTACCTTACTTGACCGTCTACAGGCCTACCTTATCATCAGTTTTCGTGTAGAGACTGATGTGGGGTGCTTATTATTTTACATAACAGATACTTTTTCATCTTCTACTTCTTCTACTTCTCCCTTTTCCTTCGGCGTGAAGAGGATTTAAGTTCCGTCTTTCTTATTGTCAGGTTATCAGGGTTGTTTTTTTTTTTGTAATCCTTTTTTCTTTCATGTAGGCCCTTTAGACGAATTTTTGTTTTCCCAAGAATTAAAAAAGAAAAATGATCGGGGAAGTTAAAATAGATTTATGAAAATGTTTGTAGAGTGGCGGGGGGTAAGAATGGTTTAAAAAGCTGGCTTTTTTTTCTTTTTTTTTTTTTTTTTTTACTGTTGTACTTCGGATTGGCGCATGTACAAACACCGATGGATGAAGCGGGGGGGGGGGGGGATCAGCCTGTCACGATTTTAGAGGTGGGGTTTTATCAACCTTATTTGAAACATTTACATTTGAAATCTCATTTAAAGAAATAGCGATTTTAAAAAAAAAAACAATCTTCTGTCGCATTTCAATAATGATTAAAGAAGAAGCTATCACTTCTATTTTCGGTTTTGTTTTGTTTGTTTGTTTGTTTTTGCTTGTTTTGTTCAAGCGGATTCTGCTCGCAAGCGTGGTTCACCCCTGAAACGCTTATCTCTATGATTAAGGATAATACAGGGTGTATAAAGTTTTGGTACCTCAAAAGTTTCCCTGAGTTTCCTTGTCTTAGTTTGTGTTTCAGGTTAAAGCACCTTAACTACATATAACTAACACTGTGAGACTTACTCTCCCCAAAGTGCTCTCATGTCTTAGTAATCATGCAATAATGGTTTCCTACAATACGTGTTTATTGATTGTCGCGGTACCGCGTCGAGTCAAACTAACGGTTCGTTCGAATTTTTCAGATCCCGCTCTGCTCTGGTAAGAATAGCGTATGTATCTTTAACAGAACACGTAGGAGCAAAATTTTAATACTTAAGAAAATACTGATGAATCACTGATGTATATCTAACAACTCACGTATATGATTGGCGATGTAATAGTCATTTGTGCGTGATCTTTCCGTAGTTCTTGCACAACTCTCTGCCGGGCCTCCATCATGACATTTGCTCCTGCGACAATTGCTCCCATGAAATATGTGTACACTAAGCCAAACACGAACTGTAGCCACAGACATAACCCTTACCTTAATCCTAATCATCACGTCAAACTAAACTTAAATTCCTATCACAACTCTAACCCTAACCCTAAGTCTTTGGAGAATATAAGACCGGAGCAATTGCCGCAGGATCAAATGTCGTGTCACCATACATACAGCATACGGTCAACTCTGAGCCTTTCTTTGACGCTTTAAAGGCATAATTTACCATTTGCAGTTGAAACAAAAATCCAGCATTAGTGCTTCAAAATAGTTCTAAAATGTGAGTTAGGGATAGAAACAACCACTGTAAAAATTTGAATCCGTATAATCTATGCAAGTGTCGTTAGATACACAAAATGTGAACAATAGTTATATTAAAAATGTTTCAAGACTAAACCGTGTACAGTTACGGTTTATTGAGAAAAACACTGATATCTCCTTATATTTTAGGCTTTATTGCAAAACTTTTATATGGTAGGATGTTTTATGATACAACAGACCTACACATATGCATCAAATGTGATATCTCAAACATTTTTGAAATCACTGCTCCCAAAGGTAAACTGGACCTTTAAAGTTCTCAGCAATCGAACTCTGAGAACGTCTATAAATTAATTATGAATTCGATTCGCGAACAATAGTGGTTGGTAAGAAATAACATTTTTGTATAAAAATACGCAAAGAAATGTTATGCTGGTTATATATTTTAATACGGCCGCACAGAGTTAGAAATATTTTACAGAAAACTGCAGAGAACAATGCATCATTTCCGTAGTAAATTAATTTTGAATTCATAACTGGTGATTTGATGACGTTGAAATGATCATCGTAAAATTGTATATTAAAAAAAAAAAAAAAAACTCTTTTCATCGATTACACAGTCAGAAAAATACCTTATTAATCGATCGATTTTATTTATTTTTTCTTACCTTAGTTGATTGTCAGGTTATCAATATATTCTCATCTCATTTGATTTGATACAATTCCTTTATATGTTAAATTAATATTGATTTAGACCTGAATTCATAACCAGTGCTTTGAATGACGTTGAAATTATCATCATAAAACTGATTACAGTATTAAAAAAAAAAAAACTTCCTTTTCATCGATTACACACAGTTAGAAAATTCCGTATCAGTCGATCGATTTTATTAATTTTGTTCTTATCTCAGTTAAAGGAGACCTCCGGATGATTTTAAGATTTTTACATTTGAACAACTATGAACTAGTTATACTGAGGACAAAGTTTCAGAATTCATTATGACTGGAATGAAGTATGAGAATATTTTCAAAACTGAGAACAAATTGCGATGAACAAGGATGATGACATGGCAGAGTCACCATAAGTATGGTTGAGTTGGGGCTCAAGGAAGCAGAACAAAAGAAGAAGGCATGCTTATAAGTTTATACACAGGTGAACTTGCGAGCAAGTGGTATTTTAATGGAATTATACTGCTACATTTCTGAAATACGTGAACCTCCTATGTCATCATCCTTGTTCAGTGCAATTTGTTTAAGGTTTTTCAAAGCCAGTTTCTCTGCTCAAGAACCACAATAAATTCCACAAATCTATACATGGAGATGTCGATATATGTGCTACATGATGTGAAATTATGAAAGTAGCTTTTGAATTTTTCTACTTATTTTGTCCACCATGTTACTTAAAGGGACTGCACAGTGCTGGTTGAGATGTGGATTTAGCTTTTAGCGTTTTGCGAGATATTCAGAAACCACTCTATGACATGTCAAAGAGCATGCAATTCCAAGGGGAATCAAAGGTTTATATGGTGAAAATCGGTTTTCAAATGGTTGAGATATCCAAAATCAATGTGAAATAAAGAGATCCTAATAAAATAGGTGACGTGTCGCCTTTCATTATTTTCACTTTTTTTATATATCCCTGCCATTTAAAAACCAGTTTTCATCAAATAAACATTGAATCCTTCTTAAAATTACATGCTCTTTCATATTCAATTCATAAGAGGTTTCTCATAATCTCACTTAGGAATGCTATGAACCTGAATCTTCACCTCAACCAGTACTGTACACAGTTCCTTTAAGATGAAGATCAGCACTTTTGTGCCTACTTTAAATGCACCTGTACAGTTTGAGACAATCAATTTAAATAGAACACAACATTGTCATAACACTTCATTGTTTCAAGCATATGACACAATGTACCTAGTCGATGCCGCTTGTCACATTTTGTTATTTTCAGGTCATCAGTTCCTTTTTTATTATTCTTTTTAATGTAGGCCCTGTAGACTAATTTTTGTTTTCCCAAGAATAAAAAGAGAGAAAACAAATTATCGGGGAAGTAAAAAATAAGTTGATTATAAGGTTTGTTTTTTTGTTTTTTGTTTTTTTTTGGGGGGGGTCAAGATTGGATTGAAAAGCTAGCCTTTTAAAGTTTTTCGACCATTTCATTTTTTTTGGGGGGGGGAGGGCTGTTTGGGTTTTGTTTTTTGGCTTGCGTGTGGATGTGACTTTTTGTTGGTTTTGTGGTGCACGGTCTAATAATTAGGCTTACTTGCTCGATCTCAAACTACCTAAGTCGGCCATGTACAAGATTTCAGATATAGGCCAAACACCAAAGGATGAAGGAGGAGGGGGGGGGGGGCTGTAACGGTCGTAGAGATCGGATTTTATCAACCTTATTTGAAACACTAGCATTTGAAATTTTAAAAAGTAAATGATTAAAAAACAAATCTTTTGTGACATTTCGATCTTAAAGAGGAAGTTATCACTTTTCGGTTTTGTTTTGTTTGTTTGCTTGTTTGCTTGTTTTGTTAAAGCGGATTCTGCTCGCAAGCGTGCACTGATATGGATCTGTAGTACAAATGTTATGCGTCAATGTGGTCTTTGGGCGGAAAGCCTGCGAGACAGACTTGCGATAAGAAGTTAAGCGTGACTCTTCTTCTTCTTCTTCTCGCATGTGTGTGTGTGCGCACGCACGTCCGGCTTGTCTATGTGCACTTGCCTGCATGCAGTGTGTGTGTGTGTGTGTGTGTGTGTGTGTGTGTGTGTGTGTGTGTGTGTGTGTGTGTGTACGTATGTATGTGAGTGTAACAACCTGTGTTAAACTTTCTTTCGGGAAACCTACTCTTCCAATTCTACTTCTACATAGGTTCTCATCACGCACAATTTTATTTATCCGTCATGAATGACATGTACTTGAGAATGATATCAATTGTTTTTCGTGCCATGTAGCTGCTCTTTGAACATGCTGAGGTCGTGGTTTACGGTGTTACTTATATTGTCATGGATGGATGTTGAGGACACATCTCTACAATCAGTAAGATATAAAATGAATTCTGAACACATATAATTGACAATCACGCATGTAAAGTACACGTGAGAGGCTTGCTTCTTTATGTAGTACTGATCTTCACGGCATAAAAGTCCTCAGCAATCGTTTGTCCGAGAACGTCCAAAAAGTTATTTTGTAAATCTATTAATTTGAAACATGTCCAGAGAGTACAAAGTTTAAGAAAAATACATTAATAAATGTTATGCTAGTTACATTATAAAAGCTGATCATTAAGTAAAGTTAATAATTCAGAGTGAAGAATATTTATAGAAAACTGCAGAAAATAACGAATGATCTCTTTAGTAATTGAAACCGAAATTTAAAACTTGTACTTTAATGACGTTGAATGAATCAATGTAAAATTAATAATGATGATATAGATTATATCATAATTGTTATAGTCCATTTTGATCGATTACATCTTTCGATGAACTGTCATGTTAATTAGTAATGCTCGATGACGGTGTTTTGACTTGGGGTGTCACAGAGTTTCAGAAGAGGAAAAAATGTGCATTATTATGAAAAATCCCTATTAATCGATCGATTTTATTTTTTCCTTTTCTCAGTTGATTTTCAAGTTATCAATTCTCATCTAATTTAATTTGATATAATTTGCAAAAGACATTTATTGATTTGTCCGAATTAAAAAAGGAACGAGATTTTTTTAGAGTTTCTTTGCAGCCATCAATGTGGATGAGAAAAAGGGGATATTCGTGATTGATTAAATACAGTTGCGTGCGTCTCTTTCAATCGATTCATTAAAATTAATGCGTGTGAAAGGTCGACACGTGTGAAAGGTCGACACGTTAATACTCGACAGGAACACTGAACCCACGGACAATGCCACACATACAATGATCAGGCGATTCCTTGGACAAAAATTGCATGAGAAAAAAAAAGAACAAACCGCTCTTTCTATGCTTTACGTCGTGTGTGTGTGTGTGTGTGTGTGTGTGTGTGTGTGTGTTGTGTGTGTGTGTGTGTGTGTATGTGCTTATGTGTAAAAGAGTTTGTGTATGTGTGTATACGTGTGTTGTTGTTGCTGTTGTGTCCGCGTATAGTGTTGTGTGTGCACTGTGTTGAAATATTAATGTGTGTGTGCGTGTGTGTGTGTGTGTGTGTGTATGTGTGTGCGTTTGTACCACTGCTCACAACACAATCATGAGTCATTGTCTGGCATTCCATCGAAAGAGGGCTGAACATGGAATTATTGACCAAAACTTTCAGCCCCTCTACCGCTGCCGACAATTATTTTCACAATCAAGGAGAATCTATAACCATGGAGCTACTAACATAGCTCCATGCTATAACTAAAGGAATCCTTGTAATATCACTTAAAGCCCACCGCACACTACACGATTTTGCCCCGATTCACCGGTCTTAAGACCTTAAGACTATAGAAGTGTGACGTCTCAGTCTTGCCATTTTCTAGTCGTACGACTGGGTCTTGGCGCCAGTCGTAGAGATTTGACATGTTGAATTTCTACGACTGGTCGTAGGCTTTCAGCCATTCACAATGCAGTAAAATGCGAGCGCACGCAGTGCGCACTGCGCGCGCTTTATACAGTCGGGTCGTATAGTGTGCGGTGTTCGGTCGTACGACTGGTCTTAAGACCCAGCTTGGCTTAAGGCCACCGCACACTACACGATTCGACTGGTCTTAAAGTCTTAAGCCAAGCTGGGTCTTAAGACCAGTCGTACGACCGGACACAGCACACTATACGACCCGACTGTAAAGCGCGCGCAGTGCGCACTGCGTGCGTTTGCATTTTGCTGCATTGTGAATGGCTGAAAGCTCACGACTGGTCGTAGAGATTCAACATGTCAAATCTCTACGACTGGCGTTAAGACCCAGTCGTACGACTAGAAAATGGCAAGACTGTGACGTCACACTTCTAGTCTTAAGGTCTTAAGACCGGTGAATCGGGGCAAAATCGTGTAGTGTGCGGCGGGCTTAGAGTTCTGTGATGGGGATGGAGTCACAGAACTCTTAAGGCCACCGCACACTACACGATCAGACTGGTCTTAAAGTCTTAAGCCAAGCTGGGTCTTAAGACCAGTCGTACGACCAGACACCGCACACTATACGACCCGACTGTAGAGCGCGCGCAGTGCGCACTGCGTGCGCTTGCATTTTACTGCATTGTGAATGGCTGAAAGCCTACGACCAGTCGTTGAAATTCAACATGTCAAATCTTTACGACTGGCGTTAAGACCCAGTCGTACGACTGGAAACTGGCAAGACTGTGACGTCATACTAGTCTTAAGGTCTTAAGACCGGTGAATCGGGGCAAAATCGTGTAGTGTGCGGCGGGCTTTAGGGTGCATGATCCCCGTGTTTTAGTCAAATGCGTACGCGGGCGCACGGCGCAAGTTTCCTATAGAGACCTACGCTATTAGCCGGGTTCACACGTACACCAATTAGCGGGATACAAATCTGGAGATTTGCATCGCGATCGTCATCCCGAATTTTTTACACGAGTGGACAGAAAAAACCCGAAAATTAGCGGGATAAGCATCGCGATGCTAATCCCAAGAAATCTTGCGCTGGTTCGTCAATTAGCGGGATAATTGGCCCCGCGCTGGTACGTGTGAACGGTCGGGATTAGAATCTCGAGTTTTTATATCCCATCATGCAATGCGCACATCACAATATAGCGAGGCCTCTGCGAAGGACAAAGGGAAGTGCGCGCAGGCAATGATAGAAAAGGGCGCTGTGTGACCCAGTTTGCAGGCTTTGCTGTTTTCTCTATCGGCAATTAGCGGGATAATTCGGTACGTGTGGAAGCTCGCCAAATTAGCGGGATACCGATCACGATCGCTATCCCGCCAAACGTGTGGACGCTCGCAAAAAAAAAAAAAAAAAAAAATCGAGATGTGGATCGCGATCTTCATCCCGCTATTTTGTACGTGTGAACCCGGCTATTGACTCCTCTTAAGCGCTTACGCTTTGGCCCACTTTCCCGAGTCCGAAGAAGTCCGATTCACTGTAGTCAGTGGTCGGATCACAGTTCGGCTCATGATTCGGCTGAGGGGGATGACAGCTTTAGCAAACTTCTTTTGTGATGTCATAATAACAAGCACATATGTACGCACCCTGGCATTACTACAGACTGCGCGATTGAATACATATTTTTTTTTCTCTCTCTTTTTTTTTTTTTTTTTTTGCTTAGATAGAATGCATTCGTTTTGAAACTTTAAAATCGAGTATACACACAGACAAATAATTTCTTCCTCTCTTTTTTATTTTTTTTTAATTTGCTGAAGTGGTTGAAGGAATGATTAGTAATAACAAATCCTAAATGTAAACAATATAATTTTACATCTCTGTCACATAATTGTCTATCTGTAGGATTGTGATCATGCAGTATGGACAGAAAGAAAAATAGACAGAAAGTTCTGCATTTCCTAAAGGCGTCAACTGCACGTGGAAAAAAACTGTCAACGCTATAGGTGAAAAACAATGGTATCGGGGCCCTCTGGTATAGTACATTGGTATCACTGAAGAGGCGATTCTGGCTAAAGAAGACTATTATTAGTACAATATTATTATTATCATTATTATCATTATCATCATAATTATTGTTGTTATTTTTATTATTTAACCTGATCATATACGGTTCTTCCACTATACCCACGGAACAATACCGTTCATACCCCCTACCCCTCCTCCTCCCCCCCCCCCAACTCATATCCTTTCTCCGTCCCTCCAGAAAGTATTCTGATCCATCGTGTTTGCACCAAGGAGCAAAATGTAATGCAAATGATATGAGCAGGGACGGGACGGCGCAGTGTGGAAACACTGTATAGCAGCTGTATGAGAGACTGCGGGGAGAGATGGAGGGGAGAGGGAGAGAGCGAGATAATAATATTTAGAGAGAGAAGGGAACAGAGAGAGAGAGAGAGAAGGGGAAAGAGAAGGGAGGGACCTCGCCTGCATCGCCCGAGATGCTACGGCTTCCAAGCTCTCCCATCACCGAGCTGCACATTTCGAGATCGGCGCTTCATCATCATAGTGATTGCTCTAGCCATCCTCCGGAAAACGCTGCCATACCTTTTCTTTCTTTTTACTCTTTCTTTGAACTCCATCAGTATACCGTTCTCTGCATCAATCTCTCACCATTCAAAAGTGTAATTCGGTGGGAATCCTTTTCCTCTCTGCTGCATTCAAGAAAATTGTTTTTCTGTATATATTCAGCATCGAAGATATCACTTTGTGAGTGCAATTGCGGAACCCATTACAGGTCTAGGAAGAGAGTGTTTCAACTCAAACCCGCAGTTAGAATACTGACGTAACACCACATTAATATCTCTCTTCGCACATTCAACATCTAACTTCGTTACATCATGGTGAGTTTATAAGCTTCTTATTTACCATTCAGAGCATTTAAGCTCTCCGCTTATTTTTGTGTTTAATCAGATTTACATACGACGCAGGAAACCCTTTTGTTGAGGTGCATTCGTCATCTCTTTTGTACGCCGTGCTAGCATCACGTAAAACATCTATCTATAGAGCGGGGGGGGGGGGAGTCAAATTTCAAACGATAATTCTAAGTATAATGTATACATGATGACCGTTATAGAATCGATACATTCTCGAGGTATACAGCCCAAGGAGCCTTCCGCTGGTCTACTGTTGCCTATCCCCTGTGAACTTCACAAGGAGCTGCAACACCCCCTTTCCTCAGTCTAGTTCTCCTCCTCCCCCCCCCCCCCCCCCTCCCTTCCCCGAGCAGGCTTAGCTCAAACAAAGAACCCACCTTTTCAATTCGTTCTGTGTCGCCGCCGCAAGGCAGACTCCTGCAGACTTAGAAGCAAAAAAGACGGTATTTCAAAGAAAAGAACAGGGAGAGAGGGAGAGAGAGAGAGAGAGAGGAGAGAGAGAGGAAGAAATATGAGACTGCGGTACAGATATGTTTTAAGGTGTCGATTCAAGTGAATACGAACAGTAAACGACCCATTTAGGTGCTCATAACAATTCTGGCGTCAAGGGGTTTTGATGTTGCCATCATGAAAGAATTGACCGAATGCTCACAGAATAAACAGGGGCGGATCCAGGAATACTGTAAAGTGGGGGGGGGGGGGGGCGCAACTAATATTTCCGATGCCACTTCCGGGTTTCATTTCATTTTTTGTCTTTTGTTTAGTAACGAAAAATAAAGGGGGAGGTGGGGGTGCGCCGGTTGTGCCCCCCTTTGGATCCGCCACTTAAAAACCTCTTTGATCTTCCATGTGTGTTGATATTTTGAGAGGAGATTACCTACTGCACATATTGTCTTTTTGGGTCATTTGCTAAAAAGGAAGGTGGTCCAACTTCTTGCCAAAAGCATCTCGATTTCAAGCTAATACGAAAGGCCAAATTTTCTGCCATCTTTGTGTTAGTCAAGAAAGGAGAGAAAAATATGTGTGGAAGTATCAGCAAATTCCAGTACATGTATACCATGGCTATAAAAAGTAGCAATGGTGACTTTCAAACATGTACACCATTATAATAGCTTCAGACCCGGTGTAGATCAGTTTCCACCTTTGCAAATTTAAAGACACTTAAAGTGCGCCTTCTTTTCCTCGTTTATTCATAGCCATTTCGTCATTGGCTGAATTGAGCTGACACCTTCATTAATCTGTTCAGTAAATTCATAGCTTTTGCGATTTAACTCTCTCTTTTGGCTAAGATTATCAAGCTAGTAAGCGCATTCATAAAGAGGTTCTACGGCTGTGTGACTGTGATAATGACAGGTTCTCTCAGTGCTAGGAAGAATAACGCCTTGAAGCAAAGCAGATTACGTCACGCTGTGAAGTGAACTATCCGAGAGGACGATGGTTAATTTGGCGTGTGATACGACACGTGGTATCATGCTGAATTAAACCTCCTAACACGCTGTGTTTGCACCGTTGTACACCTATACGGATTTTTTTTTTTAATTATATACCTGTCAGAGCGCGTTTGAGTGAATGAGTGATATTAGACACTGACTCATGTAAGTTGCACTTTAACTTCCCATCTGCGTTATCGTGTGTCAGTTTTCATTGTGTTTGGTCAGGCATTGTCACGGGAGGCACATAATAGGGATTATGTTTAGTCCTATGGCAGAGCCTCGGTTCCACGTCGATGAATTATGAAATGTCCTGTCATCTCTTCTACATTGGCAATGTCTTTTTTTAGTATGATATGAGCATAGAAATTACATGTTATATTTACTTAAATAATATTGCTTTAAGTGTCATCCAATTAATAATTATATCCATGATTACATTGCATTGTCTTATACATACCTTCTGCCATTGTCTGTATTATTCATAAGTCCATTTTGGTGATCCTTGTGAAGATGAAATTCATATACGTGTGGACACACTAAACGAACAGACTCCCACGATAACAGGCTCGAAATGGCGCACGAACAGAAGACAAAAATATTTAATGTCGTTTTCCTCTTTTTTATGGAGCAATCTCAGTGCAGTGGACTGGCGGTAAGAGAAATGCTACTTAAGAATTTAAGAACTCGCCAATCAGAGATCATGTCACGCAAGGGAAAAGGCAGCCAGCGAAGCCGGTGTTCCCAACAGTAATGACTCGCACAGAACAAGGTATCTCATAAAAAAAACACTTCAATTTGCATACATGTATACTGAAACACCTACAGTCACAGTTTCATGGGTGTATTATATCTGCTTGATTCTACCCCTCACCTGTAACGTCTCGTGTGAGTCCATAGTGCAAACGTTGAGATCCTAATCAAGCAACGTCATCATCGTCGTCATCATTATCGTCATCATCGATTTTAGCGTTACCACAACCATCAGCAGGCTATACGATCACCACTATAGATGTGAACTCGCTTCATTGTCCAGTTGTACAAATCTCTCGCTAATGTAGCATGCAGTTTTCACAAAATCTGCACGAGGTTTATAACATGGCAAATCAATTCTCGTAGACATGGTACTTTACTTGATTGAATAATGTTTTATACTTCTTGCATTATCAACATGATCAAATTTATTCATTGATATTGTCAGTCTGATCATGATTACAGCAATAACATAGTTATTAAAACAAAACAAACAAATTTATGAATGTATTATGTGTCTAGAATTAGCATGATAAGGCTTTTCATCATGTGTCAAATTGGTGGTATTTCATGTAGGCCGCAAATAAACCCCGATTTCCTTGTTTCAATCATAACTTGCAAATGAAATTCCAGGGAATGGAAAAACTGTCCACCGTGTCTGCTGATATTCCACAAAATATCAGGGAGAGCTTGTGAAGTGAACAATGTGATCATCAGTCTGATCATGATGCGATTTACGATCATAACAGGCAAAATACGGACATCTCTCACAGCGCGACTTAGGAGCATCACTTTCCTTTAGTAAAGAAACTAGAAACCTTTAAATGTTGTCGTTTAAAATCATGCAAGGATGCGTTATTATTTGATTTTTGATTTGATTTATTTCTGCATTCAATATGATACAATTTTAATACAAATTTTAAAAAGTACATAGAATAGCAAGTGCAGTGAAATAAATCGATAACAGTACACAAAAAGATACACATAGGCGATTGCATTGAGCAGTGTACGTACACAGAAACTTAAAATAAAATAAACAATATTTTTCAGTAAATAACAGAGATCATTGAATGCAGGAGACCACCATCGTAAGCGATTAAGCTTGAAATGGATGGAGGCCTCATTATGATAACAAGCAAACATGCAAGAAAATTCTATATGGATTTATTGAGTGAGGGTATGAGTATTGACATGAAAAATATCTGGGGTAGTTTTGCTGAAACACTCTGTATCTGCCACGGCGCCTCCGGAGCGCCGTCATCATAATAATATGGACCGGGAATAAAAAATGGCGGCGATGAGTCATAGCTGCCAAACTACTCACTGCACAAATCACTTCGAGTCTTCACCCGCCTCCCCCCGATCCACGTCAGCGTCTGACGTGAAGATAGTGCGACAGAAGCTGCCTTCTCCTCGAATATTACCCCACCATTCTGCATCGCACTACATCGAATAGCCATACAATTAGCATTTCTCCGTTCCCTTGCTGGCGCATTCTGCATTAAACGTCTGATGTAATAGATGCGGGAAAAGAAGATGCATGTGTGTGTTTGTCTCTGCTGTGTGTGCTGAGCGCCTTGAAAAGTTAAATGATCCGTTTCACCGACTACGAGTACTTGAAAGTAGTATATACGCCGCATGTACTCTGCTGATGACATCGACACCAGGCTAAAGATGTCTGATGAGATCTGAGCATCATTGTTCCAAAATGCGAGAAAACATAATCTCCGATTCATATCGCTTTCTCGCAATTATTCCGAAGAATGCATTTTATTATTCAAATTCAAATTCAAATTCAAACTTTATTTTCACTTTCTTTCTTCAACAGCATGTATAAGAAACAATATCATGAATTTGACATGCGAATCGTTGTAAATATATATAACCAGATAGGATTAACAACATGTTCTTGTCTACATGATCAGTAAAATAAAGATACATACACTCTATATAATATTATTATTATCATTATCATCAGCATTTTTAAGCACGCACGCTACTACTTCGGATTTCCAGAGAAGTCACAAAAACAGCCATTCTCTGGCATGAAAATCGCCTTTTGCGAAGAGATAATTTGTGTAATTTATATAAAGAGAGATAAGAATATGAAAATATGAAGTAGGTCTATAAAAGCGGGTATATGCATGTGCTTATGTATCATGTCCGCACATCAGTTTATTATACATGTATGTGTATGCATGTGTGTCTCTATGCACTTGGTATGTAATCTATGTGCATAATGTCCCGGTCATTTCTGTCATAACATAAGTAGGACTTTTTTTTTCTCAACCTGTTATAGTCCAGTGCCCCCCCCCCCCCCACTCCCCTCACTCCCCATCATCCAATCGCTCTACCGGTGCACCCGCTGCACACTTTAGACCTATGTAACAGCATGACCACGGATAATGAGTCCGAATCCAATGCAGACCTACAATCATTGACAACTGGTGATTTGTTATACTCTGTGCTTGCTGCGGAAGACTGCGTGGAAAGGATGCAAACAGCTGGCAGATGGTGCAGAGGGGCTGGCGTATCATAGAAATCAATGTCTGATGTGGCTTCGAACGCCAAAATGCTTTTAAAGCGGCATTCTATTTACCCCGCCATTGCCAGCGGGAATTCGTTCCGATATATTGGAGTCGGTTCAATGTGACTTTCAAAAGTTGACACAGAGAATCTTGTGTATACAATCAACGATCAATGTAACGCCTGGAATAACAGAGGGATTAAGCATATACTATTGTTGCTCTACAAAGCCATTATGTATAATCAATTAAGTAAATGCAAAGCAGAACTTTTCGTCTTTAGGTCTCATCGCAAAGTTTGTGTTGATAGGTCCAGATTCGGTGGTCTGCATCTTCTTTTGATGATGGGCATCGTTTTATCTGATTACGTATAGTTTTGGAAAGGGGGGGGGGGGGGTTGAGTGTGCTTTCCGCTTAGAGGACCATGATCTCTCGGAAGGATCATATCACAAGCATCGATAATCATAATATATGTGAGTTGCGACTTTATAAAGCCACTCCTCACATGCACAACGAACGGAGGCTCGTAATCGACGTCTACTAGTATAATAAACGACAGTGGAAGACGTCGTGATACACGCTCTTTAGTGCATGGTGTATTTGCGCATTTATCATCCAATGGCATACAGGAAACTATCGAATTTAAGCATGGGCAGATGAAGAAAATGAGAGAAACGGGACCAAGGAGAGGGGGAAAAGAGGAGGGGGAGGGGAGTAAACAGAGAGAGAGAGGGGGAAGAGGGAAAAGAGAAAGAAAGAAAGTGTGTGCATTTGTGTGTCTGACTAGATTGTGCATGTGCATATGTGTGTGATGTAGGCCTACATGTGTGATGTGTATACGTTTCTCCGTGTTTGCGAGGTATAGCGATAAAGAGGGGACGGGGTGAGATGGGGAGGGGGGAAGCAGAGGATGGGAAAGAAGGAAAGAAGAGAAGAAGCATATTAAAGGGGTCGGAACTCTCTGATTTCGACCTCAAAAACAAAAACGAAAAAAGAAAAACTCTGATGTCAATCCATAATCGAAAAGAGGGCATTAAAGATTAGCGAGATTATTTCCTTTATGCATGCATGGAATGGAAATCATTAGGGATCGATGTGCAGTTTTGGTTGAGATGGGGGATTCAGATTTTTTTTTTTTTTTTTGCGAGATAATTAGAAACCACTTATGAAAGTGAGCATACAGTTCTTATAGTAATCCAGATTTTATTTGATGAAATTCAGTTATGAAATGGCTGAGATATCAAAAAAACGAGTAAAAAAAAAGTAATCCTATAGTAAAAGGTGGGTCGCATCTTTTATTTACACCTCTGTGTGTTTGGATATCTCAGCCAATTTCAAAAGCGATTTTTATCAAATAAACTTCAATTCCTTTTAGAATTTTGCTCTTTCATATTTCATAAGAGGTTACACATTTTCTAACCAAAAAAAAAAAGATGAAAACCTGAAGCCCCATCTCACCAAAACTATTCCATGCCATTAGTACTGAATCTAAAAATTGCCGATGAAATTAAATGCTCGCCGAGTCAAACGAAATATGATGACAATTAGTGCGTGAGTGTTCACACACCAAATCTACAGATATTCATTTTCGTCAGACATTAATTTAGCTAATGGTCATTACATTTGCGTCACACGCTGTAGTCATAATCCTTATTGATGAAACACCATTACAGCGTAACAATGGAAATCCTTACAATATGCATGTTTTTCATTAATGACATGTTCCCGAAGAAGAATCGAGAGAAAGAGGCATGATATTATTCTGAGTAAAAAGTCTGTTGACATAAAATTGATAATAGGATTTTGTTACGATTCATAAACTTTGGCAATGGCTTTCCATGCACAAGCACGGCATGATGAATCATTACTATGGTTCTACATACTTAACGTGCAACTGAATAGGGTACAGTTGTTGTTGCTGTTTTTTCACTCGTTTACTGAGACTTAGTATACAAACCGTATTAGTAAGACTAACTTGCAGACGAATCATAACTCATTAATCAATCTTACAATTTAGGGGGCGTGGTCACGTCTACGACCACGGTTCGCCTGCCCATGAGTCATTCGTGTCACGTGATGTTAGCTCGTGGATTATAAATGTGATGTGACTTCGGAAATAAAGCATACGTCCTCCCCAATAAATACCCTAATAGCACTTAAAGGGGGTCATCGTCCTCATGATATAGTGCAAACTAGCGAGATGAACGATAATGAAATGGGACATAACATTCGAATGGATGGACATGAACATTACATCAGTCTGTTAAAAAATTCGATACGAACAACTTCTTCCGACATCTTCTGTCAAAAATAATGCGTGCTTCAGGATCATCTCCGACTCTCCCTCATTCAGATTAAAAATATGTCATATGCAATTTATCTATCGGCAGAATTACAGAATAAAGCTTGTCAAATCACAACAAAGATGTCATAATTACAACCCCCCCCCCCTCCTTTCACCCACTGAGCATTGCGAAAGCCTTTCAACAATTCAAAGGTCACTTGTCTTCTGTTGTAATACTTTTCGGTTTTACAAGGTGGAATTCTCTGTCATAGTTATTGTACAGAATGTCGTTCATCGGGACAAGCAGGAGGAATTGCCCTACAATGGTGGCTTACATAATTATTACTTCTACATAAACAGAATATTAAAGTTGTGTTCAAGAAAGAATGAAATCAACCCGGACGGGCTGACTAAAGGTAGAATTACCGTTATCGTTCATAATGTATAAATTCGTCTAATATATCAGAATATCATCTAGCGTGTTCCGTGACTTATTTTCATTTCACTGTTAGAAAGGTCTGTAAACTCGCTACATGCGTATTGGGAATTCTGAGATTTTGTGTACCCTTGCGGTATCCCGCTTTTCTTGAGCCTCTTTGTGGTGTCTCGTGTTACATTGTAAATGCGCCGGTGGGAGTCGGTTGAGTAGTAAAGGCGTTGGGGTGTTTATTGTAACTACATCGGCCCATTTTTTCAGGAGGTATCCCATGTTGCACTTGCCCACTGGATACGGGAACCGAATGTGTTGCATGGTACAGCTGTATGTGTTACTATTTCACAGAAGCAGTGAGTTAAATTCAGGTGTAGGTGATACGCAGATTCTTACTCTCATTGGTCCTCTACCAACTTAGCTCCCTCTTCTCTACCTGGTTTCAATGCATGATGTAACCTAGCTTTAATTGCTGTTTCTTCTGCTTCGGTCTTCTCTCGCAATTTTTTCAGCCTGATGACCTCTTATAGTATTGCCTTCCAATAATGGAGTCGACATTACACCACGGGGCTTAATGCGTCAATTTCCGTGGGTCTGGTTTGCTTAGTGTCGGACTCATGCTCATGGGACTTATTTGCCTAGTGCCGAACTCATGGGTCCTATGACTCATGGGCTGTATACATAAGTCGTGGGCTATGTGGCTCGAGGACTGTATGATTCGTGGATATCGAGCTCATGACGTACACCCTCCAATATAGTGCGCGACTAGGATATAAACACATGCATGGCTAACCTGTAGATTTTGTACCAATGGAAATCTGACTACAAAATGTTGTCTCAAGGAATTCAGACATCTTAAGCTGGAACAGATACCTTGCCTGTCCTCTCCAGAGCAAGCGACTTCCGGTGGCCAGTTCTGCCAATTTTTTATCAGTACTGATCATATATCACGACCACAGCGGGTTATGAGAAAGTATGCTCCCAGCACAGCGGAGATAGGAGGACTTTGGTCCAGCGGAGTTACCGGGCAGTGTCAGGAGTGTAGGATTCATGCTTCACTGTCACGACTGTGATGGAGAATTTCAAGGGTAATAACCGGAGACGTACATGTGTTAAAGGGTCTATGTTTTGCTGCTGATTCTCTTGAAGTTGCCCCAAAATTAATTCTTCAAATCCAAGGGTCAGCAAATGCTACTGCTTTCAGTCACCTTTCCGAATCTTTGGTTTAGAGCGAGGCTGCTCATTCCAGGCTAAAGGAGATAAAAGGCTGTTCGAACCTCGGCAGAATAAGCAATCCATCATCCTCATTAATGTAGTTTTCGACCCACGTTGATGTGATGCTAAGGATCCTCTGTACATCTTTTCCCATAACATTAGTCATCTTGACTATCGTGCCTGATGATAGATAAACAATGTGTATGCAGGCAGGAAACGGTTGCAGGAACATTGCAAGACGCCCTCGGTCAGGAACGCAGTCAGGAAAGCATTGTCGGTACTCTTCCTTCTCGCTATATCCTCAGAATTTAAGTTCTTTGTCCAGGCTTTCGCTCCCCCCTCTCTGTATCTATATACACATACATACAAAAATACACACACACACACACACACACACACACACACACACACACACACACGTAATATTCATGTCACATACAGAATATTGTGCAGAGCTATCAGGATGAGGCTTTGAGATGTCATTTGATTCAAGCAGAGCAAAGGTCCCGAAATGACTGAGACACGTACTTTTTGACATGTCTGAACATCCTGAAATTTCTAAATGTTCCAGGTCCTACTCTGAATATTGTCATTCAAGAAATTAAATCTCGTTCTCTCTCTCTTTCTCTCTCTCTCTCTCCCTCTTTCTTGTAGCGTGAATGTATCTCAGTCCACGTTGGTCAGGCCGGTGTCCAGATCGGCAATGCATGCTGGGAGTTGTACTGTCTAGAGCATGGCATCCAGACGGATGGTCAGATGCCAGCTGACAGTACACTGGGCGGAGGTGACGACTCCTTCAACACCTTCTTCAGCGAGACTGGAGCCGGCAAGCACGTTCCCCGTGCCGTCTTCGTCGATCTCGAGCCCACGGTTGTCGGTAAGAACTATCGCTATATTATCTCCTATCCTATATCACCTCTTCTGTTTGACAGCTGTGGAATTTCAGTTGATATTATCTCAGCGATGAGATGCCAGAGTAAATAACGCTGGATGGCCAACGTGCGACAGTAGGGCATGAAAGCATTTGTTTACACCTCTTGTTCAAACTATATATAACGGAATTTATTTCCGGTTTCAATGCAACCGTTCAACACTACTATCTTGATTTAATGTGAATCGTCACTGTGCGTAAATGGAAAAACAAAATATTTATGAGAACGAATCAGAGTACAACCTAGTCAGCGGCTATAAGCGTGAACTCAGGCTTGTGCTATTTTGAAATTCGAATACCACGTGTTTTTTTTTCACAAGGTTTCCTTTTCAATCATTAACTTCGCTGGCTTGTTGTAATGCATTCGCAGTGGTCTTTCAGTGATCTTTCAGGTATTCTCTCTGTATTAAAATTATCATTTTAAGTACCTTATACATCATAACAAACATTGAAGGGTTAACACTAAAAAAATGAGAGTTCAAATACCATCTGATCAAGTTATTCTCACAGTCTCATTACAGTCATTAAATCGCCGGTCTTGTGTATCCTTACCTTGCTAGATGAGGTCCGCACCGGAACCTACCGCCAGCTGTTCCACCCTGAGCAGCTGATCACTGGCAAGGAGGATGCCGCCAACAACTATGCCCGTGGTCACTACACCGTTGGCAAGGAGCTCGTTGACCAAGTCTTAGACAAGATCAGAAAGTTGGTATGTTTTCCTGGGGTATTTCACTCAAAGGTATATTCTTGTATGACACCCACTGCTGCGAATAGATAGAACGTTGTCATACTCCATTTACACTCTTAACACTCGAATTTTCTTTTAAACTACATTTATCATGAATATGGCTCACTTAGAAGGACACACATTTTCTGTTGCACGACCGATGGAAACTTTATTGACAAGATGATCTGTATGTCTGTTATTCAAACATGATCACAAAATGCTACATACGCGCATATACACAATAATATACACGAATTGTCCTGGATTAACTAGTGATTATAAAATCTTCGATAATACCATTGCGGATACCAAACCAAGCTTGTTGACTGTTTCTGAACCACTTCTTTTTCTTTGTCTGCAGGCTGACCAGTGCACTGGACTTCAAGGATTTCTGGTGTTCCACAGCTTCGGCGGTGGCACCGGGTCTGGCTTCACCTCTCTTCTTATGGAGCGTCTCTCCGTCGACTACGGAAAGAAGTCCAAGCTGGAATTCTCAATCTACCCTGCTCCTCAGGTGTCCACAGCTGTTGTCGAACCTTACAACTCCATCCTGACGACGCACACGACACTGGAACACTCTGACTGCGCCTTCATGGTCGACAACGAGGCCATCTACGACATCTGCCGTCGGAACCTTGACATCGAACGTCCCACCTACACCAACCTGAACCGTCTCATTAGCCAAATTGTGTCATCTATCACAGCATCCCTGCGATTCGATGGCGCCCTCAACGTCGATCTGACCGAATTCCAGACCAACTTGGTGCCCTACCCCCGCATCCACTTCCCACTGGCCACCTACGCTCCCGTCATCTCTGCCGAGAAGGCCTACCACGAGCAGCTGACCGTTGCTGAGATTACAAACTCCTGCTTCGAGCCCGCCAATCAGATGGTGAAGTGCGATCCTCGTCATGGCAAGTACATGGCCTGCTGTCTCCTGTTCCGTGGTGATGTCGTCCCCAAGGATGTCAACGCCGCCATCGCTACCATCAAGACCAAGAGATCCATCCAGTTCGTCGACTGGTGCCCAACTGGCTTCAAGGTCGGTATCAACTACCAGCCACCAACCGTCGTACCCGGTGGCGATCTGGCCAAGGTCCAGCGTGCCGTGTGCATGCTGAGCAACACCACGGCCATCGCCGAGGCTTGGGCTCGTCTCGACCACAAGTTCGACCTGATGTACGCCAAGCGCGCTTTCGTCCACTGGTACGTGGGAGAGGGCATGGAGGAGGGAGAGTTTGCCGAGGCTAGAGAAGATCTCGCTGCTCTCGAGAAAGATTACGAAGAGGTCGGCGTTGATTCCAACGATGGTGAGGAAGAGGAGGGCGAGATTGAGGAATACTAGATCACCGACAACTTTCCGTTAGTCATTGACCATTTTAGTTCATTATCACACTGTATCCGCAGTTTCAGTGAACAAAATAATAAGCTTTGGCCTTCCATAATTCATTTGACAGGGTTCCGTTGATTATTCAGCCACATGATATGTGCTGGGTGTAAACTGTATATGTGGATTTCATCACGATCAAAACAAAAGAGCATGATGTACAAAATTGACATGAAGATAACGAACTTCAGTAGCTGTCTTGATTGTGGCTTACGCGGGATTTCCTTTTCCCATCGCTGTATCATTTTCTCGTCATGCTCAGAATCTTGGTATGTTATTGATGTCTCGTGTATGGTATCTTCAAAATTGTATGACTAATGAGAAGAGTCAGATATTCTATTCTGCTTATTGTTTATCTATATTTTTTTCTAATGAATCATGTGTGGATTACGTCCATTAGCATACAAAACAAACAGTGTTCGTCATAAGTAAAGAATGCTCTGGGGGCAAAACCTTTGATACGTTTCAGCGAAAGAGGAGGGGGGGAACGGGCGATCTTAGACATAAATGACACTATAATTCCACAATATGTAAACCTGGAGATTGTTCTCAATACCTTAATATCTATCAAACTTTTCTCGATATTCCAAGATATTATCGTAGAAAATTAATTACTTTCAGTCTGTATAACTGAAAGGAAAAGTTCCAAGGTATCATAGTCGTGAATCAATTAATGAATATTGGTCTAGTATGTTTTGAGCCAACCTGCACCACATTAGTAGGCCCTACCTGCTTCATTAACTAACACACAGTGGCTATGATTGGACTCTATTTCAATTCATGCTAAATTTCCACAAAGAAGGTGCTCCCAAACTCTGAAACAGCCCCCTCTTGCGGGGTGAAAACTCACTATGATAGGGTATGTCTTTTTGTCAAGCTGACGTAGCTGGCGCAGATCAGTAACTGACTGGACACCTGGACAGTATTTCATGAAAGTTGTCAGCCCTGAGAAGTGTTCAGTCTCTGACAAATTCAGTAAAATCCTTGGTTTTGATGAGCCGAGAAACTCGGGTCACTGACTGTTACTATGGTAATTGTCAAGGACTGACAGCGTGTCAGTGCTGATAAATTTCATGAAACGATGTCCTGATCTTTTAATAGGTGTGTTTGTCTGCAAAGAAAATGAGGATTAGCTTTGGTTAGGCATAGAATTATGCATTCTCATCGTCAGGGGCTCCGTCAGACTTTCCAGATCAAGGATAGTAAAATGCTTTCATTCTCTTTACAAAAGCAGCATGCGATATCATGATAGCATAGATGAAATACACTAATGGATATTTGTGCACATTCTCTGAGTCATTTTACATCTTCCATCGCAGTAAAGAGCAAATAGACAAAAGCGATAGAACAAATATAAGAGGGGTTTCGTAAGTGTACCAATAGTACACGATTATGCTTAACTCTTTTTTAAAGTGTCAAGATAGAAATACAGTATTACTTGGATGTTACCTGTGAGCTTCTTAACTTCCGGTGTCACTGTTAACCTTCCTAAAGTTCAGATATTCGATGATTTATGTTCTCGTTCAAATTTACTGTTGGTGTTCTGTTGCCTGCATGTGAACATTTCAGTTGTGTATAATGTTTTTCTTTGTGAAATTATGCAATCGACGCTTGGTAAGAACAAAAAACGTATAGCCAATAAATTCAACAAGCTGAAATGTATGCCGCTTAGAGTGCTT
Source organism: Diadema antillarum (assembly GCF_040938485.1). Taxonomy (NCBI): domain Eukaryota; kingdom Metazoa; phylum Echinodermata; class Echinoidea; order Diadematoida; family Diadematidae; genus Diadema; species Diadema antillarum. The sequence goes on along the minus strand of NW_027271001.1, from coordinate 4,028,926 downwards.
GTGCGAATTGTGTGATTTCATGGCTCGTTAGATTAAGGTACGTACTTTATCTTTTCTATTGTCAAACGTAAATGAATTGCCTTCTTCCTCTTGCACACCAATACGCGATTAGAATTCACTATTCCGAGGGTTTGTCCTCTCGAAGTTTCATTAATCCGAAAATAAAATAAGATTCGTAATTCTAAAAGTTCGTTTGTACCCATCTTTTTTTTTCTATTTTTGGATTAACAAACTTTCGGAATAACGAACATCATTTCATTTTCGGACTATGGAATCTTCAGAATAACTAACCTTTGGATTAACTGACCCTATTTCATTTTCGGATTAACGAACATGTAGGTAGGCCTACAGGGAATTTCAACTTCTGTGTCTCGGAATAACGTATCTTCGCAAGAAAGAACATCGCTCCCGTAGACACGTATCACACTCGCGTGTGTTTGACTCATGCATGCGTTCGTCTGTATGGGATTGGTCCTGTTACGTGTTGGAATGGAATTGCTTATCGACGATCCTGTTTGCAAAACACACCAACATCCAGACAACAAGACTGCAAGACAGACAGAAATGCATGAAAACAAATAAACAAACAAACAAATCAGAACACACACGCGCGCATATAAAGACACACACGACCATCGCCAAAAGTTTTAGAATAACATGATTTATCGATTTTACATAAATCAGAAAATGCTGTACAACGGATCTGTCATTTCACTGTTCATTGCATTTATATTCACATTTCTGAAATGAATAAAATGAATAGGATAACAATTACAGTTAAACTAATTATCATTACGCGCATAAATATAAATGGAAAAAAATGGTCACCGATAAATGTGTGTTCTTGAAAGAATGTGTTCTTGAAAGAAAAAAATAACAATCAGATTTTAGATCGGTTATTGGTGTGAGACTCATGGTAGTATGCATAGGGCTCCGCACGAAAAAGATAACAACCAAAAAGCAATCTTTATTACAATGAAATAAAATGAAAAACCAAAAAGGAGAGACAGAGAGAAATTCTTGGCAGGTGTATCCCGCCCGATGCAACGTCCCTGGGCTTGGCTTTTTTTAGACCTTTTTACATGAATAGAATCGGTATCTGGCAATGCTGAGGTATAATTATAATGGTAAATCCTCTTGGTAGTGTGTTGTTGTTGTTGTTGTTGTTGTTGTTGTTGTTGTTGTTGTTGTTGTTAATTTTTGTTTAAGAAAACAATAAAAATAAATGGGGGCTCTATTGAATATAACTTGCTCCAGACAATACTGATATCAAATCAAACTACATTATGAACAGCTCAAACAATATGATTATTTGAACTTTATAGATACTAATACAATGTCTCCAGGAGGGAGCTCATTAGAAAAGAACAGTGTGAAAACGTCTCCGCGTGACCTTCATAATCTTATCTTCAGAACAAAGAAGGGCCTAGTGCTAACAATGAAGATGTTTCTCTGGGTTAATATGACAATCAATTTACATCATTATCAGCAGCCCTATATTATGTAGAATCGCTCTAAGCCAGCATCAACATTGCAATAAGCCAGTTCAGAGTTAGCTCATGGTCACATTGGTCCGAATGACCTTTCTTTTTTTTTCCTCATGTGGTTAGGGGCACTTCATTCGTTTTAGCGCGACATAGTGCGTAAGCTTTACATACATGGAATTCATTGACCCTGTTCAAACAAAGAATGAACTTCCATAGACCAGATGACCAGAATGATCCGTCAATTAACACTTGGGAAAGCATCCATTTCATTATTTTGCATTGAATGTATTAACATTCTCTTTCTATTGATAATTGCCAAATACCACTTTTGCTGTCAGGTGGATGTGCTGGCAAGCAGCGTTTATAGGGATTACATGAATAATCTGTACATCACAGATGCTTATCCCAGTGAATTAAAAAATAAACATGCCTGTTGGTACGAATAACCTTTCTTCTGCTCATGCGCAAAGTGGAACTGCGAACTGGCTTATTAACGGAGGGAGTAATCAATCTACAAGTCCTGTAATTGATACAGAAGAGAGAACGATAAGCAAGATGTAAATGAATAAACAAATAAATTGGACGAAGAATCAATAGAACGCTGAAGCCAGTGGGAGGGCCTACGTCCAAAGAAGGTCATTTTAAGCAGGGAGGTGTCTCACCTCCCTGTTTTAAGCAATCTTAGCTCTTAACGTATCTCAAAGGATTTTGCGCAAATTCTAGAAAATGTGTTTGAGATTACTTTGCTGGAAAATGTAAAAAGAAAATACGTATACAGCAGGAAATATGTCACGTGACAACGAAATCCGAACTGCAACAAATCATTTAGAGGAACTTTCAACAGCTTTAACTTTCCTGCTACTTCTTCTTTTTCGCTCTGAGCTTCACCGAGGTATGATTTTCATACAACGATTTTTCAGTCAAAATTAAGAGCTGGAAGGAGACCCCCCCCCCCCCCCCCCCCCCATTAAGTTATCATAGACTTACCGTAGCTTTATAGGTTCGACATCAATAAACGTTTCTGGTGCTGCATTTCAAGTTTGGTTCAGCAGTGCCAGGATCAGGTAGGGTTTGCGATTACAGAAGGCTGGTTTGCAGGTATAGCGAGAACTAATTTTCAAGCAGTCAGACAATCAAAAACGAACCATTTTGATCTCTCTCCCACCTGCCTGATTAGAACTCGATGAATGATGAAGAGTACACCGCGAACCACCGAGAATAGAATGCTCCTCCCATGAACATTGGGTGAATGCTGCCATCAGCGACAGTAACCTGCAAATTTCACTTTGTGAAATCCCAAACAGATGCAAAACAAAACTGGCGTCGCCACGAACCAGTGACTCTCCTTAAAAAAAAAAAAAAAAAAAGAAAATATATGAAATTGTAAGAGAACCCCTAGCCAAATGGAAAATCAGATGTTGTTACAAGAAGCGTTTAGCATAGGCCGATTTGTACATTCTCTGCGAACACAGTACACACGCCCAAAGAATCATGATAAAAGGTATTATGAAACACGTGTTCGCATGTGAGTCTGTGCGTGTGTGTGGGGAGGGGGGGGGGGGGGAAGGGGGAATTCGTCCCTTTACAAAAAAAAAAATGTCTGTCTGTCACTGTGTGTGGATGTATGTGTGGTGTAGTGTGGGTGTGTGTGTATGTGTGAGTGAGTGTGTGTGTGTGTGTGTGTGTGTGTGTGTGTGTGTGTGTGTGTGTGTGTGTGTGTGTGTTAGGTTGTGAGCGTATCGTGTGCATCTGTATTTTCAGTATCAGCATACTCCACGCAGTGGTAAAATCAAAATGTGAAGAAATAGAGAAGCTCATATCCACTATGCTGCATCCTCAACCCTCCTTCCAAAATATGGGGACATGTGAGTATAATATCTGTAAACCTTACTGTTGCTCATACAACGCCATTACCCAAGCTATTTTGACCCCTTCCAGGCCCAAGGAGGGGGGGGGGGGGCACATTGTACATGCCCCCCATATAACTTCTTTATTACATGATGTATCACCGCCATATTTGGCACATGAGTAGATCAACTTATACTCTATATGACCCAACATTTGAAATTTCTCAAGGTCACCCATTGAGGGCGCTATTTGCCAAAGTATAAAGATATGCATAGGAAATATGCTAAAGCCATGTTTTTTTTTTCTTTTTATTTCTTTATCCTGGGTATATGTTCTTATTTCATTCTAAGCATTGTTATATTTGCCACAAAGAAAAAGCAAGTCCACCTTTAGTATTTGATATGGTTGAAATTTCTCAAGGTCAACACATGGGGGCGCTATTCATTACAACATAAAGAAATATTATACGAGACCTATATGATGCAGGCTATTGCATGTGACATGTACATATATTTGTATCACATTCTATATTTTAACAATATTGGAATTTTGAGTTTGCAGATTGATAATATGATAGACAAATGATACTACAAGCAAAGCTTGTGTGAAAATGACACTGAATAAAAGGTTAGTCTTTGGAAAATGCTGTATTTTCCATTATTTCTTATTATATCTATCGTTTGTTGTCCATGTCATATTAGAATAAAGTAGATAATATGAAGACCAATTCAGGGTAATTCACGACCGTAATTACTTCACATTTTGGTCCTTCAGCAAAGTACAGCCCCCAAGCCCCCAGTTATTCATCCATTATTATATTGTTTAAACTGAAACTGGAACAGAAAAACGTACAAAATTTGACGGGACATGGTTGTCAGTTTACGGTTACCATCACAACCAGCAATATCGGATATTGCTAAGTTATACATCAACATTTTCGCAATAAAGTTTTGGGAAAAGTCACCAAATTTGATCGAAAATCGACTGAAGGGCATATCCTAGGGGTGGCAAATGAAAATATGGTAGGGGGCACAATGTGCCATCCGGGCTTTATGATGGGGTAAAGGATATGCAATATCAACAAATGTATTTTTACTTGTGTTGATTTATAATGTCCTGATAATATACGTGCCATATTTTTGAATGTATTTTCTATTTTTCTTCAGATTATTCGGATACGCCAACAAAAAATGAAAAAAGAAATCTTCCTAAATTTGGATTCTGTTGATGACATCATCTGCCCATCACTACACTACTCAAATGACCCCGTATAAACTGGATGTAACTTGCATATTTCCATGCCATGCTACCTAATTAGTAACTGTACATGGATAGGAAACGTAGAAAATATGACATATGATTTTATTTAGATAGTCGTTTGGCTCCGTGGGTGATGATCACCGTTTTATTACTCTTCTCAAGTCAACGTGCATTTCATTGTAGGACATTGCTAAACGGCCAAGTGCATTGCATTTATAGGACGATCGAGGGAGGTGAGACTCTCACCTCCTGATAAGACACAGCCAGGTAATAGCTTCAGTCAAGGAAGCAGAATGGATAAAAGGAGAGAAGATAATTAAGAATAATAAAAAAGGAACTAAGAGGATAATGAGAAAACGAAAAATAAGAAGAGGAGGAGAGATTGACGTGAGCGAGAAGAAGAAAGAATGAATACAATAAGAAGGATAGAAAAAGTAGGCCTAAACCCTTGCTTATGTTCGATGGCCAAATAGCATTTGTACGGTATAGCCTAACATACAATATGTGATGTTATCAATAATGCTCCCCGAATTGAGGGTCTACAAAGAAAAGCAACAGACCAAATGAGTAGGGCCGGCAGGCGAAATATTTGTATATAATGGGGAATGTTTGAAATAGGCAGGACGACAGAGAGAAAGTTAGAAGAAAATAAGACATGATAACTAAAAGATATTGGAAAATTTATGAAATGATATTGCTTATGTATATCCTATTTACTATAGGGCCTACAGCGATTTTGTCTTGCTATCATTGTCCTGTGTAGTGTATAACGACTTGAACAAGACTATGTATTTACGGGGGAAGTGCTCAAATATGCATGAGTCATTGTAAGGCGCGAAATGCCATCTGCTTCCTTGTAAATTCCTCGATAGTACAATGTACATAAACTATATTATTATGCAATTAATGCAACGCGTATATCCAGCACACGTGGAGCAATCGTCGTCTGCTACATACATAACACTAAAACACGAGCGTCATACCAAGTTCTAGAATTGATTTCGTATCGCTATTGCGTAAGTAAACACTATATAACAACGTAGATATCATAGTATATACCTTCATTATAGAGAAAAACAAACAAAGAAACAAACAGACTTTTCTATAACGGGTGTGAGAAAGATGCTGACGAAAATGTTTGAACTGCAAATCTCCGTTGTCAGTTATCATAATTTACCTGAGGTCAACATGTAGGCAACATTGATTAAAGCTGAGTACAAACTTTTTGGAACATACAATATAATTTGTCTTCTACAAAATATTCCATTAACTACGAAATCCGGGGAAATTGTCTGAATATGTTGTGGGCCATATACACAGCCTACTGCTTATACCAACCTCAATAATACACTATCTCTGTATTATGTAGATAAAATATTACATGTGAAAATAATTTATACAAAGATATAATCATGATCAAGTTCAAGACAATGTGAATGTAACGTAATATTATAGGCCCATACATACAAAAACCATCGCAGGTCCACCGTTTTATGCAAAACGAATACTACAACGTAAAATGTACAATGTGAAATGGCGACAATGATATATTCCTCAATATCATAATAATAATTCTCGATATCAAAATGAAAGTTATGTACAGTGTATGTATAACCGTATACGTATTATGTACATGACCTTGTAAGCCCTGTATGTATGTGTATGTAGTATGCATCTATACATGCCGGACTCTGTATTATGTCGCAACACTTGTCTCACGTACTGACGTATACGCGATTGCTACATGCATGTACTTTCCCCAGCATATGCTGACTGCCAAATTTAGTCTTGATACTACGTACATCTTTCCCCTGAGCCACACTGTTCCACTCTCAGCATTCCATGATCCACGTGGTGCCATTACTATTATTTCAAAGAGGGTGCAAAGGAAATAGAAGCTTGAATCAAAAAAAAAATCCTAGGTTTTTACCTGACAATACTCTCCCGCCTACATTTGCCGTTAGTCTATGCTTTTATTGATCAAAATGAAGACTTTAAAAATGATTGTCTGTTTAAACTGTCAAGTAAAATGTCGGAACATCAAAGACTACAGTCCAATGCAGCGAGAGCTGCAAGGCCCTCCTCTGCTCACAGAAGGTCCATTGCCTTATAAAACCAGGGAGCGTTGTACGGATAGTTTCATTCCATTCTCTTTGTCGACCGCCCATCACAACGGACCACAAAGAGAGCTACGGGAGAAGAGCCCAACTGGGGAAAGTCTTCATGATTTATAATTATTTTTATGCTCTCATTTGAGCGTGAGATCTCAGGGGTGTATTTCTGACGTAATCAAGTTTGTTTTCTGTTCGTTTGACTCGTTTGACTCGGTGCAGGCTATCATATTCAACATGGTAAGTTACCTGCTTTCATGTTTTATTTCATTATCATTTTGTTCTAAACTTATTTTCTTTCTTTTTTGGAGGGGGGGAGGGGAGGGGGTGGACAGGCCATTGTAAATTTGCTTTATACTGGTGTGCCAAGACATTTTTTTTTTTAAATAAGAACTTGGTTCGAAGAAGAGTATAATAATTGCTATTGAAATAGTTTATACGAGCATGTGCTGAGTAATGAAGATGTAAATGGTCAGGCAAAAAGATTATCATCATAACGTGTAAGATAAGAATAAAGATTTGTATACTAGTACATCAAATGAATCAAAACAGAGTTTTACGTTTCACTTAAGGAGCTTTAAGCAAACACGAAGATATTAAGGTGAGTTAAAATTCCGTGAGAGATAAAAGTGGATAATAAACTCGATAGTAATAACAGTCCTAATGCTTCTCTTTCACGGTTTTCTTTTTCGTTTCCAAGTTACGTAATATCTATATCTATATTTCTATGAGTGCGTGAAGGGGTCTCGACCAGCTACAGCAGAATTATAAGAACCCATTACAGAGGGAAAGAGAGAGAGAGAGAAAGAGAGAAAGAAAGAAAGATAGAGAGAGAGAGAGTTGTGAAATGTTTCATGATTTTTTCAACTATATTAATAACATATTAAGACTTGTTTTGCTAAAGTAACATAAGTAAGAGGGAAAATGCAACTATTTGCATTTTTTTACCTTAATCTCTGTTTCAAAGTTAGTGAAATGTTTATGTTTTTGTCAAAAATTAAATAAAACTTTCAACTAAATTAAATTGAATTTAAAGTTCAATACAGTTTGGAGATATGCTGAGAACGATGCTTAATGCTACCTAGATATGGCCCTTATCACAATGTGTTTTAAGCTCTCTTTCCTTATGTTATTCCAGATAGAAGTGCTATCTTGTCATTCGTATTGCACTGAGCTCGATCGTTCTACCCTATTCATAAACATAATGTATAGTGTTTTGTTGCATATTATATTAATAATTTGGTAAAATGGCAATCATTATGCGATTATGAAAGACATCAAATTCAGGATCTTTAAAAAGGAAATGATCTGAAGCTAATGTCAAGGTGAATGTCGAAAATTCGACTTAGGCATTTGGCCATAGGCCTATATGTTATACAAAATTTCATCATAAAGACATACCCGATAGATAGGTCCCCCCCCCCCCTCTCCCGTACACACATGCACAAATACACACACAAACGCAAATGCATTATCTGGAAAAATAAGCTGAAAAGTACATTATAATCTTATTATAGCTTGATGTGACATTGTTTAAAGGGAAGCTGTCAGTAGACAAAACGAAACAGTCAACCAAAAACAAAACAAACTGACATTTTTTTTTTCATAACGCAAAACCAACGAAAACTTAAATTGGAACAAGATGCGGTGATCTTCACGGCGTTGTTAGCTAGCTTAAGATCTGCGACGCGACCGCTAAGATGACGCTAATTCAGGAAAAATGGGGTTCTGCACAGCTGTTTATGGTTATGGCATCGAAGGGATGCGTCGTCTCAAGTTATAAATATCGTTCGCGTCGCAGAGCCTCGCAGAGCTAAAGCCTGCTAGTGTTGGACGTGGCGACGGAAATTCTAACGGAAGCGTGTCATTGGCGTGTGAGTCACCACGGGAGGGGAAATTCAAGATATGACCTCTGGATATCCATCAAATTACCCGTATTATTTTCTTATGTCTGACCTGAGTTTCCGGAGAAGGAGCCCAAAGTTATTCCACTTGACAACTTCTCCAGCGAGCAGGACTGGAGTCTGTAGAATCCAGGGGCGGATCCAGGGAGGACCGCAACCGGCGCACGCCCCCCCCCCCCTTTATTTTTTGTTGAAACAGAAGAAATAAAAAGAAAAAATGGGGGAGGGGTGCGTGCGCCCCCCTTTAATTTTGTAAACGCGCCCCCTCTTTACGGAATTCCTGGATCCGCCCCTGGAATCTGTCATGTGTTGACACACAAACACACAGTGACACATATCCAGTTATAGGCTCACACTGACACATACAAACAAACGAGGGCGCACACGAATAGACAAAAATACACACAAGCTTTGCAAGTACTATAATGTATAAGATTCTCTCCAAGATGAGGACAGATTTAAATGTGTCAACATTGCTTGAAGATTGGGAATTCGCATAAGATTCGAAGGACTCAAAAAACTATTTCATTAGGAAGTTTAACCGTTCAATTTTGGAAAAATGTTCATCTTTTCATTTCATACTTTTGATAGGATGAGGGAAGGAGAAGAAAATGCGATGAGAATGGAATAGAAGTGAAGTCATCGTTGAGGTGATTTGTAAAAGAAGGATCAAGTGGATAACCGGCGCAGTGACTCAGGAAATAAGTCTAATTCAATTTCAATTCAATTCAATCTTTAATTCGGATTCAATATAATTATAAATATAAAAATACATGTGAATATGAGCAAATTGCACAAAAAGTGTATATTAAAAACAATGGAAACATCGACAAAACAAGGCGAGATTATGAAAAAAAGAAAAAAAAGACAAAAGAAAAAAAAACACGGAAAAAACAGATATAGCACAGGTACATAAAGAACAGAAACGCATTATCATTGTGTGTTTGGTTGATAGGAAAATGGTAGAAAGCCAGAATAGGCTTGTTATGTTGCGCATACCCCGCGTTATCATCAGTATAAAAAATACTTCAAAAAATAAAATGTATAGTTAATCATAAATAACAAAAATATAAACACCATAATTCAATCTGAGCTCCACTTGCAAATGCACTGTAAAGAATTGAGCAACAACAACGTTATATTGCATGTCATCATTAACCATTTTTGTGCCGCATTCATATTGCCTGTCCATAGGTTTGCAGTGTGTGAAATTTGTGCACAATTATTGACTCATTGGTTCAGAAAGGGCTAATGACATACAGCGCTGTTGTGAACAGACGTCCAAATTAATTAATCTATATACGCACAGCCAAAAGGTTTACGCTCTGATTCTAATTACCCGTGTTGGCGATCGATACCAATTGGACTTCTGGAGAGGGGTACTTTGCATACCGTGACGTCACTGAATATTCATCGAGCCTTTTATCGAAGTTTATCGAAATTCAGTTATACTTTATAGTTCTACGTAGACAAAATGTGACATTGAAAGTCATTGCATTAAACGGGATCAAAATAAATTACCACACGTTATGTAAAAAAAAGGGTTGTCCAAATTACTGTAGAGGTCATTCGCTGTAGCCACTTTAGGTGGAAATTATGATGACGGCATTTACTTCTTGGCTAAAACATTTGTAACACACCGAAAATCAAACAGTAAAAACAAAAACTTACGGTTTTTTTGTTGTTTTTTTTTGAAGCGTGATTCGGAATTTATGAGTGTATACCATTGGGTTATACCAAATGTCGTTATGACTAGATATACAGCTTAGGCCTACATGGTTTCTATTTAAGTGAACGTAATTTTAACATAACAATATCTTCTTTGATAATTACTTCACTTATACTTGCCAGTGTATCGAATTGAAAATGATCCGTAGGAATGTATTCGATATAGAATACGGGGAATTATATCAGTATTCTATAGCAGCCTTTGTTGCATTTATTATGTACGATGTTCTGCAATACCCACAGTCGAAACCTTTTTATCAGATCAAGCACAAAGTCAGGTTGTCTCAGGTAGGGGAAACACGCTCAAAGGAGCACAAGACTCTCATTTATGCTCGTGAGTGAAACAGGCAAAATAAAAACAAAGCAAAAGAAACGAAAATGGTTGCCGCTATGCATCCCATGAATCCCACTTGTCCATCCATTTTATTTTTGTACACGATGGAGAGCCTCCATTTTTGGAGAACGGTAGATTTTTTTTTTTTGGTCTTTTTATCCGGTCAACATGTCAAGAATGCTATAAAATCATAAATCATTTTTACAATTATGCTTATTTTTCAATGACGTGTGAAAATGTGTGTTATGCGTTTGGAGGAGTCCTCTCATTTTGTCTGACGTTGAATACATTATGTACATCATGGCCCGAATTCACGAAGGTGGTACAACTGAAGCCATGGTTTAAACCGCAGACAACTTGTGTGGAGCGCCAAGTGTCGCATGGCCTATTTCGTTACGAAATCGGTCATTTCGTCGACGAATCATTTCGTAACGAAATGACAACGTCGACAAACTGATCATTTTGTTAACGAAATGAACATTTCATCAACGAAATGGTCATTTCGTCGACGAAATGACTGATTTCGTTACGAAATAGGCCATGCGACACTTAACGCTGCATACAAATTGTCCATGGTTTCAACCATGGTTTCAATTGTACCACCTTCGTGAATTCGGTGTATCTAGAGTCGCGTTTCCCTTTAAAGCATGACACTTATTTATACATGCGGGTTATCGGTACGGTAGATCTCAGCAACAGCTCAGAGCATTGGCATCCGCCTCCTCCGAAGCTCGGCTCGTCTTTATCATCAGATCTGCTGTGCAACTCCAAAGATTAACATTGATCTATCACATTAAAATCCTGCAACAAAAAAGGGGGGATCTTACAATCATTATCGTGAAAGGTTGAGTAGGGAATAATTTAAGAATATAATTCAGTGTACATATTATGCGCGTAACAGGCGGTAATGGAACGGTTCGTGCCTGTGACCTTTGGGTGTGTGTGTGTTGTAAATATACGAACTTCACGGCAATGCCGAGATAGCCTTACTCAAGGCGGTCTCGGTTATACTCCTCTTTGAAAATGATATTCCCAATGCAGTTCGACATCAGAGCAACTTCCAGGGGTCATTGAGAATATCATATTCGCATGGCAGTCTTGACATTCCAAAAGCAGTTTAGTCAGGAGCGACATGATGAGAGTTTCACTCTCGGACTGCGGACGTTAACCTGCTCGTAACTCCCTGCCGTTCTCGACATCAACATGATAAAAGAATTCACAATGTCTCCTTGAATAGCCTACATTCAGGAGACCAACATCTGTTCCGCGGCTGCTGTTTGCCATTCCTGGAATTTCAATACGTAGGCCTGTATTGAAATCTCGTATTGAAAATAAGGCTTTTGAAAATAGCATATATTTAACTGGTTTATCGTCAAGTTAAGTTGCTTTCGATTTGTACGTTTCAATTTATCTATATTTGTATGACTACAGTAATCACGGCCTCAAGAAGAAGTGCGGATATTGATCCTACATAGTATATTGTGCGTTGGATATAAGATTGAACTTTGGCAAGGCTGGTTAAAGGACAAGCTCACCCAAAAATAATATTGAGTGAAGGCAACAATATTATTAGAACGCATCAGTGAAAGTTTGAGGAAAATCGGACAATCCGTTCAAAGAATTGTTGAAGTTCTTGTGCAGCCTTCGCAGGATGACACGACTACTGACAGTTTGTGATGTCACATTATGCAGGCCTACAACGATACAAAGAAAAAGAACATTCCACAAAATTTCATTTTTTAATTCCCTCGACTTGTTACTGAAACATGTCAAGAATGATGTCGTCCCCCCCCCCCCCCCGCTTTCTAAGAGGTAAGACAAGCACTCTGTCATTTTTCTAGAAATATGAAGGTATGCTGAGTTTTTTTTCATTATTAATTGTTATCTATACGTGACATCACAGACTGAATAGTAGTCTTCTTATCCAGCGATGGCTGCACAGAATCTTTAAGACTTTATAACTGTTGAACGCTCCATTGTCCGATTTTCCTCAAACTTTCATTGATGTCTTCTACATTGCTGCATTCACTCAATCCACACATAGTATACGTTTGGTTGAATTTGTCCTTTAAAGGTGCTGTACAGTACTGGTTGAGGTGGGGATTCATATTTTTTACATTCCTAAGTGAGATAATGAGAAACCTGTTATGAAATATGAAAGAGCACGCAATTTTAAGAAGGATTCAACGTTTATTTGATGAAAATTGGTTTTCAAATGGCTGAGATATCAAAAAAAGTGATAATAATAACTTACAACTTTATTAGGATCTCTTTGTTTCACCTTGTTTTTGGATATCTCAGCCACTTCAAGACCGATTTTCATCAAATAAACTTTTGATACCCCTTAGAATATTGCATGCTCTTTGACATCTCATAGAGTGGTTTCGGAATATCTTGTAAAATTTTAAAAGCTAAATCCTCACCTCGACCAGAACTGTACACACCCTTTAACAATATATGCGTTTGGAGGTGGCTCCGGTTCAAGTTTGAGCAGGATACAAGTCTCGCTGCCAACCTTAATTGCGTACTACTTCCTCATGAGGGAAGACACTCCGAGCGTCAAAGTTGATTTAATATAAAAAAAGACTCAAGAAACACACAAAGAGAGAAGGATGGGGATTTCCATCAAAGTCTGACACGACAAAAGAAGTTTACATGGAATGTTATATTTCAACATGCTTTCGTGTAAGAGTTGCATGGGCCCATGATACGCACATGTGAAAAGAGGATAAATGTCCTTAGTTCGCACATGTCTCATTAGTTTGAACATATATTTATATGTGTCAATTATGTTAGAAATATTTTGTCAATATTCAGGCAACTATAACGCTACCCCTTCTCTTTCTCCAATATTATTCATCCTTGCTAATTATTGCAACTCAAGGAAATGTTAAAGTAAAAGATGCCTTTTTATTATTTTAAGTAACGAAAAGGGATATTTGGTGAAGATTTGTTTGTAAAAGAAATGGACTTGTGAGACTGTGACGTCGTCAACATCTTATTTACTTTGTGTTACTGTGACTGTCATTACTGTTGGGGAGGTTTTGTGAAACTGAAAATTCCATAGCTTTGCATTTCTTTTGGTACAATTGCGGAAATCTTAACGGGTCTATTTGTCCGATTTTATTATATTGATTAAATTCAGTTTGTCATTTCAGATGTACATTGTTTGATGCAAATATTTAATGTACAAGTGGCGCTGTGTGTGTAGCATGTTTGCAGAGAAAATCAAGTAAATCCGAGAGTGCTTTCACCTTTTACAACATTCTGTCGTTTGAGATCAAGAGGACTATACATACTGTCATCTTAGCGCGCTAACGCCCCTGTCGGTTCTGAACGGCCGATTTTGGTCATGAAGAGAATGAATCAGTTCTTCACTGGCCTTTTGAAGTGACCTTTTATGGTCATCCTCTCCTCCTCGAGGAAACGCGCACTATCCATTTGCTATCTGAAGCCAGCGGGCTTGTCTAAATCGCAACATGAACGCTATATCGCTAGAGCACACGCAATGAAATATGTCATATCTATGTTCATATTACTTATAGTATCGGCTCGAGAATTATGGTTCTGTTGACTTGTTCCTCTTTTCTTGAATTCAGCACCCCATAATAGTCCACGAGCAGTCACAGATATCGAAGAAAACGGGATCCGAAGTTCTATATTTATATAAGATATGATACCATGATACCAAAGAAGCTTGTTTGGAAAAGATCCACAGACTATGCACGCTGAAACGCGGTAGGGCTACATGAATATGGGCGGTTTTTTTTCGACAATTCTTAACATCCATACTTCCTCCTTCGTGTGTTCATTGTGTCTTTATCCACGCCGACAATGTTTCCTTAGTTTATTTGCCTATCGCTAATACTTCCTTGAAATGCCATTGTCTGAAGAGAGTCATTTATTTTCGTCATGCAATGCGTGCCACAGACATTATTTAACCCTTCTGTGGATGCCCGTTGTGGAAAGGATTCTTGTTCCGTGCTGGTTATAAAGATCACATTTTCCTTCGTGTCTGTCTTACAGCGTGAATGTATCTCCATCCACGTGGGACAAGCCGGTGTTCAGATCGGCAATGCATGCTGGGAGTTGTACTGTCTGGAGCACGGCATCCAGCCCGATGGTCAGATGCCGAGTGACCACTCCCGTGGCGGAAGCGACGATTCCTTCAACACCTTCTTCAGCGAGACCGGCGCAGGCAAACACGTCCCGCGGGCCGTGTTCGTCGACCTCGAGCCGACCGTCATCGGTACGATTTGTTCTGATCAAGATGCAGTTTTAAATCACTATACTCTTCGCGTAACATAACCCTTTATCGGATATATGTCACAAAGATCATCTAAATTCCATGAATGTTTGAATCGCTGCAATAGCACAGATCAGAATTCTGACAAATATTCCACTACAATCAATTCTAATATGCCATTAATACTTTGGAAAAAAATAAAAGCATAACTGATAGGACTGATACCTCACCTAGCGTTAATAAGAAACGGCAAATTTCACAAAAGACATTTCAGTGATTTTTCTTCAGTATAGAATCTGGCCTAAATGAAAGAAAAACAAAAACACCCCGATCCATTTAGCTTAACAGTTAATCATCTCCCTAATAAAAGAGAAAGTTCGATGTAAAGCCAGGCAAAATGTTTTCCCGAAAAAAAATCCTATAATCCTCGGTGTTTAAGATATATCTAAATTATCTATATTTCACGTGTGTCTTATAGGTATTATAATAATCCAAGACTCTACATTCATGTCCAGCTGAGAGTTAGCACTTCCTCTTTTGCAGCCCTTACAATATTATCGTTTAACCTTTAAGAGGTCGATAGCGTTAGAAACATAATACGTTCCAAATCATATCATTTTCTTTATCTCCCTGTAATCTCACTTTCATATGTACAGCCAGTGGGTGCAGGCGTATTGATCATTCCCATCTTGCAGTATCCAGGTCTACATATGATACTACACATGATCTTAGCCAAAAGGCCGAGAAGCGAAAGCAAAAGGCAAAAAGCAAAAGCAGCAAAAGGCCAAGGTCTGTGGCACATTCGAGATGTTATGAATGACGTTGGAGCAAGTCAATAGTATTTTTATGCTTGTTTATTCTTTCATTGTTGCTTTATAGACGAGGGTCCTAACAAGAGCCGCACAATGCATGTTAAGTGCTTTCAGTTATGTCCTTAAACATTTTCACCTACATTCCATCTACATCAGTCATCTCTTTTATTTCTTTCGCAGATGAAGTCCGTACCGGAACCTACCGCCAGCTGTTCCATCCTGAGCAGCTGATCACTGGCAAGGAGGATGCCGCCAACAACTACGCCCGTGGTCACTACACCGTCGGCAAAGAGCAGATAGATATTGTGCTCGACAGAGTTCGAAAGCTTGTGAGTATTCTATGTATTCTATCAATCTTATATTTAGATGGAATATAACCACCACATGCAAGCAAGTGTTATATACTTTCCTGAGACCATAAATGGGGGCTACAATGATCCTACCCTCCCATTTTTATACATTTGTAGCTGTCTCGAGTTCGTAACGAAGTAAAACTAATAAGAAACTCTTGGTAGCCTCGAGAGTCATGAAGTTATTGGAGGGATAATCTCAAGAACGTTAAAGGACAAGTTCATCTTCATAGACATTTAGGTTGAGTGAATGCAGCAATATTAGTAGAACACATCAGTGAGAGTTTGAGGAAAATCCGACAATCCGTTCAAAAGTTATGAATTTTTAAAGTTTCTGCTCAGTCATGGCTGGATGAGAAGACTACTATAGCTTGTGATGTCACATGAGTACAACGGGATAAAGAAAGTATGAAGAAAATTCACCTTATTTTCACTTATCTCGCATAACAAAAGAACGCTCGACTTCTCTCTTTCAGAAGGCAAGGGGAGTAATATTATCCTTACCGTACATCAGTAACAATTCCAAGAAATGTGCACTTTATTTAAAAAGTAAAATTTTGTGAAATTCTGTTTTTATTTTCATTATATCGTTGTACGCATGTGACATCACACGCTGTAGTAGTCTTCTCATCCAGCAGTAATTGCGCAGATACTTAAAAAATTCATAATCTTTGAACGGATTGTCAGATTTTCCTCAAACTTTCACTGATGTGTTCTACTAATATTGTTGCATTCACTCAATCCACATGTACATGAAGGTGGACTTGTCCTTTAAAGACAGATTTGATTTGCAGATTGTCATCTTGGGGGGGGGGGCAGTGAAGAGAGAAGGACGAGAGTGTGACAATTAAGGGATTGAACAGGAAGAGTGGGAGTTTTATAGGGGTAAGGTAGACAGGATAGGGAAAGACAAGGGGATGGAGGTCTCCTCCCTCGACAGAGCAATGTCGTAAAAATCACAGTGTCGTAACTCTTACTGAAGGTCAATAAAGCAATGCTCTTGAAATTTTCAAGTTTCCTCGGGGAGCAGCAGGAATATAAATGGCTTGATAGATATATATTGATAGAGAAAGACAAAGATATTTTAGAGAACATGATCGTTTGTATCAAAACTTTTTTTACCCCTGTCACTAATAGGCAGACCAGTGCACCGGTCTTCAGGGATTCCTCATCTTCCACAGCTTCGGCGGTGGAACCGGCTCTGGCTTCACCTCTCTGCTCATGGAGCGACTCTCCGTCGACTACGGAAAGAAGTCCAAGCTCGAATTCTCCATATACCCGGCGCCTCAGATCGCCTCGGCCGTCGTTGAACCATACAACTCAATCTTGACCACTCACACGACGCTGGAGCACTCTGACTGCGCCTTCATGGTCGACAATGAAGCCATCTACGACATCTGTCGGCGCAACCTCGACATCGAGCGTCCGACGTATACCAATCTTAACCGTCTCATTGCGCAAGTCGTGTCTTCAATCACAGCGTCTTTGCGTTTCGACGGTGCGCTCAACGTGGACCTGACTGAGTTCCAGACCAACTTGGTGCCGTATCCTCGCATCCACTTCCCACTTGCGACATACTCTCCGGTCATCTCTGCCGAGAAGGCCTACCATGAGCAGCTGACCGTTGCCGAGATTACCAACGCCTGCTTCGAGGCCGCCAACCAGATGGTGAAATGTGATCCTCGTCACGGCAAGTACATGGCCTGCTGTCTGCTGTACCGTGGTGACGTCGTCCCCAAGGATGTCAACGCTGCCATTGCTACCATCAAGACCAAGCGCACCATCCAGTTCGTCGACTGGTGCCCAACTGGTTTCAAGGTCGGCATCAACTACCAGCCACCGACCGTTGTGCCGGGTGGCGATCTGGCCAAGGTCCAGCGTGCCGTGTGCATGCTGAGCAACACCACGGCCATCGCCGAGGCCTGGGCTCGTCTGGACCACAAGTTCGATCTGATGTACGCCAAGCGTGCCTTCGTCCACTGGTACGTGGGAGAGGGTATGGAAGAGGGAGAATTCTCCGAGGCCCGTGAAGACATGGCAGCCTTGGAGAAAGACTACGAAGAGGTCGGCATGGACTCCGTCGATCCGAACGACGAGGATGAACAAGAGGAATACTAATCTGATAGAGGGACAATGCCAAACAAAGATCAAATTATTTCCACCTTTCTTTCTTATTGATGTAACCAGGAGTTAGGTTTCCTCTTATGTTTAAAGCGACCACTAAAACATTGAAGCCACCACTAAAACATAAACCTTCTGCGTTTCACTCCACCGTGCAGTTACGTAGTTAACCTTCGTAGACCTCCTATTCCATCTCAAGGCAGACTATATATCAATTTCACGAGTAATATAGTTGACATAGCAATGAATACAAATAGTTATCTGTACCTCGCGGTACATCCTCATTACTAAACTTGTTTACAGAACCATAGGCGCTTTGCCACAATAACTTTCATAAACTTTGACACCTTTGAAAGGCCATACTGTCAATGAACGACGTTCTGCCAGCCGTTTCAATGAAAATATTGGATGTAACAACTTGCATATATCACAGTTTGTACATTCTTCTTTCTCTAGAATAAAAATTAACAAACATGGGTAGGTATAACTCATATTTTACGGCGTGAAAATAATGAAATCACAAAGTATCGAAATACAGGCCTACCGTCAAATTTCGAATACACCCAAAGATATTCATTTAACTATTTGAAGCCCTTGTAAAATCTTCGTCTTCTGGCAAAGTTGTCTCATACGATACTGCCAATGAACATTTCATTAAGTATAGGAGCAAGTGTGACAACGATCTTTGTGCAAGATCCCATCGATATATTATACTTCAGGGTAAACATTACGAGTATGTGCATTATAATTTCTTACATTGTGCAAGATATTTTCGGAAATGCAATAAAACGGATCTAGTAAACACTTTAATGTTTGACGAATATTCTTAATGATACTTTCATGTCCCACATAGAGCCGGTTCCAGCCGATTCCATCTTTAACGCTTACGGACAATGTTCCGCTGAATGATGCTAAGTATTTCACTGTGTCTGCTGTACAAGTCGTATCACCATTCTTCGCTGAAGCTCCCGACATCTGTGTGTGCGCACATGTGCCACTTGAGGGCGTGATTGTAATTTTGCCGGCGTCAGCTCGTCATTGTCACGGCGGCCCTCGTGAAACGTGTCTCGAGGCAGCACTTACCGAGCAGGCAACAACATCGTTAAAGGGACTGTACAGTACTGGTTGAGGTGGGGATTCAGGTTTACAACATTAATAAGTGAGATAAGGAGAAACCTCTTATGAAATATGAAAGAGCATGTAATTCTATGAGGAATTCAACGTTTATTTGATGAAAATTGGTTTTAAAATGGCTGAGATATAAAAAAAGCAATTCTCATAAAGTGTGGGACCCACAATTTGTTACGATGGCTTTGTTTAATTTGTTTTTGGACATTACAGTCATTCCAAACCCAATTTTCATCAAATAAACTTTGAATTCTCTTAAAATGGTTACTCTGTATTATATCATAAGTGTTTTCTTGGTATCTCGCAAAAATTTAAAAGCCTAATTTTCATCTCCACCAATACTGTACTATCCCTTTAACCCTTCGGCCCCGAACGTCGGCGACTGCACGTCCTGTACACGGTTCTGTGTTTGTGCGTTGTTAGTGTGTGTGTGTGTGTGTGTGTGTGACGGTGTTTCTTTGAGTTTTCATGAGTGTGCGTGTGAGATGTGGGTATGTGAAAATGGACGCCTTTATCATCATTGTACAACATTTAGGAGTTTAGCGTCACCGCGTCCTCCAGAGAGTAAAAGCACGCCGAGAAAAGTTTGACACGGCTTATGATATTTTGGGTGCTAAAGTGTTAAACAGTATGTAATCGCTCCAAGCAAACGACAGTATTCCATAATGGCAGAAAATATTGCCATTTTCTTTGTGACTTATTAATTCTCCCCACGTTCCGCTGAAATAACGAAAACAAAAATAACAACAGTTAACCTTGTGACTGTGGTGTATGTTGGAAAGTAGGTCAGGCAGGTGATATATTGTGACGTTGTTGTCAGTGAAATAAATCGTCATGTATCTCATTTTATTAAAGCAGAAGAGTCTGCTTTGATTAGAACCTCGTTTGATTGAAGTAGACAAAACAGGGTGTATTCGTCGCTTACAATTCCTCACGTCAATGACATCGCAAAGGCAAAACAACAACAAAATTGCATGAAGTATAGTTCCCCTTTAAATACTTCCCGAAAAGTATCAAACAAACATAGAATCAAGTTAGCAACAGGAAAAAAACACAAAATGATACAGATGCAAATGAGTTCATGTGGTTGCTATGAAAATGAAGTAAATAGCTAGCTAGTTGCTGGCACGTCTTCGTGAATGTGAATTATTCATGACGTGAATTTCGCTCGACGAAGTGTAATCATCATGGGCAAAGAGGGTGCCTCTCATCCAATACTTGCTAGTATGCGGTACTGCTTGAGTAGCGCATTTCTTACCTCTAGGCCAAACAAAGCAAACTAGTCAGAGGTTATAAGCAAGCGGTTGGTAGTGGTGGAGGTCCAGTTTATTGAGTGAAAGAACAGCCAAGCCATTAATATTCTTTTGATTATGATGACTACGAGACGATGGTAAGAGTAGCAATGCTGCCACAACCATACCGACGCAACGTGGAAGTACACATCATCAGTGTCGTTGTCGATGATGAAGATGATATTCATGATGATGATGATGACGAAGACGTTCTTAAAGTTGGTGATGATTAGAATATTCAAAAAGATTTTAAAAAAAACAGTGTGACATTAATGCTTTTGAGACATGGAGAAAACGTCCATGCATTTGTACAAGAATATTTCATTGTCTCACTCTCAATATCAAAGAACTGCAAAGGTAAATACTGTAATGGTAAGTGTAGATAGATAAGGCGTGTATAAAAAGCAGCGGAACACGAGTTTCCCCAGCTCCATTCACCCGTTTTTAATCCTAAACATTCCATCCACGTGGGTTTCGAACCCTAAAATCGTCTCTAGTGTTATTCGTACACAGCGTCTATTTCGTGGCGATTTTCGGAGGTGCCTTGATGAAACATATTAATCGCAACCATTTTTTTTTCAAACTGACTCTGTCATCCTATAGCAACGAAATTTCATTGGATTAGTGCATGCATGAGCATGCCGTATAATTGCTAAATGGCGTTGATGTTGACCCCTTAGAATGCTGAAGGTACTAATCCGTGCCAATGGACAATCCATGCAGGGACGACCTATCGAGTTACATTCAAAGGGGTCAACAAGGGTCATAGACCGATCTCCAAAGCCATAAAAAAAAATCTCCCTGACCTACTTTGTATTTATAGTAATCACGATTAAAAAATAGTAATAATAACCAATTCAAACCGCTAACACGATATGTGCAGGCGATAGTGTAATATTCAGACACTGTTTTCTCTCGACGGAGTCGAATTAACGTCACTCTCAAAGAAAAAAAAATCGATAATCTGACCAACATTAACAATGTGTACCTGTTGTATTGGGTGCACGTCACGAGACCGACACCCACGAGTCGTACATCCCACGAGTCATACAGCTCACAAGTCATACAGCCCATGAGTTATGCAGCTCACGAGTCATACAGCCCGTCAGTTTGACACTAAGCTTACAAGGCCCACGAGCCCGTGTTGTATCTGTCGAACTCGTGGGCTGTTTTTACCAAGTGTCGAACTCATGGGCTGTATGACTCGTGAGCTGTATGACTCATGGACCTGTTTTCAATGTCGAACTCGTGGGCTGTATGATTCGTGGGTGTCGGTCTAGTGGGATGACCCCGTTGTATTGAATGTCTTTACAAGTTCACCAATAATCATCTTCCGACTGTTACAGCGAAGCGGACGAGACGTCAAAATGATCATTCAGAATAGAGGACTGATTTTGACGTATTATACCAATTCTTGTCATCATCACTTTTTAATTACTTCACTCAAAATCATGCTCAATTCTGGATAGTTTGGATAGTTATAATCAATTAGCCGAGTTTTCACACTTTCGAAGCCTCGTTCAATTGCCGACATGACCAGATATTGAAAGCTTTTCTGCATATCAACGTATCGACTTAAAACACGTGATGTTGTTGTGGTATACCATTGGACAGATATTAAGGTACATGCTGTTAATTACTGCACTTTGCAACAAGAAGTTGTGGGCCAACTTGACAATTTTTGCACAATTCTCTATATGCCTCGCTTCTTTCATTCATTGTTTGCCACATGGATTGAGATCAGTGTAAAAATGACATTATCAGATTACTCTTATTAGCATGTTTATGACAACTCTTATTAGCATGTTTAGAAGCACGGTAAGACGGGTCAAATCGTAATTCAGCCTTTATCCCAATTAAGTTATTCAAGGAGAATTTTCATACTTCATCAAGCAAACTGCTCCTTAGAACGGGGTCAGAGAACCATTTTTTTTTTCATTACAAACATTACACAAGGAACATCAGATCAATGAAATAAAACGACCAAGGTAAAGCAAAATGCACATTTGAAGTAAGCCCATGCATTTATCTTACATGATGACAAACGCCGTCACGAGGCGTATTATATTGTTTCCTTGTTTCCCACACATGCGTGTCTTCGCCTGTAAAGCAGTGTTTCAACTTGCCGTCTGGTATTTGCACGATCTCTTTATAATGTCTTTAAATATTACTGAACAGTATAGATTCACACTAATGTTACACAGTATGTTCATGCCACGCACCGGTTCCCCCAGTCGGTATATTAAAAAGGACGTCCTTGAGCGACAAGAGAGTAGAGTTGAGAGCTACAATACCGTGTGGGAATGTTTTCCATGTCAGCGTGGCTCCTTTGACTGCAGACCGCTGTGCGCAGCAAGATGTGAAAAGTTCCCATCACAGTTCGCAACGTAACTAAAATGGTTGCTTTTTTAATTAATAGGTCACCTGACAGCCATCTAATGTTGACTTCCACCGATCCGTATAGGTTTACAAATCGCAAATTCTAGACTTTTAAAAAAAAATCAAAATGTGTATTTGCAGATTATTTGATAATTCTGTGCAAGATTAATTTTTCGTGCAGACGGTAATAAGATAACAACACTCTGGACTGCCTTCCGTGATGTCATCAACAGTAAAATCAGATGAAGTAGGGGCCACAATGGCTAAAATTTTAGACACCTTTGACTATATCTAATGCACATATTTCACAGTTGCAGGACAGGCCTGGGTTCATAGAATAACACTTTAGAACCTTTCAATTATGACGGTCATTGTTATGTACCATTGTAGGCAATGTCCCAGGAATGAACAGGTGTGGCAGGGTTACAGCTCGGTATTCCGAAGGTAATTCGTTATTCCGAAGGTAATTCGTTATTCCGAAGGCTCTTCAGTCCGAAGATTCGTTATTCCGAAGGTTCGTTATCCCGAATTTCATTTTCGGATCAACAAATCTTCGGAATAACGAACCTTCGGAATAACGCCACAAATGTTCGGATTAACGAACCACTAGGTACAGGGAATTTGTGTGTTTCGGATTAAGGAACCTTTCGGAATAACGAACCTTCGGAATAACAGCACCCGTGTGGCAGTATAGGCCCCTATACTGCACAGTTCACTCCCGTTGTAACGAGCACGGTTGTAACGAAATATTCGTTGCAACGAAGTAAAAATTCGGGTCAAAAGAATATTATCTATAGGCCTATACATTTATGTACTTTACTTGTTAGGCTATAATAATGACAATAATGATGATGATAATGATAATGATAATGATGATGATAACAATAATAATAATAATAATAATAATAATAATAATAATAACAATAATAATAATGATAATAAAAATAATAAAGCAGCTGGTCCCGAGGTCTGCGTTAAAATGGGAGTGTATACTCTATGCGAATCTTGTTATAAATTATAGTGAGCCGGTGCACCTGGTTATTGCACGATGCGTACCTTGCATAAGTTATTGTTAAAATGCTTATTTCAGCTGACTTAATTTATTTCTGATTACGTCACCTAAAGCAAAACAAAAATGAGGAGTATGGAGATTAGCGGGTGCAAAAAAAAATTGAAGTGATAACATTTGATGCACGTTTCTATCAAAGAATTCCTGACTCAAGACCTAATTCACAGTAACAGTGATCATCATGGACACAGAACCAGAATTGGATGTTAGGGGGTCTTTTAAGATGAATCTTATTTCTTTCTTAGCAGTGTTTATCTGGATAGGTAGCCTACAAGTAGCACACAACCACACACACACACACACACACACACACACACACACACACACACGTAGACGCACACAGCATGGACGATGAACATGACTTACGATGTCAGAAGAACATATAAATGACAATTTTCACTTGAAATCTTTCATGCTTTTTATCTGGTTAGAGATGAAAGCATAACATAACTGTATTTCTATCTATAATGCCAGAATGTAATTATATATGTTTGTACACACACACACATACATGCATATATGCATACATATACAGTGCATGCAGTGTATGGTATAGTATGCCATTTTAACGTTGAAAGTTAAGCCTTTGATATAAAGGTATATCGTCATTTGATTAAGAACAGAGACAGGTAACGATTTATTTTGTAATGAGTGTAGACGCCAAGTCCTTCACTGAAACAAAGCAACAAAAAAGTACCATTACCCTGTGAAAAGCATAGAATATAAACGAATAGACCTGACGGCTGATTCCAATATACCGTAATCTGGCCAGCTGCCCTTGCTTGAAGATGTATTAGGCTTGCAACATCCATGGATACTTCATTTTTTTTTTCGCTGTGATTAACACGATAAACAGACAGACAGACAGACAGACACACATACCAACACCAAGAGCCGCGGAATGTGTGTTTTTTGTTTGCTTTTTTTTTTTCGGGGGGGGGGGGGCCCTCCGGGACGATGTTATTAGTATATATTTTAATCAGCTCAGTAAAGAGACAAATTAGTTTTTCATTTTCAAGTGGAGAATCAATTTTTGACACTTAAAGTCGTTTTGAACTGTTCTTTAGGATATAAAGTCTGATATTACATTATTGTAGTGTATAATTTTCAAATTATAATCCTGCAATTGTTTTGTTTCATTTTGTTCAATAGAAAATAATTGCCTCCGCAACTTATCGATATAATTGAAAATGAATCGTTTCCTCTGCTCATGTTAGGCACATCCATATGACTACACGCAGATTGGGGTGTATCCTCCTTTCAGCAGATGGTAATAAACTTGACGTATAAAATGTACGAAACATGAAGCACGCATGTGCATCATTTGAGAGCTGTCTATTTAAGGTTCTTGGAATCTGTGTGTGTGGCGGTTTCTGCTTTTTTTTTTTCCCATAATGTTTTCAGGGTGTGCACTGAAGAAAAAAAAATCCACTTCCAACATTGGATGTACGAGGAAGAATTCGTGGAATTCGCAAGGAGAGCACGATGAAGTGCCGATGGAGGCAGAAGGGGTGTGACGTGGGGAAGGAAGGGGGAGCTGCGCCCCTATGTCTGATACAGATATTGGTTGTTATTCCGAAGGTTCGTTATTTCGGAATTAGGTTCGTATTTCGTTGTCAGGCACCTTCTTTTCACTTTCGGGTTTGTCCGTAACAAACCGTTGTATAACGAACCTATTTCATTTCTTAATTGACGAACCTTCAGAATAACTAACATTATTTCGTTTTCGGATCAATGAACCTTCGGAATAACGAACCTTCGGAATAACGCCACAAATGTTTTGATTAATGAGTCCCTTGTATAATGTTCTGATTAACGAACCTTCTATAGGTATACATGGAATAGGGAATTTCTGTCTTTCAAAATAACGATCCTTCAGAATAACGAACCTCATTTCACTTCCGGGTTAACGAACCTTCGGAATAACAAACATCACTTGTCTGATAAAATATGTGCTTGAATGATGCCCTTGGTAACAGTTTGTCCAGATCTGAACTCGGTGACATCGATGTTCGAGTTCTGGATACACAGCGGACCACTAATTTTCTTTTAAACGCGTTCATCAGTAACCGATTAGTCTCAGATCTTTTCTCCATTCTTACTAGTGTACAGAAAAATTAAGAGAAATAGTATACCCAGTGTCATTTTTTTATAGTCTTGTGTTTTCTTTGACTGTCTATTTTTGTTCTGTTACGTTCTGCTTTCGGTGCAGATATCAGATTTCGATGCTATTCGCTACGGTTAACAAATTTTCTGTTAATCATTTAACAGTGACAGATTGATCGCTTTATCACATCTTATCTCTTTTTTTTTATGCTTCTATACAAAAAGGAAGAGATGCAGCAAACCGGGGGGGGGGGGCGTTTCATGAAGGAACTTGTCGGATAAAATGTCCGACAAGTCAATTATATCCGACAAGTTCAGAGAAATCAGCCAATCAGACTAAAGATTTTCTCAAAACTTGTCGGATATTATTGACTTGTCAGATATTTTATCCGACAAGTTCCTTCATGAAATGCCCCCCTGGTGTCACATATCTCTGTGCTTTCTTTGATTACCTGCTTTAATTTTGTTCTGTTGTGTTCCGCTAAGGGCGCGGATTGATTCCCATGTCATCGAATCTGCTGGTTTATGATAAGAAAAGACGTGGTGCTTTATTATCGTCATGACGCTTAAAGGAGGACTATGGATGATTTTCAGATTTTTACATTTAAACAACGACATGAGTTGGTTATATACTGGGTACAGAGTTGTAAATTTTATAATAATTTGGACGAGGATTAAGAATGTTTTGTAAAACTCATAACAAATCACAATGAACAATAATGATGGCATAGTAGCCTCACCTTACAAATACGTGAGCGGAGGTCAATGAAGCAGAACATAAAAAGAAAGCATGGCAAATTCTACACAGGTGAACTGGTTTAAAGGAATAACATTGCTACATTTCTGAAATATGCGAGGCTCCTACGTCGTAATCCTTGTTCAGAGCAATTTGGGGTTTGTTTTGTTTTGATTTGTTTTTGTTCTCTGATCAAGGACCACGATAAATTCCACAAAATCTATACATGTAGCTGTCGGTTTATGTACTACATATACGATGTCAAATTATGAAAATCGTCTGGAGTTCCCCTTTAAAGGAAAGATGATTCTTTATCTCCTTGTGTCTCTCTCTCTATATATATACCAATCTATCCATGAACGATTCTTTTATCTATTTATTTTTTTTTTCTCTCTCTCTGTTCATATCTTCCATGATCACTTGACGACAGGAACATTCATATCAACAGACTTCCCTGTCGACTTTTCTATTGATTGGATGGTGATCAATAAACGCATCAATCTATGACATTGGCAATGAATGACAAGAATTGCCCTCAAAATAACTCTGTTCACCTGGCAACCTCCCTGTGAGGCAGGAGCACAGACAATGGATCGAATCCGGCGCAAACACGAAAGCTCGCGCCGCCATTGGTTGCCTTCCCTGGATACGCCCCATGTCGGTCGTCTGTTTTTATTGACAACGGGGGCTGCCGCTGGCAGGCAAGGCACTGCCGTCGAGCCAGGTGATATACCAGCGAGTCGAGAGCTGGATGCGCCACTTACCACGGATTGCTTACAGCTCATCGCACGTTGCGAGCAGTTTTGTGAACCACCCTTGCCTTAACTAGCCAAAATGGTAAGTGCCGCCTGTGATGAATTTCAGAAAGCTTTTCCATTTTCTTCTGTGTTGTCTGCCCGTTACTTCATTGCACTTGAAACTCAAAATTCCAACAGTTTTTTTTATCAATCATTTTCAAAATGTTTGATTTCATATTTGCGTTGATGAATATGTTGATGAATTATGAGAATGAATTGGTGTCGATGTGAAGTTATCTTGCTTGAATGTTCTTCTGCATGGAGATGGTGAAGACTGAACAATTCATGGGGGGGGGGGTGGTGGAGGAGGAGAGGTATCAATACTAAAGGCAACCAAGGGTAAAACAGATGAAGATAAAAATTGTAACGATGGACACACATGTCTGACAGTTAATAGACAAGTGATGGTCCTGTATATGTATTTTCAAAATTTCGAGATATTTTTTTTGGGCATATCTGTCAACGAGCCTCTGTGAACCAGCTTACACAATAACCAATTGGCTTGAACGCACAGTAGCTGCTTAATGAATATTTCACATACTGCTTCATAGTTGTCATGACAACCAGAGTTCATTTTCAGGCTTCCATTTGCGTTCTCCTCACGTACGTCAATGCCGTTGGGTAGCAACCCTTTTACATTACGATACTTATGATCACTGGTGATTGTCTGTGTGTGTCTGTGTGTGTGTGCTTCTTAAGTTCTGTGTGTGTGTGTGTGTGTGTGTGTGTGTGTGTGTGTGTAGAAAATTGCAGAAAGTCACATCAACCTTTGTAGCCGAGCTTCAAAACATTATTTTCATCTGCTAATTAATCAGCTCGAGCGCATCGCTAAACTTCAGTCAGGTCTTCTGACTATTGTCATGAACTTTTATGTTGCTGATGTTTTGTTCTGCGTTCATTTTTCTTAAACTTGAAAGACGTTGATAACGGTTGAAACCCTTACATAACTCCAACAAAATCATTAAAATCAAATCAAAATTGTTATTATTTTCTTTTTATTCCAAAGCAACGCTTATGATTCGTAATTGCGATGTCATATCTATGAAAACAAGAAACATTTCTGTTTTGGGCCAAGTGCTTTTTGCCATTGTCAGATATTTGAATATTGACATTTCGGCAATTAGTCTCTTATTTCTTTTTTTTCCAAAATAGATTAACAGAGAACCTCCACGAAGGATACTTGTATATCAATTCTACAGGTTCGGATTACATACTGCAAGGTCCGTACACCATCAATGATTTTGCTTAGCTGATACACCAAGAAGCTTTGATAAATGTTTAGAACCGGACCGGAAAGGATGTTCTTAAAGAAACTGCTGAAAATCTTCAGTTGCCAGTTGATACTGACATTTTGATATGTCCTTTTATCTTTGCCTGTATACTGCTCAAAGTCGACATCGATTACAATCGTTTATATCACTGACTTTTCTTCCTACAGCGTGAATGTATTTCTATCCACGTCGGACAAGCCGGTGTCCAGATCGGCAATGCATGCTGGGAGTTGTACTGTCTGGAGCACGGCATCCAGCCCGATGGCCAGATGCCTTCTGACAAGACCATCGGAGGAGGTGACGACTCCTTCAACACCTTCTTCAGCGAGACTGGAGCCGGCAAGCACGTTCCCCGTGCCGTCTTTGTTGATCTCGAGCCAACCGTAGTCGGTAAGGACTTATTTCAAACATGTTTTGAGACTATGATATAACCATAATTTACTATGATTTGTCAAATTGTTTTTTCTTTTTTTGTTCATTTTAGCCAGGACCAAAGTATGTATTTCAAATAGCGGAAATGTTCTTATGTCAAGAATAATAAACAAAATATCTAACCTTACCTCTGTATCGCCTCTCGTGGGCAAAGGATGAGCATTGATTTCAGGGAAATAGACGTTCTATGCTAATCGTCTACGTTGTCTTCTGTCCCTAATAGAAAACTGTAATGATACAAGGCTCGTCTATGTTTTTTCCACTGCCTTACCAGATGAGGTCCGTACAGGAACCTACCGCCAGCTGTTCCACCCTGAGCAGCTGATCACTGGCAAAGAGGATGCCGCCAACAACTACGCCCGTGGTCACTACACCGTCGGCAAAGAGCTCATCGATCTCGTCCTCGACAGGATCAGGAAGCTGGCTGACCAGTGCACCGGTCTTCAGGGCTTCCTCATCTTCCACAGCTTCGGCGGTGGTACCGGATCTGGTTTCACCTCACTGCTCATGGAGCGTCTCTCCGTCGACTACGGAAAAAAGTCCAAGCTCGAGTTCGCCATCTACCCTGCACCTCAGGTTTCCACTGCTGTTGTCGAGCCATACAACTCCATCCTGACCACTCACACCACTCTTGAGCACTCCGACTGTGCCTTCATGGTCGACAACGAGGCCATCTACGACATCTGTCGGCGCAACCTCGACATCGAGCGTCCAACCTACACCAACCTGAACCGTCTCATCGGTCAGATTGTGTCCTCCATCACCGCCTCCCTGCGATTCGATGGTGCCCTAAACGTCGACCTGACGGAGTTCCAGACCAACTTGGTGCCCTACCCTCGTATCCACTTCCCTCTGGCCACCTACGCTCCCGTCATCTCCGCCGAGAAGGCCTACCATGAGCAGCTGACCGTTGCCGAGATTACCAACGCCTGCTTCGAGCCCGCCAACCAGATGGTGAAGTGCGATCCTCGTCACGGCAAGTACATGGCCTGCTGTCTGCTGTACCGTGGTGACGTCGTCCCCAAGGATGTCAACGCTGCCATCGCTACCATCAAGACCAAGCGCACCATCCAGTTCGTCGACTGGTGCCCAACTGGTTTCAAGGTTGGCATCAACTACCAGCCGCCGACTGTTGTGCCGGGTGGCGATCTGGCCAAGGTCCAGCGTGCCGTGTGTATGCTGAGCAACACCACGGCCATCGCCGAGGCCTGGGCTCGTCTGGACCACAAGTTCGACCTGATGTACGCCAAGCGTGCCTTCGTCCACTGGTACGTGGGAGAGGGTATGGAGGAGGGAGAGTTCTCCGAGGCTCGTGAGGATCTGGCTGCCCTGGAGAAGGACTACGAGGAGGTCGGTGTCGACTCCGTCGAGGGTGAGGGAGAGGAGGAGGAGGGCGACGAATATTAGAGCAACTCAAATGTCGTGATTATGGTCTCGTAACCAGACAACTCGCTAGAATCTCCTTTGCTGTCCAAAGTCAGTCGTAACACGTCATTGTAGTGAGAACTTGCAATAAAAAGATTCTCACATCTTTCAAAAGAACACCTCATCGCAATAAAGCAAGTATCTATAGAGATATCCTCAAGTGCAACTTCTTGAGATGAGATATAAAGCCTATTTGCCTTGTCTGTCTCGAATATAATGGTAAAACTGTAGTCATAATTTGATCTTAGTGACAATTTCTTACATCTAAATAACAAATATCTATAAAATTCCACGTTTAAGACATGGACGTTGTCTCCAGCGTTATCGTTAGACGAAGTTGCTATCTACCGTCAAGTGCTGTAAGGATACAGATGTAATCGTTTCATCAAGGCTCATCACGTTCATTATACACAGACTGTAGTATGCCTTCTTGTATCGAGACTACCTGAAATACATACACAGTACCTTGCTTGCACACCTTTCATGATGTCATTTTGTCATTGCATCTTTTACCACTTTCCAAAGCTATCTCTATAAATAGTCATTGTAGCTAGAGTGTGCCTCTTGTTCAAGAGTCTTCATTATCCGCTGGTTGGTAGAGTGCGCTGTGCTGCGGATGGTGAGGTCTGGAAAAGCTGAAGTAAATCATGCCTCTTTTCTTATATAGCAACAATAGCAACTGCGTGGTGAGCAGTGGAGTGAGTGTAGTGTGCATGAAGACAAACGTGTACACTAGAGGAGTGACGGAATTATCATAAAATCGATTGTGAGTGATGATGTACCCTTGCAAACAAGGCTTCAAGAAAATGTCCTTAACAGAATAGAGTGGGATTTACAGGACACAAACGAGCGAGAGAATTGAGAGATTTGTGTTGAGATGAACGTACACGCAGGCCGAATGAATGACTGGATAAATGGGTATATTGGTCCACACGTGTAGTGGTGACGAATGTGCTGGCCTGTTTGATACAAACAAAACAATAAATGAATTGAAATGGCATGTGAGCGGTATGGTTTTAAGATTTTGATTCCGCGTTTACCACACATTTAGTACAACTGGACTTTTCTTCTGATGCAAAAGTCAGTATAAAGGAAATAAATTTTGCATTGTGATATTGTGACAATAAGAGAGATTTTCAATTCTCAGGTAGATCGAGTTCAACACGCCTCATCGACCGGTAATGTACCAGACTAATTAAATCACTCCCATACCACAGAACACTCCGAGTCTCAGTGTATATGAATAAAATTAGTTAGCTGGATGATGCCAGTTTTAATTTTGATTAGTTTTAAAACTTTTTTTTTTCGTTTTGTGTTTCATTTTTTTTTTCTGAGTCTGAGCTTTCGCTCTCAGCAGAATCTTCGTCAGAGGCAAAATTACTTTTTTCTTACCGTTTTTATTTTTTAAGAATTGTATTTTTCGTATTTCACATTCACAATAATACGAGGAAGCATGAAAGGTGAGTCTTCAATTCTCTCTTTTTCTTTCTCTCCCTCTCTTATTATTCCCACCATTTCTTTCTCTTGTTGTCCGTCTGCCTGCGCGTTACACTATGTCCACGTACAGTCAAACCTGTCCATAGCGAGCACCCAAGGGAAACGGAAAAAAGTGGCCGTTATAGACAGGTTAAAATCTACCGCGGGAAACAAAATATGTGGCCGCTGGCCGCGTTAGACAGGTGGCCGCTATACACAGGGTCTTTAACAGGGCTTTTCTCTCGGGGGATTTTTCAGTGGCCGCTACAGACAGGTGGCCGCTAAGGCAGGTTTGACTGTATATACCTATGTCTATGACTCTAACAACCGAGCGATAGCATGCAGTTGGTTTCTAGCTCGCTTATGCTTGAATCGCTCATTACGTGATGTCGACATATCATATCAAACCTTGTCACGACATCGCATGATTTCATACCATAGCAAATCTTCCCACAAATGTATGTCACACATAACTATTCATTATCTGATGTATACTTCCCTGCGATGAAGGGAGCAGCTGGTTGCCATGACTACGAAGCCCTGCCGCTCAGACTATTAAACCCGTCACGTTTCGCTCTCAGACGTCACGTGACCAGCGACGATGACTCATAGCCCCGATATACGACGTCGTCTGATATGGGCGCTGCCCTCACTCACTGTGCATGTCGTCAAGTGCACCCCATCGTCGCTTGCTTCATCGTTTGTTATGCCTTTAAGCCAACAGCAGTGTGAAATTCACAAGACACGGACTGCTCTGCGGTCGTACATGGCATTGATGTGTGCATGGCAATTATGAATATTTTAGCCTTGCTACCAGGCTGTCATTAATGTTACTCCGTTCGGAGTACTTCTTTATAGTCATACACAGTGAATGATGTATAGGTTGGTTCATGTTTAATCTGGAAAGACTTAGGAATTACCCATAATCTTTTTGTTTAATCCATAATGAAAAATAACGCAGTACGGTTATCGATCTTGTAATTTAAGGCTTTGATTCGTAAATTAGTTAAAAATGATTAGTATGATCCATTTATGACAAAGCATATTTTTCTGCAATACAAGTTTTTGTTGTGGCAGAAGACATGTCACATATTTGACCTAAGGGCTTATCGCCTCAGTTACGTCTTTTGTTGCAGGTAAACTTTAGACATCCACAGACACATAACAATGATAAGACGTGCATGGGAAAGAAATTAGGTAAGTGATCTTTAGACTTGACGTTTTTAACAAATGTATAGTTCATGAACCAGCCGCGACAGACTTGTTCTTATGCTGAGAGTCAATGTGCCTGGAATACCCATCGACTTCATTATCACAGTAATTTGCAACATAAGGAGCGCGCTTTGACTCTGATCGCGCTTAAAGTGAAGGGTAAACTTCAACTGCGCAGTGAAATAAGACTTTGCTGATTACAAAAGAAATGGAGGATATATGTCGGTTTCTATTCCAACTTTCAAAAGCGCAGAGTTGAAGAGACACTGATGTGTACACGAAATCATGAGGTGTAGGGTCAGTGGCTGTGGTATGATGAGCAGAAAATCTTGAGGGGCAAAAGTCTTTCACTTTATCCTCACTATACCTCATATTTTCGCCGTCTTTCATGCCTTAAATGAAACTATGGTATAGGCCTAGTAAATATGATTTTATTTCTGCATTTTAAAGTAAATTAAATGTTAGAATGGTAGTAATCGCAAACAATTTGAAAATCGTTGATTCTTCAATCAAACCATTACGAAAAAGGAGACTGCCATCTTTATGTTAAAGGTACTGTTTACCTTTGGGAGCAGTGATCTATAAAAAATGTTCGAGTTATCACATTTGAGGCATATGTGTACATCAATTGTATCATAAAACATCCTACATACTGTATGAGAATTATTTCGCAATAAAGTCTAAAATATCAGGAGATATCACTATTTTTCTCAACAAACCATAGGCCTAACTGTGGACGGTTTATTCTAGAAACAATTCTATCACAACTATTGTTCACATTTTGTATGTTTAACAATACTTGACATTGGTTAAACATTCTTACATTGGTTATGTCTATCCCTAACTCACATTTATCTCTAGAGCTATTTCGAAGCATTATACAAGCTAGATTTTTTGTTTCATCTGCAAATGGTAAATAATGCCTTTAAGCGGAAGCTTGATTTTGATGACGGCTTCTTCATTAATATTTCATTATTCAAGATGGCCTTTATATCACACTTCTGTTTTACTTTCAAAAAGGGTCTAGTATTAATTCATACTAGTGATAAGAGCAAGGGAGGGGTTGGGGGGGGGGGGTAACTGCCCCTGCTGCGTGCGACCTTCGTATCATGATATTATGACGCGATTCGTGCGTGACACACGAACATTTCAACACCTATACTTCCTTGGTTTGAGCGACAGCACATGCAACATACATAGTAGTAGTCCACATCTTGTGTCCGTATGTATTACAGTGCTCACGAAAGAACACTTCTCTATATGTTATAAGGCATTCTGGTCCATGCGTGTCTGCATACATCCGATATACAAGTTTACAATTTGCCGGTTGTTAATTTTTGTTACCCATCAATGTATCCGTTCTTTGTTCTTGAAGTTAAAGTCGACACTCCGTTTTCAAGTTGATTGTCAATGTGGAGACTAGAGTAAACACAAACAAAATAGCACAAGTTTCATTACAAAAAAAAAAATGATGGCAAATCTTAGGTATCAGTGTCATGTGAAACCATACGTGACATCTGCGATGGATGCGGTGTGGCGTTTGGCAAGCAGATGCACAACAGCAACTCATGTGAAGCACATGTTTTGGCTAAGAATCCCGAAAGAATTCCAGGAGAGTTTTCATATTTCCTTTTTTTTTGACGTAAGTGTCTATTCAAGGTTCAGTCTCCCGTTCAAGAGAAACATCACTGCATAATTCAAGTTTAACTTGTGTAGCTATCATGAAATGTGCGCAAATTATGGAAATACCTTTGAAATTATGGTAGCTGAATTCCCCAGCTCCCCCCCCCCCAAGAAAAAAACAAGCCAAAAAAAAGTAATGATATGTTGTAGGATTTCGTCAGGTTCTGATTCTTAACATTGAAAAAATTACATTCTTTCCTGTACCCGTCATTTTTTCCTTGAAAGGGGGAGGGGTGTTATAATGGCACCCTCGTGACATGTCGTGAAGTGTGTGTTACAGGTGAAACAATACAAAGAAATACACTTCTTGACTAGTAATTTCGTGAATGAATGCCGTTGTTTATCAACATGAGTATGCAGAAAATCTTTAGCCTGTTCCCAATCCATCACGCGCATTCGACCAGCATATACATGTATATGTACTGGTCGAATACTATACTGATAAGTAATATTCCTAAACAGTTTGTAGCTGTTTTTTTTAATCATTCTTTACGACCTACTTTCTTTGTATAATCAGTATACACACACACACACACACACACACACACACACACACACACACACACATATATATATATATATATATATATATATATATATATATATACATTTACGTATTGTATAATATTTTGATAGTGAATGTCCATCTTATGGACTTATAAGAATTAACAAGCACTGCCATCCAATTGCCAATACACAATATCTTTATTCTGTGACATGTCCACATATTTCCCGGGTACAAACACGACGATTATCAGTACAATGTGATGCATATGTCAGGCCATCTATGCCTCATTAAATATTCCTCGTTTGGGAAGCGAATAAAGCGTGTACTGAATAAAACATGTCATTACCGCTACACGAATATCTCACCTCCATTAGTCCCATACTACGGTCTGCTGCTATCACTGTGAGTAGAGTGAGAGAGGGGGACAGAGGGGGACTTGATTGGGCCGGGCCGGATATTGACTGAAAAAGAGAAAATATGAGAGATAATAAAAAAGGGAGACAGAAAGAGAGAGAAAGGGAAGTCCATTCAGCAAGTATATATTGTTATAGGGGGTGCTGTTCGTTATTCCGAAGGTTTGTTATTCCGAAGGTTCGTTAATCCGAAACACACAAATTCCCTATATACCTAGAGGTTCGTTAGTCCGAAAATGAAAAAGGGTTCGTTAATCCGAACATTAAATGTGGCGTTATTCCGAAGGTTCGTTATTCCGAAGGTTCGTTAATCCGAAAATGAAATAGGGTTCCCTATTCCGAAGGCTCGTTTATCCGAAAATGAAATAGGGTTCGTTATTCCAAAGGTTCGTTGATCCGAAGTGATATAGGGTCCGTAACGAACCTTTGGAACAACGAGCTTTGTTTCATTTTCGGATTAACGAACCTTAGGAACAACGAACCTTATTTCATTTTCGGATTAATGAACCTTCGGAATAACAAACCTCATCATATTTTCGGATTAACGAGCCTTCGGAATAACGAATCTTCGGAATAACGAACCTTCGGAACAACGACCCTTCGGACCAAAGAACCTTCGGAATAACGAACCTTCGGAATAACGAGCTGTAACTGTCATAGGTATTGATGTCTCCCACACCGGCCACGTAAAACAAATCATAATTCCAAATTCAATTCAACTTCAAACTTAATTTCAAAATTTAAATTCAAAGATAACAGATTATCATTATTATCATATGGAGTTGGAGTTAACTATAGCGTGTGGACTTTTGCACATACAATTCAATTCAATTCAAAGGTCTTATTTTCACTTCTTTCAACAGAATGTACAAAAAGTATAAATTCGACATGCGTGTGAAGGAATGATACATAGATAGCAAAAAATAACATTTGTCAGTAGTCATTACAAAATGAGACATTTTTCATACAAACATATTTATACATTCTGCGAAAAAATGTGGAGGTACCCACTCAAAAGACTATGCTTGTACAATGTGGGCACCTCACAGGAGAAAAAAATAGGTGGAAACTTAATTACAAGTGTGCGGGATGAAAAAAAAAAGAAGTGGAAGAGGGGAAAGGGAGGAAACAGAAATAGAAGTAAAGAGACGAGACAACTAAAAACAAAAAGCCTAGATCAATCGATACATTCAAGATCAAACCAACAGAGACTATTAGCCATATTAGAAGTGTAGAGCGTGGAAAGCGACGAGAAAGTGATATATACAATTGTATGGAATATTGCTGATAGCGGAACATGTTATCTGTTCTGTGAAGGCACGTGTAATGTAATGCACATGTAGATGGAGCCAGATATGAATATTTTAGACAGAGGAAATGGGAGAATAGAGGGAGAGGGAGAGAGAGGGAAGAAGCGTTGTACTCGAAGACATTAAAGCCACTGTTTACCATTGGGAGCAGTGATTAAAAGAATGTTCGATTTACCACATTTGGTGATATGCATCATAAAGTATCCTACCCTATAAAAAATCTGCAAGAAAGTCACAAATATTATGAGATATCACTAACCTTTTCAATAAACCATAACCGCAGACGGTTTATTGTTGAAACAATTTCGATAAAACTATTGTTCACATTTTGTGTATTTAACAATACCTAATGTGGTAGGGTACATGGTAGGACAATACGGTATACCAGATACCATGGTAACCATGGATCATCAACCAATTTAACATTAAAAGTCTCATAGATATGAGTTGACCAATATGGCACATTTCCAACGAAACACCGTGGGTTGAAATCACTGCTTTCTCTGAGGAATAAAGATAACAGACATTATGATGAATTTTACTCTAGATACATTAGGTTTGTTTGTTGTTGGTTTTTAAGGGTAAAGTGTTCAGTAAACTCATTCAGGATGAGCAACAATAACTGAATAAGTGACACCTGTGCGCGTTTTCAGTGAGTCAGCATCGGATGAGAACGGGAATGCCAGAAACACTTTCACCATTTTGGGGACAATTGAGCAGATGAGGAGAAAAAGGACGCACAACTGTTCGACTGCGCATGCCCCCCACAGGCGCTGGTGTGGCGGCGGCATAAAAAACCGCGAACGAGAGTGCGTTTTCATCAGTTGATAACCAAACGTCTGCTCAAAGCTCTCTTCGCGACGCTTCGCAGCTCTAGGTATCAATCCAGTTATCTTGCCAAGATGGTAAGTCCATCTCAGTACATACTCATAACATTGACCTTTGTTCTTGTCCTCCCCCTTCTCTTAAAGGTTTTACTTTCGATTTGTATGTCTGTATAAAAGTATTCCATTAAACATATCTATGTCGATGTTTTTGTCCAGTGTATTTTATCTTGAATAAACACGCGTATGCTTCAGTATTGATATACTCGGATTTGTTATTAGCAAGCCATCCTTTAGCAAACCGTTCCTCAAAAACGCGTAAACTTGCACGCTTTGTGTATCTAGGATATAGGCCATATTTGACAGTCGTTTGCTAAGACGTACAAAGCAAATATTATGATCATCGTTGCGTTGGGACCGCAGTTACGTAATGCTCTCGTAGTTATCATTGATTAAGCTGTATAGCGATAAAGAATGGTGCAGCAACTTATCCTAAATCTTTCAAGTATTTACGGCTCGATTCCAGATTGTCATTGTGAATAAAAAAGCATGCTAATATGTGCTAACTTATCTAACTTTCTTACCTCAGAGCTGGAATAAGGACGCTGGAACAATGATTGTGTTTACACGCATGACGTATGCCGAAAAAAAAATATTGATGACTTGAGTTTCTCCTGATTTTTACGTAGATAGAATTACAGAGAAGTGCAATGAAGGATGAGTGTTTAATAGGCATAGAAGCTTCATTATTACCCTTGAAACGCAGACGTGTATTCTATAGTTGTAGTTTTACTGGCAGGACTTGCCACTGCAGCTTGCAGTGTATAGTTCAGACAGGGGACATAATATCATGACCGGCACATAAAAGTGCAATTGTATCGTAAAGGACTGGCATCCCCAAAGTCTTGAGATATCAGAAGACTGAATTTGCTTTTATGTAATTAAATTTCTTGGGGGAACAAAAAAAGAGGTGCATCACTATCATGTTATTATGATTCAACAATCTGTCTGTTTATCAATTGGTGTAAGTTCTGACTTGTTTTTTTGAGCATAATGATGGTACTGCTATGAAACAGATAGAAAGATAAATAACTGAGATGATACAATAAAATTATGTGGACAGATATAGATAGATTTTGAGATAATAGTACATCGCAAAATGACAATATGATTACATATAATTGTATATATGCGATCATGGCAATATATTACACAGTTTCGATTTGCATTCTGTTTTCCGATTCATTTGATGACTTTATTTTCCTTTTAACCCTCCACTGTCAAGCGTGGAGAAGCATCTCATTAAGTGCAGGCGATAGAGCGGGAGGCATATTCCTGTTCTGATACTGTAGATGGTGCGTGCAGTGCAAAGCTGGACAGTGCCACGACCCAGCGATGCCATTTTCGCGCCATACAAGAGCGCGAGTGTTCTCTTGATTAGGGTAGTGTCTGGGGGAGGAAAAGATAGAAAGAGATAGAGAGAGGGAGAGGGAGAGGGAGAGAAGGCCAGAGAGATAATGATGATGGTGATATCGTACATGAAAGATAGAAAAAAGGGCGTTGGTCCTGCGCAAAAGCGATGCGCAGTGCGCGAATTCCAGGGTCTAATCTTCACTCATTTTTGTAAGCACATGTTTTCCAATGCCATTATCGATTTATGCCTGACAATTTTGTGAAACAAATTCCAAATGATAACAGTTATTATCGACTGAATAATCCAGCTGCCGTGCAATACAACCCTACGCTACCACTCTTTGTGCTTGATGGCTGTATACCATTTGTGAATACGGTAATGAGGTTGTATGCTATATGACTGGGATTAATCTGATATGATCCGCATCAACTTATGTTTTGGTGCATCATTGATCATCTTTCTCGTAGTGTTATGCACTAGTGGACCAATCTGTCAGTACGGAATTTGCAGCATTTATCTCGTTATTTGATTAATATTTTTTATCTCGAAATTTGTTTTGTATTTCTGATGTTTCTTATTCCAAAACTGCATAAATCTCACGTTTGGCGTTGTAGTGGTTGTCGTTTTCCTCTTTTGTAATATAGGTTAAAACAAACATGAAATAAAGCCTACAAAAATATCAGGTGATTACTCTAGAAATAAAAATTTTTACGAATGGCCTCATTGCCTGGCCAATGATGCTGCAAATCATTTCCGTACGCCAAAACCTCCTAACGACAGCGTGGTATTTATATGAAATGTCATATATGTATACCAAACCGACAAACATGCATAATGACATTGTGTTTAATTCACACGCATTCAGCAAGGTTTGATTTGACGCTAACGTTGCCTATCACAAAAGGACAGCGAGACGGTTTTAAATTTGAGTCGGGAAATTAGAACAGAATTTCTCATTGCGTCCAAGACATCGCCAAGAGGTCCGGTATACAAGATTGGTTCCTCGCATTCGACTTCCTTTGCCTGTGTCCATGAAAATAACTGCTATGATACAGGGCACCCATAATAGAGCCCACAAATACGTCACTCCCCACACTCTTCACACGGTATGATTTGACACCGCACGGGTGTGGCAGGAGGCGCTCGGCTAAAATCCATCGCAGCTCCCGGAGGGGTTGCCATGGACACGGCTATGGGTACGTATTGGACGGAGGGTATGGGGGGGGGTGGCTGAAGGTTGTGCAAGCCGCTTAATGAGCAGACTCGCTTGTCGCTGGCTTGCTATTATTGTGAGTGTGAAGTATAGAGATCGAGATCGAGGGGTACAGTCAAGGGTGGCGTGAATAACGGATATTCTGCTGGTATAGGCATGGAGCAGACGAACGTATTATTATGTGATTGTTTTACTCGAGCGCCATCTAGAGCGATCATTCATCTCACAAAAACCTGCAAAAGCTCTTCTGAGATTTTCTGCGTAATATTCCATCATCTATAGGCAGAAATCCACATGACAAACTATGTTCTAAGCTGCGTGTGTGTGCGTAAGTCTGTGTGTGTATGTATGTGTGTGTGTGTGTGTGTGTGTGCGTGTGTGCGCAGAGAAAAAGAAGGTAGAGAGAGAAAAAAAATGAAAGGTAGATGCAAAGATGGATTGCATATATGCATTAGATCTTAGACCACTGAGAGCAATTTGATTCCTGAGAGAGCTGCAGTGTATTATCACGTACGATAAGAAAAGTAACATTCCAATGACCAGCAAGAATATACAGTCCCTGAGCGACGTTCCATTGTTCTTCCCACATAAAAGTAAAATAAGGCGACGTTTGAAACAGCGACTGAGGGTCATTAATGTCTCGTGTTGGATGATCGATGTGGAAAATAACAGAGTTTTGACATTGTGCTGACTTTGTGATGAAGATGACTTTCCCCACGTGCACTTTCCGTCCATACACCTCACCGTGACTCACTGTCGCACATCTAATATGTGAATACGTGAGATGCTGCCACTTCTATTCAGGGAGCACAAGGCCGAATTAATAATCATGGCAATACGCAGCTCTCGTCTGAAAGAAAAGCAGAGAAATTAAATTGAAAACGCCCTCTATGCATCGGTGCATGGGATTAATTAGCGACGCTATCGATCCACGAACAACAGTCCGGATATTAGTCCTCTGATCGGTGTTCAGGGTCAGCAGATCTGATTAATGCAAGATACATCGTTATGCCGCCACTTTCGAGGTTGATTCAATCAGAGACTGAGCAATCTCCCTGTAAAAGTTAATTTGAATAATTGACTGGGAGCGGTGTTGATGTTCCTTGTTTGTTTGTTTGTTTGTTTGCTGTTGTTGTTTTTTTACGTCAATGACAATGCCACCATCCAATTATCAGATTAGACTGCCAATATCTGTCAATATAGTATACTGGGAGTTATATGGACTGTTCTCTCTCGAGTATAAGTCGCAAACTTTGAATAGCGTAATAAAAATTATGGGCTGATGAATGACGTGCCTTACCAAATTGTTAAGACTGAAATAAAAAACAACAACGCAAGAACAAGCAAACATAAACAAGGTGTGAAAGGACGGAGTGTGAATGAAGTGAATGGAGGGCGTGGAGGGTGTGAACAAGAATAGACACTTTCGGTATCCTGCGTTTGTGGCTGCTAAATGCCAATCAGTGTCGTTTGAGATGTAATCCACACGTTTTCACAAGGTGTCTATTTTTTGTGAGTGTTGGCGGGATGCGATGAGGTATGGGATGGATTAGTTCGTAGAGACGCATGCGAGCGTGACATGATCCTGGCAGTAATTGTCACACATCGTCTTGATAATCAATGAACATGATGTAGCATTTGCTAAATGTGATAAATTTTCCGTAAATGAGAAGACTGCCTGACAATGTCCGAATATTGAAGTGAATTATCGCAAATTTCAACTTTTCCAACGCGCATTAAATACCGACACTTTCCACCTATAGATGCACAGGAGTCTTTTCCAGATCCACCGTGAAGGGGGAAACACATATCCGAGGGCTTGCAAGACCTAGAAAACAACTTGAAAGCTGTCAAGAAAAGATATATGACAGCCTGTCTTTTCCCATGGCAAGATCGAGATAAATTTCGACCAGAATATGAAAGATATTGTCATGTCAATCATA
Source organism: Diadema antillarum (assembly GCF_040938485.1). Taxonomy (NCBI): domain Eukaryota; kingdom Metazoa; phylum Echinodermata; class Echinoidea; order Diadematoida; family Diadematidae; genus Diadema; species Diadema antillarum. Next base: position 3,986,094 of record NW_027271001.1, on the reverse strand, counting down.
ATGTAGTTCAAAGTAATGGTGAGGGTCTGGCATACAATGGGCGGCTCTTAAAGACGAGAACAGGTGAAACAACTGCGTCCCTCCTTTCCTGGAATACGGCACTGTTGATACGTTGAATTTCTATGGAAAATCTCGGTGTCGTCTGCCTGAAGTAAGCGACTCGATGTTAGTCTGAGAGGATGACACACAATGAGTCATCAAGACGAGCAAAATGTGTTGTTAGTTTCCATCCAGCGAATGTGTTTGCTTCGATCGACCAGGGATACCTCATGCGTAATGTTCTCCACAGCCAGTCGCGACCAGTCTGTCTCGAACGATGATAATCGCACGATGTGGGATGGCGGGATAAACACTGCCGTCGTACAGGAGCAGGAGTGGTCTGTCTTCCACTCAGCGGATAACTGTGCAATGCGTCTGTCTGAAGAAGCGATCTTTCAGGCGGATTTCTGAAACTAGTAACTTGATGACTAGTTGAATGGTTTTATGTAGTGGGCTTGCCCGAGTAGTAAATCAGGGATGATTTAATCCGTCCTCTCTACCAAATTAATTGCATTATCGATATTAATATATATATATATATATATATATATATATATATATATATATAATGATTGTCATGGTGAAAATACTAATAGAATTGATAATAAGATAGTGACGATGATGATGATGATGATGGCAATGATATTGATTTTAAAAAAAATGATGAAGAAAAACTGTCCCTTTCCTTCATACATTGGTGAGAAGCTACCTGAAAGCAGAAATATCTAGTAGGCCTATACAATTCTGCGGATTCTTTCTCGTTAGAGAGATTACTGGTTCTGTATCGTTGCCGCAACTCACTGTGGCGTCACTACAGTGCACGAGTCTACTGGTCGAATACTTCTTAGGCCTACCCACCCTTTCGTAAGACCAAAGCAGTGTCGGAGTATTTACGGTCTACAAAAAATAGATGGCAGCAACGTAACTGCTTTGAACTGCAGCTTTTCGAGGAATAGACACAATTCATTTTCTTTTTCTATATCGAAAACAACAAAAACAACGCCGTTTCCATCGTGACAGTCTCATGATTGAGTATGCGGTCACATGATAAATTGTACACAATCACTTGAAACCAAGAAATGTCAGATGACGTTTGTGTGCAAACCTTTTTCCTTGAGCCTTCATTCTCGCATATTGTCCCAAGTCATAATAAGACAGCCTCATGCTCCACATAGAGTAATTGATACATTCAATGATCGTCATCATTCTCATCCCTCTTCCAGCGTGAATGTATCTCAGTCCACGTCGGTCAGGCCGGTGTCCAGATCGGCAATGCATGCTGGGAGTTGTACTGTCTGGAGCACGGCATCCAGCCCGATGGTCAGATGCCTTCTGACAAGACCATCGGAGGAGGTGACGACTCCTTCAACACCTTCTTCAGCGAGACTGGAGCCGGCAAGCACGTTCCCCGTGCCGTCTTCGTCGATCTCGAACCTACTGTTGTCGGTAAGAAGTGCTATAGAAATTTCGGGAGCGTCATTTTTTTTTTCAGTTCCTTCTTCATACAGACTTTAAAAAGAAAGGTACAATACATTACAATATAATTATCAACTCTCAAAACGGTAACGGCGTTCGTTCGCAGTTATCATAACAAGGTATACTTAAAATGTTATACTGCGCTGAATAGTTTGCAGAATCAAGAGTGATTGCTCAGCTCCGTTTTTGTTTCTACATTTTCCGAGCATGGAAGTCGACTACTGTATTATTTTACCTCCAGCATATGTGTCAAGGAGATGGGTTGAGGCTAACTTTATACCTGATGCACACTTTTTAAAACTGTTAAAATTCCCCTTCCCACATAAAAAAAAATATATATATTTTATGTGTGCTAATTCTCATGGGCGCTGCATACATTCGAGAGCATTCGAGAACATTATTCATCTCAGAGAAGGTAAATGGGGGAAAATACCTTAAATATGTAAATGTGGATATACTGCACTTATAATCATATATTTGGGGTTAATTGCCCATTAAGTTAACACGATCTCAAGGGGATGAAATGTCATTTCATTTTTTCTCCGATTTACCTTTGCAGATGAAGTCCGTACCGGAACATACCGCCAGCTGTTCCACCCTGAGCAGCTAATCACTGGCAAGGAGGATGCCGCCAACAACTACGCCCGTGGTCACTACACAATCGGAAGAGAACTCATCGACATGGTTCTCGACAGAATACGCAAATTGGTGAGAGGAAAGAAAGAAACAACAACCACAATACGTCGGGAGATATTCCAATGAATGTCATGAATGTTAGATCGTTCTTTTTCAAGACATTGTCGACATTCTTAGCCTTTGTAACGTTCCGAATCAAATAGGCGCCAAAAGGCTCTCGTGTCACCGAATATGTCTTACAGTATTTTCTTTGTTTGCGTGTGTTGTTGTTTGCTCGTCTGTTTGAGTCCATGACATACTCATAATCGTTTACGTGCATTCATTTTAAGAAAGTCCCAGTACGAATTCAAAATAGAGGCGAGTCGTCGCAGTAACTCAACTTCCGCACCCATTATGAAAGCCTTCAGTTCAAGAATGTACATTTTTGTTTTTTGTCTCATTCAGGCTGACCAATGCACCGGTCTTCAGGGATTCCTCATCTTCCACAGCTTCGGCGGTGGCACCGGCTCCGGCTTCTCATCCCTTCTCATGGAGCGTCTCTCCGTCGACTACGGAAAAGAAGTCCAAGCTCGAATTCTCCATCTACCCCGCTCCACAAATCGCTACCGCTGTAGTCGAGCCTTACAATGCAATCCTAACGACACATACTACTCTTGAGCACTCCGACTGTGCCTTCATGGTCGACAATGAGGCCATCTACGACATCTGTCGGCGCAACCTCGACATTGAGCGTCCCACCTACACCAACCTGAACCGTCTCATCGGCCAGATTGTGTCCTCCATCACCGCCTCTCTGCGATTCGATGGTGCTCTCAACGTCGACCTGACGGAGTTCCAGACCAATTTGGTGCCCTACCCTCGTATCCACTTCCCTCTGGCAACCTACGCTCCCGTCATCTCTGCCGAAAAGGCCTACCATGAACAGCTGACTGTTGCCGAGATCACCAACGCCTGCTTCGAGCCCGCCAACCAGATGGTGAAGTGCGATCCTCGTCACGGCAAGTACATGGCCTGCTGTCTGCTTTTTCCGGGGTGATGTCGTCCCCAAGGATGTCAACGCCGCCATCGCTACCATCAAGACCAAGCGCTCCATCCAGTTCGTCGATTGGTGCCCAACTGGTTTCAAGGTCGGCATCAACTACCAGCCACCGACCGTTGTGCCTGGTGGCGATCTGGCCAAGGTTCAGCGCGCCGTGTGCATGCTGAGCAACACCACGGCCATCGCCGAGGCCTGGGCTCGTCTGGACCACAAGTTCGATCTGATGTACGCCAAGCGTGCCTTCGTTCACTGGTACGTGGGAGAGGGTATGGAGGAGGGAGAGTTCTCCGAGGCTCGTGAGGATCTGGCTGCCCTGGAGAAGGACTACGAGGAGGTCGGTGTAGACTCTGCCGCCGATGAGGAGGAAGGCGAAGGCGAAGACGAGTACTAGACGATACTTGAAACCAAGAGCTACCCGCAATACGATAATCATATTTCATTTTTATCATACCTTAGGTCATGACTCTGTAGGTGAAGATACGAAGATGAATTCCTACCACATCAATTACAGGGTGTTCCATATGCAACGGGACAACTACAGTTTTATAGTAAATGCGTGAAACCCGTTTACTGGCTGCCAAGCAATACGAAAGATGTGAAGTGCTCTTCAGTAAGGCGTAGCGTACAACCGATCCCATGTCATGTCCTACACAGCTCGTTGTGATCATTATTGCACAAATTGCCTTTAATCTACACAACACAAATTGCGCTGAATGAAAGGTTTCATTAGAAGTCGAAACATGGCAAGATATATTTCCTCGTCTTGCTATCCTAGTTGCTCATTCCACCGTAGTTTGATGTACTGATTATAATTAATTCATGGGTTTGCAATTACTCTATACTTTCACTAGTTAATCGATCAAATTAATAATTTTGCAATCAATTTAATCCCTAGACGAACACACTAGACTATTTATTATGAGAAGTATATTGACAATTTATGGTTTATTTTGCTTTTTCTACACATCTCATGTAGCGGTAGAGAATCGAAAAAGGTGAAATGGAAAAAAATAAATAATCTATAATCAAGATGAAATCTGTATCGCTCTCGTTCATTCCTCTTTATACTTAGCCGGGTTAGGGAAAAAGTGCGAACTTTACAGAGAATATTGAGAGACAAGTACTGTCATTGTGTCGAGTGGACAAGAGCACAGTGTAGTCACTGATGTCTACTTGTAGTGTGACTTTCATTTTCTTCCATTAGACTTTTGGATTTGGATTCGTTGTTACCGTGGAGAAAGAGAGAGGAAGAGGGGGAGGAATATAAAAGATATATATATGATATAGAATATCTGCATTATAGATATTAATATATATATATCATTTATTTATTTATTTATTTATTTATTTATATACATATTATGTATGTATATGAAGTAAACATAATCTATACATATACATAGATTTACATATCATACAGTGCATATTATACAATCAGAGTTCATACTCACAAACAGGTTACGGCGAATACTGATGTCTAGAGGAGAATTCCAGGCCAACTATTCGAGTTAGTCTGAGGATAAGGAGTAAGAATAATACGTTACAAGCACAGCAGTGAATTTTATGAATAAGAAAGTAAATCCTTCAGTCAAGTTATTGTGAAGTATCTTGTTACTTAGAAAGGATTATAAAGGGTGATTCTTTTCAAACAAAGAGTCCGTAGACAATGACGTTAACACCTTGTTAAATTAAGTCATACGTACATTTTTTTTTTGCACATCACGTGCGAAATAGGTTAATCTTCGAAATTGCAAAAATTGTTTGTTCTCGGGGTTTTTCTCCCACTTTTAACTTATCAAGATCAATGTAAACATATCAAAGAGACTCGTCGCTTTACGTTGGCTGTTGTCAGGTCTGGCAAGTCAATGGGGTACCATTCATAACTTGTGTAAATAAAGGTGGTGTTGTCTACTAGGCCTCCTTTTTCGTGAAGGTTATACAAAATACATGATAGTAAATAAAAACTCAATGAGTACTGCAAAGGGAGGTGCTGAAATAGATGCCTTTTGCCCAATGCTGTTGTTCTGTTAATGCTCCTGGTGACATCACAATTTCACACTTTTCCAGCAGAAGGAGGTGTTCTTTTCATAACACTTATGCAAATTTGTATTCATAGTTTTTCGAGAGCAAAATAAAAACGGTGAGCGCGGCCAGTCGTCAATCTTCCAAGTCAGGCGAATACAAAAAACAGAACAGCGCCCCCTATCGATAGAATGAAAAGTTTCTGCATACGCTGATGATACAAGGGGGTTTTAACTTATTCAGTCCTGCACTTCCGAGTTGAAAATATTTGGAAAAAGGCTGGATGGTCTCTAAAAAGACGCTAAGATTGTATTTTGCATTAAGAGAGAGTATAAATAAAAAGAAATGAAATGTAATAGCGATAGAAAAAACTCTCTGCAGTTGAAAAAGAAAATAATCCGTGAATAGATAATAATTATGATGATTATTGTATAACTTCAACACACTTTTATAAGATGTTATTTGTTATGATATTGTTCCCATATAACCTGCTATGTAGTAACATTTTGTTACATCTTTTTATCTGAATCCAGCGGAAGTACTCCCGTGTCAATTAGACAAAGCTGATGATGGAATTTTAACCCTTTCCTTCCCAGGGGGTTTGGATAGTGTGAACATCCCTCTGGAGTTTCCTGTGCCAATCAACACTCAACGCACAAAACTGGTTAACGAATGCCAACAAATATCATAGATACCACTGCCCTAATTCGTGTACAGAGTTTGCAACAATCTAATACATGAATATAATAAAGAAATCATTTTAAAAAGAGCCTCCAGTATAGAAAAATAAACTCAACAACATACATTAATTTTTTATGTAAATCACCATGTAATACACGTATCACTTTCTACAACACTCTAATAAGCTAACGACATTGACACATTATACGGCTTACAATACATTTACGTCCTCTCAGATTTTTGTCATTTATTGGAACGTTCTGTTGGGAACTTTTTTCTCTCTTCTTTTAAAGTAATTTATTTTTGGGGTGAATTTCCTCTTTAAGTTATTCACATGAATTCTGCGCCAGAAGATCAAACCACTGACAATCGTGGCAAGCGAGAAAATGCTTGTACGCTGAGTATCTATAGCAAATAAGAGTTTTCAGGTAAAAATATCATAACTTCTCTATAATGCCTGTGTAGAAGAAGTTCTATTACTTCATCTCAAGAAGTCAAGTCTGTACAGTATGACAGCCCGACTAGTGACTCAAGCCAAGGATTACATTCGTCGGCTCTTCGAGAAAGCTGTCTCGCTCCAGCTCTCATTACACTGCAATGGAACAACATTTATCTTCTGATCATTTCTCCCAGCAATGCCCAGTCTTCAAAATATTATCTAGAATCAAAGTGTACATACTTACTCAACGAGGATACCGTTCACATATTTTGATTCTTCACAAATTTCCTAGACACCATTAACGTGGGGGTTTAATCAGTCTGTCTTACTGTTTTCATTTAACTATATATCTAACGCATATAAATGGCAAAAAAGAGCACCTGCGAACATACTTTGAAACAATACATGGTATGAACATTTTCATCACTGTTCGATAGCATAAGAATACATAAGCTTACAAAGCACATGTTTTGCTTACGATACATTGTTTTTTCTTTTCTTTTCTAAACCAAGATCGAACATTAATACTTGTCAAAGTGAAACAATTTGTTAACGAAACATAAGAGACATTGAATCTCTCGCTTATCAAACTATTTGTCGTGTGTCCAGCTTTGGGTAATTACGTTGTGTATTAAAACAGCTGGCCAGGTGTGAGCCCAAGAGGGCGCACATATATTTTTATGGTCGATCTTTTGGTTGCATCGATACCTCCTTGGTTCACTCTGTGCGTTCAATCAAAACGGATTTGTTACAAACTTGTTTTAGTGCTGCATGTGCTGCATTAAAGAGCATGTATTAAAAGTTAGTTACATAGGTTGCCTACGGAGCAAGATGTTATTGGTTGTCCTATATGACCAGATAGGTGAGAGAAGTGTCACCTCCCTGTCCTAACCAACAGCACAGACAATGATATTGTGAAAATGAGACATTCCTTTCCATAGTGCTTCCCTCCACAACAATTCAAAGACCCCCCCCCAAAAAAAAAAAAAAGATGAAAATAAATCGATAAAAATGAAAATAAAATAAATAAATAAATAAATAAATAAATAAAAATAAAAAATCTGAATAGCGTATAAAAGCCATTTATTTTGTTGTTGTCATGGTTTCACTACTCTGAGCACTCTACGTTGGCAGGGGTTACACCATGGATATACTGTACCTAGGTCCATGCGTTACACTAGGCACTAGGGCAGTCCTTTAGCACATTTCCAGCCATCGCATTCTTGCATAGGATAGATTCAAGGACCAATGCGAATCGGCATGTAGGCGTTATAACGCAGCCGAGTACACCTTCCTGACCCGATCAACCAATATAGAACTTGTTGTACGTTGTAATATGCAACTATGATTATATCAAGGAGTTATCACACACTCGATCCTTGAGTAATAACCCCTAGCTCTCTTCAAGAATACTGTTTCAGTGGGTTAATTATTACACACACCTAGCGTGATACACAGCCCGTCGGTTTTTTCGTCAGTAAAAGAAGTCGATTCCGTTCTATATTTCGCACAGTCACCAGGCCAATCCAGTGATTTACCAGCTTGGGAGTGTGAACAACTCCCAAGTGGTGCCCCCTGATCATAACTTATCGAGAAACTGAAATACGGAGTGCGTTATTGGAGGTCGAACACCACGAGGCTGTACTGATTAGGGAGAATAGTTTAGAAATAACACAAGACACTCACGGCATAAACAGACAAAATCGCATACTACTAGTACGTGATAGACACATTCAGTTACAGCACACTCACCTGCAGAATGAACAAAGAGAAACTTTTCCCGTGACTAAAGTTTTGATGAAAAGAGGAGAAATCAAAATTACAGAGACAAAAACGCAACCGATAAAGATAAGTAGACTCATTCCCTGTCTTCTTACCCCAACAAATGCGACATATTCTTTTTTTCGCATATAATTTACTGGAATGCGTGTTTTCTTTTGTTTTGTTTTTAGATAGTTTTGTTTGGCGATTATCTATAAAAGGTGAATACTCAAACGCTTATTTCCAATATAGTACATATTCCAATTATAGTACAGGACAAACACTGCACACATAAGTATAGAGACACATTCAAGATATTTAATAGGAAATGAAGTACAGTATATTAACCTATAACTTGGAAAGATGTAATAGCCATTTAAAATCTTATGGGCTGTATCTTTGAATGACAATATCTACATACGTTCGATCGTTACTTCTAAAGCATGTAGGATTTTTCCATCTATAGACAGCTAATTCTTTCAACCATTCATACGGCCATAACTGAAATAACTATACATTCTTTGTCGATAAGAGTAAGGCTTAATCATCAGAAAATATGATATAAAACATATGATATGTACATACACTTATATTTGGCGAGATTACAGACCACTTTATCAGAGATCTCTAAAGTCATGCCAAATACTAAACGAAAAACAGAGTAGGCCTATAACATTGTCTTAAAAAAACTGTGATCTTGTCATCTATTTTAATAAGTTCATGTTTAATGTGCAATACTTTGTTTGATTGTATGAAATTATAACACATGTATCGTTTTGTTCGTTTGTACGTTATGCTTTTCTTCCATAAAAACACTTTTAAAAATCGCATTTTCTATCAATGTTGAAAATCACTGGAAGTAAACAATACTATCATCTAAGCGATAATATGTTACACATTCATAATAAGGACATGGGGTCTGAAATCTGAGAGTCATAGTAATTATATAAAGGTGTAGGATAAGAATTTGTTTTTCGTTATCAATAGTCATCCTTTTTCATTCAATTATTCATTCATACATACCTTTATATTTCCATCTCCTACAAAACATGTAGGCCTAAATACATTTTGTATTTGCGGGTGGTATATAAATATGAATTTGGTTGAGAATGTGCTTGACTGTGGTTGTGTGCATTATGACAAAAAGAAGAGATATGAACTAATTGCTTGCTATATACAAAAAGGCAATCTGTAGGTGGATGGAAGGAAAAAAGATGATGAAATATTCTCTTAATAAAATCTTTTGTCACCTGTTAAGAAGTGACAACACTTCTTACACTTGAGTTGAGCGTTAAAGACCATCTTCATATTACTAGACCATAGATAACGAGTATGCATTATACGGTGTAAAATTCGATGGGGAGGTTCCGCGTGTTATCGATACGCCAATTCTACGTCCTTGTTGCCACGGTCAAGCTCCAGCCGTTGGTAAGGTCAACATGATTGTATAGACCAGGATCGGAGCCTGCGTGAAACGGTCGTTAAGTACTTATTACGTAATATCACCTAGTCTTCGATCTTAAGAACCCTGTTCAGCTATAGGTCTGCTGGATCATGGATTCAATAATTCAGCGACAGCTCTTTTGATCCGCAAGCCCATTTTGCAGGACCCACGGGACAAATTGTATTTCAAGATGTATCATTTAATTTATACTAATATCGCTGTATCTATTCCCAGACATCTTCAACTTCCGCATTCCTCACCAATGACGTATAGGACTAGAGCAGGGTGGCAATCAGTCTTGCCGTTGGTTCTATCATAATTACTGTTTGTACTACGTGAATAAAAGCACAGAGATCAGGGAGGTGGAAAGAGACACAGCTTCTCGTATTTACTATTATGCTACGGACGACGATGGATATATAAAATGTCACGTATTAGGGGCCTACATCTAAAATAGGTTGACAGGACATATCATAATTATATATGTATATATATAATTTGCTCTCACATATCATTGATATATTGGTATCATTCTCTACCAACGTGATTAATGAAGAAAAGATTGGTGAACATATACCACAATGACCTTTTTAGTTTTATAGGTGATGATAGTGTCCGATGATATTCTGTAGTTTCGTCTCATTTTCATATTTCAGGTCTTTTTACCGCTGCCAACGAACATAATCGTTAGAAAAGGCAGTAATACATGGACAATATTGCAATGAAGCTCTTCCATAAATAAGGACTGAACACTTTACGGGACAATCACTATACAGTAATCAAGGAACATGCTGTTATATTATTCTGGCATTTATGATAAAGCCTCTCTGGAATGCGACACGTTGCCGAAACCACGGTTCCAATAACACGAGGACGATAATCTCCGTGTTCTCTGGGCAACACGCGCCAGAAGCAGCGTGTGAAGCCTGAAGGCTAGAGCTTGCAAGCTATGGTAGCTATATATCTCTCTCTGTCACTCTGCTGGTATGTTATATATAATAAATCCTGTACACTTTATTATCAATAAAGACAAAGAAATATACACTTGAGGAGGAGAAACCAGAAAATATATGTACAGTATATTAAAATCTTTGGGGAAACCCAACGTTTGATACTTGTGACAGGGAGATCACCTCCGTGCTTGAAAGCACGATATACAGCTGTAGAAACACATCACATATTGCAGCTACCATTCGACCTCATGCGCGCCATGAATTTGTGCGGAATTTAGTCTCTTCATATTCTGCTGTTGAATATATCAATAAACCTTCATCTCTGTATGCAAAATGGGCAGTTAAAACAGATAAACATTATAGTTTTATATGTGACATTCCCAAAACTACTTCCCACAGCAAGAACGGCTCTTGCAAAGGGTCTGAATAGACGACTAATAGGGATCATAGGTCAGATATGTTTGAAAGACCGTTCGCCGTCTCTTATGGCAACCTCAAAGCAACAGGCGGGTTGCCGTTGCTGGCATTCCTTGGTAACCGTTATTTGGACCAATCAAAAGACGACTCGTAGAAGGCTATATAAGCCTCGGCGCGGTCGTGGCAACGTCAGTATATCTTTTCGAAACCCTACCATCGACTTGGGACGAGAAAAGTGCCTTCATCAAGCCATTACCTCTTCGTATTCATTCGTTGTTTTTACGACATAATCTGCAATCATGGTAAGTGGAATAATCATTGATAGTTTCCCTCATCTCTCCATCAAAAATGGGTGTCCAAATTTAGCAATATTTTCTCCTCCTCTTTCCTCAAATTTTGGGTTGGTTTGAGATCGTGTGAAGATACATGGACTGGTGCCATGGTGAGAAATCACCTCCCTGGTTAAATATTCTTAAAAAAATCGTATCGCTCCCTTGAATTTCTATTTACTGATATGTTAACCATGGTTCATTATGTTACTATATATTTCCATGTATTTTGTACCATTACGGGTTTTTTCTCCAAATGTGAGGACAAGGAATATTTCAGCATAAATTTTGTCTTCACCTTTTCGAGTTGAGTTTTGGCTTCCAAGAGTACTGCCAGTCTAACTGCCCTCTGTCATTGTCTGTAGGAGCTGAATTCACTGTATGGTGTACAGCAAGACCTTACAGCAAGATTGTCATTATACCTTCCGTTGGTTTGATTTTTACTCTCAGTGGTCTTCTTATAACTCTTGAGTCTCGCGTGCACAGATAAAGTCTTGTTCATTATAGCAGTGTCAGATATCCCTCGTAGCTCGTCAAAATGTTATTCATGTTTCATCGACTTTTCATCATGGTTTGAGGAGGTTTGATAAGGGCTGTAAAAATCGCTCTTGCGGTGCGGTGCGCACACCCATGCATGTTAGCTGAGCTGAGCACGTGTTTACTCTTCGTCTTCTTGGATGTTGACTTAATTGACGCCGGAACAATCCGGAATAATCCAACCGCTTTTCACGTGATGGGTGGGTGATACCAGAATTTGGACTTTGTTCTGTCAACATACTTGAAGTCGGCATAAAGTAAATACGAACGAACGAACCATCCATCAATCAATTGTTCCTTTTTTAGCCATGCGATGGTTCATGAGTTTTACTTAGCGGCACTGCAGGTGCCATTGTCACCTTGAGAGAAGATTATGCTGCGGGGGCTGGGACGGGGGGGGGGGGGGGCGGAGGGATGAGCATTGAACCTCTCCATTTTTTCTCTCTTTCCAATGGGACATAATTCTTGGGTTCTGGATGGTGCCATTCTGAATTTTTCAAACAAGTCCACTCATTATAAAGCTACAAATAAACACGTACTTAATCAAACCTCTCTGTTCGCTTTTCCACCTTACAGCGTGAATGTATCTCTATCCACGTCGGACAAGCTGGTGTCCAGATCGGCAATGCCTGCTGGGAGTTGTACTGTCTGGAGCACGGCATCCAGCCCGATGGTCAGATGCCTTCTGACAAGACCATCGGAGGAGGTGACGACTCCTTCAACACCTTCTTCAGCGAGACTGGAGCCGGCAAGCACGTTCCCCGTGCCGTCTTCGTCGATCTTGAGCCCACTGTTGTCGGTAAGCACCAAAACTTTGCCATTTGAATGTAACTAATTGTGTATGTTTTAAATTGTTTAAAATAATTAAAATGATTAAATGTGCATTGTATAGTGACTGACACATTCAGTTCAAATCAATGGCAGTCATATTTGATGTAACTTCCTAATTAATTTCAGACTTGAAAACCATAGAACGCAAAATAATCAGTTACAGCTGTATTGATTTAAACATATTAAGGGTGGTACATGTACATGTACTAGTATTCCGTTCTTATTTTGCCAGATTTCAAATCCTTTTTTATGCAGCATCAGTTGTTTAATAACAATCTTCCGTTGCCTTCTTTTAACAGACGAGGTCCGCACTGGAACCTACCGTCAGCTGTTCCACCCTGAGCAGCTGATCACTGGCAAGGAGGATGCCGCCAACAACTACGCCCGTGGTCACTACACCGTCGGCAAGGAGCTGATCGATCTCGTCCTCGACAGGATCAGGAAGCTGGCTGACCAGTGCACCGGTCTTCAGGGATTCCTCATCTTCCACAGCTTCGGCGGTGGCACCGGATCTGGATTCACCTCTCTGCTCATGGAGCGTCTCTCCGTCGACTACGGAAAGAAGTCCAAGCTCGAGTTCGCCATCTACCCTGCCCCTCAGGTCTCCACAGCTGTTGTCGAGCCATACAACTCCATCCTGACCACTCACACCACTCTTGAGCACTCCGACTGTGCCTTCATGGTCGACAACGAGGCCATCTACGACATCTGCCGTCGCAACCTCGACATCGAGCGTCCCACCTACACCAACCTGAACCGTCTCATCGGCCAGATCGTTTCATCCATCACTGCTTCCCTCCGATTCGATGGTGCCCTGAACGTCGATCTGACCGAGTTCCAGACCAACTTGGTGCCCTACCCACGTATTCACTTCCCTCTGGCCACCTACGCTCCCGTCATCTCCGCCGAGAAGGCCTACCATGAGCAGCTGACCGTTGCCGAGATCACCAACGCCTGCTTCGAGCCCGCCAACCAGATGGTGAAGTGCGATCCCCGTCACGGCAAGTACATGGCCTGCTGTCTGCTGTACCGTGGTGACGTTGTCCCCAAGGATGTCAACGCCGCCATCGCTACCATCAAGACCAAGCGCACCATCCAGTTCGTCGACTGGTGCCCAACTGGTTTCAAGGTCGGCATCAACTACCAGCCACCAACCGTCGTGCCCGGTGGCGATCTGGCCAAGGTCCAGCGTGCCGTGTGCATGCTGAGCAACACCACGGCCATCGCCGAGGCCTGGGCTCGTCTGGACCACAAGTTCGATCTGATGTACGCCAAGCGTGCCTTCGTCCACTGGTACGTGGGAGAGGGTATGGAGGAGGGAGAGTTCTCCGAGGCTCGTGAGGATCTGGCTGCCCTGGAGAAGGACTACGAGGAGGTCGGTGTCGACTCCGTCGACGCTGAGGGAGAGGAGGAAGAGGGCGAAGAGTATTAGATGACAACATGTGTCATTCCACAGCGCATTCAGTTTGAACGCTGACCAGATTCCTTCGTGAACCATTCCACATCAATGACAATTCCCTCGGAACAAGACTTTGTTGAAATTTCCATAACTGCAGCAAAATCCCAAGGATGCCGAAAAAATAAACTCTCATTCAGTCACTTGAAAGCACAATCAATCACCTTGCCTTTTTTGGAGCAAAGTTCCAATAAAGTTTAAAGCTTTGATATCTCATAAACTTACGGTTTCCTGCGCAATATCTTATCCGAGTTATTGGTGGGGGAGTGCTGTGTTGGACGTAGGTGTGGCTTTGAGAGGTGAGAATATAAAAGTACTTGCGTGGTGTTGACCGTGTCTGTTTGTGTCAGCGTCAGAGAGGTTACTTAAAAAAATCTTAGGAAAAAAACAAACAAACTTAAAAACTTCTTGTGTTTGTACATGTGAGTGTGTGTGTGTGTGTGTGTGTGTGTGTTGTTGTTGTTGTTGGACGTAGGTGTGGCTTTGAGAGGTGAGAATATATAAGTGCTTGCGTGGTGTTGACCGTGTCTGTTTGTGTCAGCTTCAGAGAGGTTGCTTACAAAAATCTTAAGAAAAAAAACGAACAAACTTAAAAACTTCTTGTGTTTGTACATGTGAGTGTGTGTGTGTGTGTTGTTGTTATTGTTGTTGTTTGTTTGTTTTTCCCGGGAATGGTACTTGTATAGAACGTTTATTACTTGCGCCTAATTCCACAAGGAAGTGGCTACGCTAATCAAGTCAATATCAGCTCAAACACAAGACTTGTAAATGCATGACCACGACACGTACACTAACAGACATAGTCTGTACATGACGGGTACAATGAACATACATTTTGGTACACTTGTACAGGTATACATGTACAAACACCGTAAACATTTACATTGACACACAAAAAAAATGACATAGACACATTAATGACTGTATGTGCCCTTGTCTAATTTGCATAATACATGTCCAACAATACACCTGTATGTGATGGTTACTTAATGGTTTGGATAACTGTTTTAAACGTAAAACTCTTCACCGCTCTGTTTAGATTCACTGAAAAAAAATCATCTTGGCCTTCATGTGTGCGGTATTCGTCCAGTTGTCTCGTACTTGTACAAGAAAACGCGTGTGTTTTTACTTTTTTTTTCTATCAAATTTTGGCAAACTGCTCTTGTGGTCACAAACGACAAAAAAAAAATATGTGCCAAGGAACACCCTTCTTTTCTCGAAAATATTTTTTTAAAAAGAAAGAAAAGAAAGAAAACCCTAGTAAGAAGGTCAAGGGTAGGGGAAATAAAAAACAAACTGAAATAAAGATTTTGATACAATGTATACGATACAATTAATGACATACCAGTGCATTGTGTGTGTGTGTGACTGTATTCATTATGGAGACAGAGAGAGGAGAGGAGAAAAAAGTTCGACAATGAGGGCGCTAGTCCAATAAAAATGTGGTATGCCCTTTTACAAATGGAGTAAAAAAAATATAATTGTACAGGTAAGCCTACATGTACACGTATACAGTATTGAACATTTCTGTGAAAAGGAAACTCGGTCTCGTTTTCGATGGACATTGATAAAAGCAAATCAAGTAAAATAAAAAATAACACGTACGATAGACTTGGCAAATATGGGGAATATTTCAACATTCGCATTTTTTGCATGTTTTTCTTCATCACTGATAAGTTCGCAAATGAATGAACTTTACAAAATCCCATCGAATAAGGTAATGTCATCATCGCCCTATAACAAGTGTATTCTTAGTTTATTAATCACAAAATAATACTTTCAAATCATTCTTTGTCAATAATCTGACAATCAATGCTCTAGAAACGAATTTGATTTTAAGGATTTTTTTCTATCTCTCTTTGAAGTCATTAAAAAAAAATTGAGCAGAAATGGTCTCAAGATGAGTTGTAAATCTGATTTTGAGATTATTTTCGCGATAATGTACCAAATCTGAAATGTTCATTATCCTTTACTTGCCGTGTGAAATGTTGTAAAAGTACATTATACATCGTATTGTACAATGACAAATATTATGTCTCATAGAGCGTTGGCAGCATTCGATGGTGTTTTTGATGTTATACCCTCCGTTTATACAGACGCGGAAGTGGCAGCCGAGAAGAAGAGGGTATAGTCAGACTGGTTTGAGAAGGACTGAGATAGAACAGCCACATCTATAATAATGATACTAATGACTACAGTAAAAAATGACCGGTATAATCTTATTTTTACCTACATTGAAGCTAGCATGGCTGAGCTCTCTTGCCGAATGGTTCAAATGCAACGCTATTTCAGTTTCACGTTGATAACAGATGACTGGTCAGTGGAATATAAACTCACGGAAACTGAATGGTATAAGCTGCATTACACTTTGCATTAAAGATAAGAACGTTACGAAAATCCAAAGTTTCACATATTTTCACTGAAGAGTTGTAAGAGACAATTAAATTCTGCATAGACAACTATATCACGTGATGACGTCATCACCTCTGTCCTATGAATTATTGTTTGCCCTCTGCTTTCCACAGACCTTAGAAATATTACAGTATTATGGCTCTATGATTGAGTAACGACAACCTCTCTCCTCTCAAAAGTCACCACTGATAATTCATCGCAACTCCACAATCTTTTGATATGATAAATTTATTGCTTTTGATCCATTCCAACTGCAACAACAACGACAAAAGGAACTTCGGTAGAGATTTTATATCCAGGCCTCTGGGAACCTTATACACTATGACGATCACCTATGCTTATATCTAATTTGATCATGGTTTATACCACTGTTTCATGTGCAGCTTGACTTTCATTATCGATTTTCATCATTTTTCGTGAATACTCTCCCAACCTGTGTTCTTGTTTCAAAAGTAAATGCCCCCTGATGTCCAATTCCTTATGTTGTCCATGGTATAAATTTTACTTATGATTTATTTGCTCGAAATATGTATCAGAATCTTGGTCATTTGATTATGCAATACTTTAACCAGGCCGGGGTCGTACAACACAATTTCATATCTTTTCCTGATGCATGCCATCAGCAACGACTGTCATCATAATTATATGTATAGTCTCTGAAATGTAGTTCTGTAACACCTATACTATTGTGAATTAGTCAAAGTAAGGTGCATATACCCGTTGGGATTTTGATGCTTATTTCAGATGAATTTCCTCTTGATGACATGAACAATGACAGTCAGGAGAGTTTATAAACAGGGATGGGGTTTTGATAGTGAGACCAGAACAAAAAACAAAAGCTAAATGATAACGTAACCGGAGCTTATATAATTATTTGGATCGAACAGGTCGAAAAATTTGTTGGCCTGTACTCTTCAGGCAAGTCAGGGAGAGCTACTACATGTTGACTTGTATTGCTTTATGATAAGCTATACCCTGATCATTACTTTTGCGGCCAAAAGAATCATCTAAACAATATGTACCGTATTGTAATGTAAAACAATATTTCTGCTATTTTCTTCAGATTTCTGGGATACGCCAGAAAGAAAAAAACACACCAAGGTTCTTTCCGTGACGTCATCTGTCAGTCATCGGTAAAAGTGTTGAAACTGGACCAATGCGATTAACAAACGACAATGGAATGCACCTTCCCCTACAGAGACTGAGCATAACTTGCATAAGATTGTTACCCTGCAATGTCTTTAGTTAACCACATTAGTAACATGGAAACGTGCAGAAACGTGCAGAATCACTATCCCATTCACTATGTTCACCTGAAGGTCTACATACCCTATGCCTTTCAACACGTGGAATCCAGTTTGCATACATTGGATATTGCTATGTCAGGCAAGTCTGTGGGAACCCTCAGGTAAACCTTTTGGATGCCACGAACAGTTTTTTTTTTCAAAGTGTGCATACAATTTGTATGCAACGTGTACGTTATTCGGCGGAAATGCTCACTCTTCATTTAACGTGCAGACATTTCAAAGTGGTTAATTTCTACTGTATCACAACAAATTGTGTACATTCTTGTTGCTATGTCAGACAAGCCTCAGTGAAACTTGGAAACACCTTTCAGATGACATTCAAGTCAAAAGCAGTTATGTCGTTACACTAACAAAAGTTGAGCTTGGTCATATTTCTGTATGTTATAGGAGAAATCAGGCTATGCTATTTCAATTTTTTACTTCAGTTCAATCATAGTTTATTTCCAATCAACGAAAATCAAAACGTGATACAAAGTATACATATCGTGAAATGATATTGTCTAAACTTTTACAAAAAATTCATATAATATACGAAATGAATTATATACATCAACATATTTATACTTTACCTGTGTTGCTTTTGTGTGATGTTGTTAACAAACAGGCAGAAAGTATCGTTGCTGCGCCAGATCCTGCCTTTTTCAGTCACTTCTACACCACCCCACGACAACCCAGTCAAGAGTCTTCTTTATATACACATTCCCCACTGTTTGCTCTTCAAAATCACAGGTTGTTCCCGACTTTCAGGTTGGCTTTCGACGAATTAAAGAATCTTTTGCATTGATGGTCACTCATTCATGTCTATTCTTTCAAATCATCAAAAATAATATATTGCATGCAAAGTGCTATCTTTTTGATGTTGTTTCAGTCAATGTTGGGAAACTATAGCAGCAACAACTTGTTCAATGGGGCCTACACACTGATTCACAGTTTTTAAACATGTTAAAGGGCACCTGAAATCCAAATGCATGTTGATTTGTGTTGATTTATGATATTCTTAACATCACTGTTTCTGTGATATCAATGTGACTAACAAAAGACATGGCGAGGGAACATGCAAGTTAGGCTGAGTCGATAGGAAGGTGCACTCCAATGTATTTTGTTAAACATTTCAGAACTCAGCAATGATTGACAGATGAGGTCATCTGAGGAATATTAGTTTGGAAGGATTTTTTTGTGGGCGTTCCCAAGTAATCTGAAGAAAAATAGAAGAAAAAAAATCGTTAAAAATATATGGAATGTTCTAGATATTCGTTTCACAGCAAAAGTGACGCAAATCAACACAAATAAACATGCATTTGGATTTCAGGGTTAAGGGGTCCACGTCAGAAGAAAGGTAATGATATTATAGACCGTTTCGTTGATGCATTGGAATTTCATGCATATACTTTCTTCACAAAAATTGCCTTTAACTCTTAACGTGCCATGGTCGCCGATCGGCGACCATAGTCCTGACGTGCCATGGTCGCCGATCGGCGACTAAGAAGAGCAAGAAAACTCCTGCTCATTAAAATGTTTGTGGTATCATAATTACTTGCACTATGAAACTGCCATTGATATATAATGATAGCAGATAAGTGTATCTATCGTTTGAACTAAATATTTGTGTATGCTTACATAGGATTTTTTAGAGTAAATTCATGATTTTTCGACAAGGTATGTTTTCTTCGCGCCGGGAAAATTCGGCGTGAGCGCACCCTCTGTGAGCTGTGTATAAATCAAAAGTCTCATTGGTAAACCACGCGTGTGTACGCTATTGAGTCTGCGTGTCTTTTCTATGAGGTTCCAGTCGTCTTGTTCCGCTTGGATGCTGTCCTGCGGGACGGCTGAAAGCATGCTTTCATTTTGTCCCTCAGAGAAGGTCAGCTTTTATTTTGACGGTCAAGCCTTTCATCCTTTTGTCTGTTTGATGTACTGTAATCGTCCCGACGCTTACATACAATCAGATACAAAAGAAGAAAACGCCTTTGTCCTTGTGTATGCACGCGTACCAGCAAGCGAAAACTTGACTCGTGAACTAAGCCGCACGGCACATCCATATAATTTGCGTTGACGTGATCGTCATTGTTTTTAGCCTGTCATTGCCGGTCTCCTTGTTCAAATGAAAGTGAATACCAGGAGAAATTTAGGTTGGCGTACTTTAGGACTAAAGACAGAATGGTAGAAAAAGAGGGGGAGGTGAAAAGGGTATAAAAATACCCAGGTATAGTCCCATTTGTGTATGAATGTGTCATTACATAATATCATTAGCGCTAGAAAGAGTTCGATATACACACCTTGAGAAAGGGAAGTACTGAATACATAATGCAGCTGGTATGGTAGTGCCCGACATCATAGTAATTTCGTACGCATATTTCTGCGTACTTACGATCTTCAATACTCGCGGGACCTCGTAGACTGGCCTCACAAATCGTTTATAAGGACCGAAACCGCAAAAAAAGAATGCAACACAAAAATGCAAAAACGTTAAGAAATTCACATTTTACCTCAGATTTAGAAGAAGATGTCGATTTATCGCAAGATTTTATCATGGGAACTATTCAAAATGTTCGTATTAGACATTTTGCGGTGAGAAAAAAAAATGAGCCTCATTAGCCGATTCTTTTTCTCTTTGTCCTCCCCTCGGTAAGAATACTAGTAGGTACATGTAGTGAACCTTGGGTAAGAATTGTGGTTCTGGTGCAAGAACAAGATGTGAAAGCATTGACTATGTCATTACGAAAATCATGTACCTAATTATAATGCGATTTTTTTTTTGCGGTTGTAAAAGACAACTCAGTTTTGATTTTTTTTTAAATTTTTGGAGAGAAAGATATACTTGAAGCCTATTCTCCAAAAACCTGAGTGAATAATTTGCGTACTTTTGCTGAATTCGTATTTTCAGGACTTTGTGAATAACCGGTGTTATTTTTTGCAGACATTTCATCCACTTTGTGCTGAATTCAAAGCCACAAAAAAGGCGTTCGGTGATACGATCCGCTCTCCTACTGTATACATAGTAAACGATTCATAGACATTCACAAAGCACACATCGCGATAGCTAATGTCCTATCTTTTTGGCCCTTTGTATGCGTTTATTGTGTACTTTCTTCTGACGATAAGTGTCCCATGTTTTGCAAAATAGTAAAGTGCTCAACAAAACTAGTCAACAAAAGGAATTCCAATGTTGACATTGATCAAATCCAAAAACGTACGTGAAGGACTTTCCAAGATAGCGGAAGTCATTCAAACTGACTAAACTCTCACTAAAACCCTGTGGACTTACGAACCTTATTGCTATCTGCACCGCGTAGTGCGCCGTGTTTTCATTTCTGTTGTTGTTATCGTACGTATCGAGGGCTGCAAATTATTATGACGTTACACTTCTGAGGATCGTTTTATAACGGATTTTTGACTCGGTGAAAAATCCATCGGAAATACAAAATAAAGATATTACTTTTGACATTTCTGGGCAATGAATCGAACCGCGATATGTCTTTATTTCTTCTTATTGTTGTTGTGTATCAATGAGCTCCTCATATACTTGGCGAGCAACTCTCTTGCACTTCCTCTTCTACAAAATTTCGTGAATAAATTTGGCAAATACAACAGATCACAGTACTGTAGGCTGTCTTACTTGACACCTGACGCTGTTTTACGTAATTTGTGCAAAGTGCAACGTGATTTTGACCTTTTTTTAGCTTAGCTTTTTTGTTCTAATCTAAGATAGAACTAAGTGTACCCGTATAATCAAACCTTTTGTTGTGGAACTTGCCTTGATTCTTGTTTGTGTGTTGTTTGATATGTGTGTGTGTGTGTGTGTGTTCTTTTTTTTTTGGGGGGGGGAGGGGTACTATCCATACAAACGATCAAGACGCAGCCTTTTTCAATATTCAATAATTGGTGCAATTTGGTCATACAAGAATGTCGTTAACTCAAATCTTTACTTCACAAAATAAGTGAAGAAGTCGAGGTAAAATTATTATATCTCTCTATGATATATGAATAACTTCAAATTATTGTTGTAACGTTAACCTCAATATCCACCTGTCCCTTCTCTCTCTCTCTCTCTCTCTCTCTCTTTCTGACAGAATCGCTTTGTCTCTCAAACTCTTGTTGTTACTAATACCCTATTGGCGAATTTCATTTCTTCTTTTTTTTTTCTCTCTCTCTCTTTTTTTTTTTTTGGGGGGGGGGAGAACTATATACTCTAAAGAGGAATTGCTGTACAAGGCTTCGTGCATTGTTTCTTCGTACCTTGCGTCTCGTATGATTTGATGCGGATATAAAAACTGTTAGCTTACATGTTGACGTTGTTGTACAGTACGTTTGCATGGAGTGTATGATTTGATGAATTCCTTTGTTGTGCATGTTTTCAGCTTCGCTTATTATACTTTTCCAACCTTACATGCAACTAAGTGTGCTAATAATCATACTCTTGCTTTGTTTGTATGTGTGCTTTTGAGTCTTGTTTGTCGGTTGTTTATTTGATTTTGTGTTTTTAGGCGAAGAAGAAACTGACGACCTCGATCTATGTATGTATACAATATATATATATATATATATATATATATATATATATAGAGAGAGAGAGAGAGAGAGAGAGAGAGAGAGAGTAAGAAATATACGCATATTATATACTTATATATTTATATATATATATATGTATGTATGTATATATACATATATATATATGTATATATATATATATTATATGCACACATGTTTATTATTATTATTATTATTATCGTTATACTGTATGTCATAGATAACTATTTTTGGAACGTCGAGTTCCATTTCCATTCGTCACTTTCTCTCTCTCTCTCTCTCTCTCTCTCTCTCTCTCTCTGTCTTTCTGGCAATAGTATTCTCTCTTCAAACTGATCTCACTCCACATATACAACCTGTTACTGAATATACATTGCACCTTCTCTCGTCAATAACTCTAGATACTACTAGTATCCTTCAGTAGTTACATACACTTCAGTTTTGCAATCTCACTATAATTGATCAGCTTTGATCTGACATTACACACTCAGCAACGCTGATTAAATTACAAATAAGAAACAGATGAGTATAGTTTATCTCTTTCACTCGTCACTGTGAATAATGCTTTATTTTCAATTCCTCATTCACACGATGACTAGTGATATCTGGAAAAGAATTCACTGCTCTTACATTGACAACTTACATGCATGTAATATGTGGTGATATGACAATTACTTATTCAAATGCGATCGTGGAACTCGCTGTAAAATCATGACAGCGGCTACTTATTGTTGAAGAGCCAAGGAATAATTACACAATGACATAAATAACCCCACATAATCTAAAGTTTGATAAGATACACCATTGAATTCATAAACACGACAATATACCATCGAGATTCAGAATTGCCACTGACAAGTATACATTGTAAGTGTAATGAGCACTACACAAATCCATAATTCCATAATTTGTCGGACATATGTATGTATACAAAATAAATTACTAGTACAAGTTGATAATAAACTTGCTAGTGGCACAATCACTGGCATATCACTGGTTACTCATGGGGATCGATTTGACCCATAATATCAACCTTTTCTGATAATACAAGAACTTGTGAGCTACATCTCAATAAATTATCACATTGTCATTGATATTTTGTGTATAACCATATCATCAATATGAACGTTTATCTCTTTGTACAGTATTTGATTTTTTTTAATGCTATTAATTACTATTTCGAAGACTTACGGATAATAAATAACCAATCCTTACAATTACGGGAATATCACCATTATTGAAATGTACATACATTGTGTGTACACTGTAAATAGGCAATGTAATATGAGAGATAACTTGGCAGAGAAATTCATGTCTAAAGATTTCACGTTACCCTGGCTAATGACATAATCATTGGTAATTGGGATCGATTTGACAGACAATAACCACCTGGTTTTGTGTACATGCAAATGAGTACAAGTGAGAGTACACGGAACGTTTCTTTTGGGGTGAAGTTCAGACAGATATCGCGATTATACTTCAATACATCTCAGTCTTGGATCGTAAAACCAATAATGTCCATGTAATTACAATGAATCATGCACCTGGAAATGCTTGCCATCTGTGAGCTGTAATTTGAACATGCATATTCTATAAGCAACGGTAGACAGGCCTATACACGACAAGTTCATGACATTGTTTAGAGTTCATGTCATCAGAAGACTCAGTGTTTGTGACCTATGATCGGAAATCTTTTCTGGTGTGGTAGATCTCGAAACACGGGATGCAACACATAGCAAGTCCACATTGTCGGCAGTATGTCCTCGTCTGTCTTCGCCTTCCCCTCCTGCGGTCCGAACACACGTAGCAGTCAGGACGATGTTGTCGATCTTCGAACTCTGCTGGGAAGTGGCGCTCAGTCAGTCTTGCCTCGTTGTCGGCGATGGGAGGTGACGGTGTCCGACGATAGCGAGATGCTCTGTAGCCGTTCAGCAGACCCTCAATCACCCGACATCTGAAGTCGCGCGTGGACATCTTGTGGCCAGCCATGCGAAATGCGATGTAAGCGTTCACGAGAGCTACTTCCATGGTGAAGTGGTAGGTTACGCGGTATCCCTTGATTTTCTTATGAGGGTAGCGGTAGTAGGACATGCGTTGATCCATTTTGTCCACGCCGTTCATGAACCTGTTGTACACGTCAACAGTTGCTGGCTTCTGAATCGTACGGCGACCTCCTTCGGCGTTCTTACTCCGTATCTGCTTCTGTTTGAGATCGTTGCTGCTGACGGTCGACAGCACGTTCACGAGTTTCACGTCATGCCAAGTCACTGCTGACATCTCCCTCCCTTTGGCGAAAAACACGGGATCGTCACCTTTCGCAAGGTGCAGACCACCACGTCGGATCTCTTCTGGAAGTCCTCGTCGGTTGCTCCTCACCGTTCCACAGGCTCCAAGTCCGTTCCGTGACAGATCCTCGTAGAGCTTTACGGAACTATAATAGTTGTCCATCACGATCACGCGATCCGTGTTGTAGAATGGCTCCGTCAGCTGTTTCACCAGGGCTTCAGTGGCGCTGTCCCCATTGTCTTGTCCCTCGGCTCCGACATACTGCCGCCACCGCAGACAAAATCCCGTTTGGGCGTCACAGAGCATCCAGAATTTTATCCCCCATTTCCGTGGTTTGTTTGGGATGTACTGTCTGTAGGAGATTCTTCCTTTGAACGGCGCCAAGCTCTCGTCGATTGACAGGTATCCCCCGGGAAGGAAATGCTCAAGGTACGTCGGCTGGGACATATCGATGAGGGGGCGCGTCTTGTGAAGGGGGTCGAAACCGGGCTGTCCACGGGGCACGAGCTTCTCGTTGTCATTGAAATGAAGGAAGGTGTTCAATAGCTGAAATCGATTCCTGGAAATGACGTCGGCAAACCCAGGAGTCACTAAGATGTCGGAGTTCGTTTCCCAGTACTGAGGCACAGATGGCTTTGACACCAGTCCCATCGCTATTTGAAGTGCGGTGAAAGCGCGTATCTCCTCCTCATCGGTGTCCAGCCATACGCCGAATCGAGAAGCCTCTGGGAGGGGCGCTGGGCAATCGAAGAATTGTTGCGCATACTTGTTCGTTTCATCTGCTATGTGGGCAAAGATGGGAGTCGGATAGAACTTCGTAAAAAAGTCCACTGGCTCCAATCCTTCAGCGTCGAAAAGTAGTCTGGGTTGGTCGTCATACACTCGTCGACTTGACTTGAATCGCTCGTCAGGCTCAAGTCTCCGCCAATCGTGATCGGAGAGTGGTTCAGCATGAGTTGTTGGATGAGGCGGAGGTAGATCATTGAGGTGGTCATCGTCACCTCCATCAGCTTCGTCGCCTGACGAGTCTTCAAACAGTGATTCACCGTGCTCTTCAAACTCCGGGAGAAGACGTGAGGAATCACGTTCTTCTGTGCTTTCACTGCTACGAGATGATTGCGTGTCTTCTTCCCAGTTGTTATCTACAATATCCTCGATTTCGAAGTCAGAGTCCAACATGAAATCACGGACCTCCTCGGCAGTGAACTCACGCCTTCGCCGTTTTCTCGGTGGAGCCATAGAAGCGAGCACACTTTAGCTCATTCAGGAGAGACTGATAGAGTATTTAGAGATTATGAAGCAGTAACGTTGTTGAATCGCAGGAGAGATCGAGATAAATGATGATCACTGGCAATTTCCCCCTTCTTATGTAAGTCAATGTGATCAGTTCGGGTGATAGAATAGCAGGATTAAAACTATCAACGTTCGATACCTTCGCCAATCACGTATAAGCAAAGGTTATTATAGCTCTAGAATAAAACTTTCGTTTGAAAGACCTGAAAAGAAAGAGTACCGCCTATTTCCAAAACCTAGCCCATAATAAAGACGCGGCACGCGTGAATAGATGTTTCATGGCCACCGCCACCTCACCGCGGATACAATAAGAGTGCCTTATTTGCATAGATGAAAGCGCCTACCGAAAGACCGCCTCAAACAAAAGAAGGCCTTGACACCCAACCTTGGTCATGGTCTATTACATTCGAAAAACATGTGTCAGTATTTCGTTGGTCAAACTATGGAAATACATGAAAATATCCTGTCGAAACAAGAATATCGGTCTGTAAACACTCGTAAAATAATTGGGAATGAATGTTTTGAACTGGCAGTAATTCAATTGCGAATGTCAACCTTACCTTTTCCCTGTTATATTGTACCTTTTCTCCCAGCAGATTCAAACGCGTTAATAATTGTGACAAATTATAATTATCATGCAGTTGATTTTAGTCAGTAAATCTAAGTTTCATCAAATATGTCAACGAACTAAACATTGTAATAAAATGAAGTACATTCATTTCAATAAACCATTACCATGTCGATTTAAAAGACACATGTACATATATATATATATATATATATATATATATATATATATACTCATATATACAGAGTGGGAAAAGATAAAGGCATTCATGGACGTATAGATAACGTACATGTTTCACGTATATACAGTATACACACATTCGTTGAACTACGTTCGTGAATGCCCTTATCTTCTCACCCTGGATGAATAATGAAGTAGCTACATGTACACTTGTTCTGTACAAGGTCGAGGCGCCTTCTCTTTCTCGCTCTGTCTCTCTCATTTCATATATATATATATATATATATATATATATATATATATATATATATAGTATATATAAGATAAGTAACAAAAATACAATGAATAATACAATAATGTAAAATGAATTTTGTTATTGTTCTCTCAGTATCAACACTTGAGAAAGGGCGGCGAGACGCTCGAAAATTTGTGTGAAGAAATAAACCGTTGGTGAATACAGCATGAACTTTGTTACAGCTTTGTTACTTATCTTTTTATCTTGCCAACACGTGGGCTACCTTATCAACATATATATATATATGTATATATGTATATGTATATATATTCATATTTTTAATACACATATGTGTATCTTTATAATATATATAATTTTGCCTTATTCTGTTCAAATGTATGCAAATTGGTTGCTTTTTTGCGCGCTTTTGTGTTTACGTCCCAAGCCCTTGAAAAAGACTGGTAACTCCGTCGAAAGCTTGGGAGAGTAAAAGGCTATTAGTGAACATTACTGCAACGTCTGCGAGCAGTCTTTCCCGTCACACCTACACATAAATATAATTCAGCACCCACAACGTAGGAGGCCAAGCCCGCTTCACCTTATATGTTGTATATATATGATTATATATAATGAAACGTTTAGTCCGCGTGTTGGTACCAGTAGGTATAGAAAAGATGAAAAAGTAGAGTGGTAATGCATTTTGACAGTCTTCATCTTCATCATCATTTTTTCTGTCTACATGTATATAGAAATATATATATATATATATATATATATATATATATATATATATATACCAAAATATATGTATCTTACATACAATTATAAATTCAGCAATGTTATAACAACTGCACTTGATAACCTAGGACGGCGCTTCTTCTCTGTCATAATAGTATAGGACAAAATATGTACCATGTAAAGCAGAACATAAAAATGCTTCTCCTTCATGCTTCAGTCAGATTTTTTTATCCCGTTTTGCAAAGCTTCTTCAGCATACATAATACCGTGTTGTTGTAGCCTATAAGAAAAGCAATCAGCTTTTGTGAGAAAAAGGAAAGAAAGAACACAGACAAGTTTCAAACGTAAAGCTTGCCATTCATCTCTCATCTTGACCACACAGTGGTATAAACACGAACTAAAGATTTGCCACGCAAACGCTAAGAGGACGCTAATCAGGCAGATCATTATGTTCTGAACATGCGCGACACAGCCAACAGCCATGATCATTGTCCAACACGGGAGGCTGCGCCGTCTTGATGTTAGCGTCGCCGATCTGAAGAACTCGCTGTTACCACAGATCAGAATTGAAGATCGCGGGTAGTAGAATACCCATTTCCATGAATTTTGGATACTAGAGGTATTCACATGTGCATAAAAAAATCACACTATCGATCGAGATAAATGATGATCACTGGCAATTTCCCCCTTCTTATGTAAGTCAATGTGATCAGTTCGGGTGATAGAATAGCAGGATTAAAACTATCAACGTTCGATACCTTCGCCAATCACGTATAAGCAAAGGTTATTATAGCTCTAGAATAAAACTTTCGTTTGAAAGACCTGAAAAGAAAGAGTGTCGCCTATTTCCAAAACCTAGCCCATAATAAAGGCGCGGCACGCGTGAATAGATGTCTCATGGCCACGCCACCTCACCGCGAATACAATAAGAGTGCCTTATTTGCATAGATGAAAGCGCCTACCGAAAGACCGCCTCAGACAAAAGAAGGCCATGATATCCAACCTTGGTCATGGTTTGTTACATTCGAAAAACATGTGTCAGTATTTCGTTGGTCAAACTATGGAAATATATGAACATATCCCGTCGAAACAAGAATATCGGTCTGTAAACACTCGTAAAATAATGGGGAATGAGTGTTTTGAACTGGCAACACCTCAATTGCGAATGTCAACCTTACCTTTTCCCTGTCATATTGTACCTTTTCTGCCAGCAGAATCAAACACGTGAATGATTGTGACAGACTATATTATCGCGCAATTGATTGTGGGCTGTAAATCTAGGTTTCATCAAGTATGTCAACGAACTAAATATTGAAAAGAAATTAAATATTCATTTCAATAAAGCATTGTCATGTCGATTTAAAAGATATACATACATACATAATATGCAGAGTGGGAATAGATAAAGGCATTCATGGACGTATAGATAATTCAACGTACATGTTCCACGTATACACACATTCGTTGAACTACGTTCGTGAATGCCCTTATCTTCTCACCCTGGATGAATAATGAAGTAGCTACATGTACACTTGTTCTGTACAAGGTCGAGGCGCCTTCTCTTCCTCGCTCTCTCTCTCTCTCTCTCTTATATGTATAATATATATATATATATATATATATATATATAATATATATATATATATATATATATATATATAACAGCAACAAATAGTTTCTTCTCGGAGTCCTAAGAAAGTATAGATTCACTACAGTAGGTCAATATAAACTCCGTTGGAGACGTAAAGTGTCAAATGTATTGACTTGACAAAGCCCTATGGGCGAAAATGCGTCAAATTTATGTCTCCAACGGAGTTTATATTGACCTACTGTTGTGAATATATATATATATATATATATATATATATATATATATATATGTATATATATATATATATATATATATATACCTTTATATACGATTTTGCCTTATTCTGTTCAAATGTATGCAAATTGGTTGCTTTTCTGCTTTTGTGTTTACGTTCCAAGCCCTTGAAAAAGACTGGTAACTCGGTCGAAAGCTTGGGAGAGTAAAAGGCTATTAGTGAACATTACTGCAACATCTGCGAGCAGTCTTTCCCGTCACACCTACACATGAATATAATGCAGCACCCACAACGTAGGAGGCCAAGCCGCTTCACCTTGTATGCTATATATATATAGATTATGATTATGTATTATGAAACTCGTAGTCCGCGTGTTGGTACCAGTAAAGAAAAGATAAACAAGTAGAGTGGTAATGCATTTTGACAGTCCAACAGTGCTATTTATTAGCACATTCGGACTTTCAAAATTCATTACCATTCTACTTCTTCATCTTTTCTACCGACATGTATATAGAAGTATATATATATATAATGTTATAACGACTGCGCTTGATAACCTAAGACGGCGCTTCTTCTCTGTCATAATAGTATAGGACAAAATATGTACCATGTAAAGCAGAACATAAAATGCTTCTCCTTCATGCTGCAGTCAGATTTTTTTGTTTATTCCGCTTTGCAAAGCTTCTTCAGGATACATAATACCGTGTTGTAGCCTATAAGAAAAGCAATCAGCTTTTGCGAGAAAAAGGAAAGAAAGAACACAGACAAGTTTCAATCATAAAACTTGCAATTCATCTCTCTCATCTTGACCACACAGTGGTATAAACACGAACCAAAGATTTGCCTCGCAAACGCTAAGAGGACGCTAATCAGGCAGATCATTATGTTCTGAACATGCGCGACACAGCCAACAGCCATGATCATTGTCCAACACGGGAATCTGCGCCGTCTTGATGTTAGCGTCGCCGATCTGAAGAACTCGCTGTTACCACAGATCAGAATTGAAGATCGCGTGCAGTACAATACCCATTTCCGTGAATTTTGGATACTAGAGGTATTCACATGTTCTTAAAAAAATCAAACTATCATTTTTTAGCTCTGTATTATTCAATTTTCAAAACAGATTCAAATTCTGTCCATTCCAGTTGCATTACTCCTGTCTCGATACCGGTGGGACGTGGCTGTTGTGATGGGTCCGTACATGTATTTCCATAACCATCCTCCATCATGTCTATAGCAACGTGGATTGACTGTATGCATTGTACCAACGATTTTCGTGTACATTTTTCAAGAAGTGATTATGTCAGTAATGCATCTAATTGTTATCAAAAAAAGAAAATCAACAAGCTGTATACAGGTACTTGAAATACGTGGGGTACCTTGTATGAAGAATGTGGTAATGACAGGGTGTTGAAGGAAGGCCTCTGATTTCGACGGACTGTGAGAAAAAATAGGAAATGATTATCATTAGCGCAGATAGGGTCTTTACCAAGAAAGAAGAGTCAATCAGAGCAACGTACAGAACAGAAACCAAGAATTCAAGAGACCTCCCCTGATGGTAGCATAAGTTGTGAAGATTTTGCATGTTCAAAGAAAGCTTTAGTTCATGAATAAACGCAGTATAAGCATATACAAACTTCGCCTTTTGTGAGAGTTCTTTCGGTCGACTTTCAAATGCAGTGAGCATCGCGGAGCTGCAAGAAAACGATACATGTTTTATGAAGACTAGAAGAGCCCTATGATAGTTATAGTCGAAGCCTGTGAATGAAACTTATATACTAGCGTGACACCTACGCTTTATTGAACATGGTTTGAGTTTTTAGGTCAGTAAAACACGTTTCCAAATTAATCTTTGACAGGAATTACTTCGACTCCCTTTGCCTATAGCATATTTTGCTTCATTTCTGTGCACAACAAAATATGAGTTTCAGTACCACCTGTGTTCTGCATTCATTCCTTGAAACCCTTCAGTTTGTAGCGAAATGAAGCATCATCCTATATGCATCCTACAGCATACGAGTGATTGCATGGGTGTATACGAAACTACAAACGTGAAAAACAGCTCATTCTGTATTTGGCGTGTACATGCATTCATTTATTATGTATAATTATTATCATCATTGAGCGCATCTAATTGAACTCATGAACCAGACGGCGAAAACTTCCCCCTTCCTTTGCAGCGATAGTGATTACTATTGACATTGAGATTATCGTAACTTCACAGTCAATTATGCCTAATGTGAATAACAAGTCAACGATCAGAAATGAAGAAGTTGAGGGGCAAGATATAAAGAGAGAGTGAGGGAGAGAGAAAGAGAGGGGGAGACAGAGCACATACTTTGATTTATGCAAAGGCACGATCAGTGATCGAAATCATAAAAATTGATAAAGAAAAGTATGAATAATGAAGCTAGCATTCTACGCTACACCGGGACGACTGAACTTCGACAGTATAGAGTGTAAATACTGTTTCTGCTAGAGAAAAAGATGACACTCTGAGTTACAAGACGTGTAGTGAACAGAATTAGCAGCAATAAGAAAAGCGCCTCAGATCTTCCGACAGAAGATAGCTGTATTGACTATACTGCTGAATAACGTAAACTAATCAGGAGCGATTAGCGAGTAAGGAGACGTAATTTCAAAAGAGAGATAATGACATCAAAAAAACCCACATTAGCAGAGTTTCTAAAGGTTGTCTTTATGTTTGTAGTTTCTTTTCGTTGTTTGTTTGTTTGATTGATTGACATCTTGTTTCTTTGCTTGATATTTTGTTGCCCCGGCGGCTCAATCCCACTTACCAGCATTGCCTTCTTCTTTATAGCTGCTACACGGGTACGATGATTTTTGAAGTCCTTTGATTCTCTCTTTCTATCATTTTGCATCATGGTAATTTTGTTGGAAAGATTTTAGTTTTTACTGCACCTCAAATGTTTTCCCTCATGTTTTTTTTTTTTTACCTCAAATAACGTGATCATACTAATCATATAATGTTTAACAATTTTATATATATTTTCTTTTTTTTTTCAAAACATAAGGATGCGTGCTTGACTTGATCATATTCTTTGATGTGTGGATGCATGACTTTCGCGACGGATGAGTGCTAGACTTTACATTCTGATTTTGCAGTTTTCTCCGATATTACTAAGGTTGTGAGACGTTAGCGGTTAAAATGTCGGGAAATGAATCTGCTGTCATGCGAAGGTCCAGCATCAAAACACTTTTCCGAAGTGAAGTACAATTTCTGGGATACCTCTAATATCGCTGATATTCTGTTTGTAAGTGTTACCCAACACCCAATGTACCGATCACGTCAAAAAGCAAAGTAATAGTTTTTTCACATGGTCATAATATTGGTGCGATACGAAAATGAAACTCACTAAGCTCCAAAATAATTTCAGTAAACAATGATATTGTTACCGATCAAAATCTTTTGAAATATTCAGAAATACGCAAACCAAAAATCACTCTCTCCCTTTCTTTACGCCTCCCCCCCCCCCCCCGAATCACCGCACTGCAGTGCACGCAAATGCACTATCAGTAACCTTTGTTTATTTCATATGGATGTGTAGTTCTTGGTCTGTGTGCCATTATGTCCTTCATTTTGAAATAGACTAATTAGTTTGAGAATTTCATATTCCTACAAAACGATGTTCGCATACAGTTCGCGGGAATATTAGACCTAGATGAGGGTCTGATTGCTCTTCAAAATCTGGTGAACGTTTCAGAATGAGGATTATGTAGATATGTGTAGTGCTATATTTTCAAATTCCACTTTGTTCCACGTATCTGGTTTCAACCAGCGCTAGGCGCAACAAGCACGTGGCTTCAACTGCAGGTTTCAGCGGCTGTCCTCGTGGTGCTGTGAGTAAATCGCTTGTTGTGAGCCAAACACGCGTCGTTGTTATGAAGTTACTAAGGTTACACTTTAGTCATGCCGCGATCGCTTTGGTGGTGGGTAGCTACGCAAAACAAGGAACTGACCATTGATCGATTACTCGTAGACTTTTGATGAAATAATAAGGAAGGCATGCGCCGCATTGTCAATAAGATATTTTTTGGTCCGACAGTGTAGCACATTGTTCAAGGCATCCTCGGATTATCTCCGCCTGTGACCATGGGCTCGCACGCCAACGAGCCCCTCACCGACAAAGGACTGCCGATTTCAATAGGGCACGCTCGCCCCTCACACTAACAAAAGAGGGATTACTGTTGGCACTTCCTGCTCAAATGGATAAAAGAGTGGAAAGACTCTCCTCCAAGACCCGGGACAATTACCTTTACTCTCAAAGAGGAACCGGGACTAAATAACCAAAGTTTGGGAATGAACTACTCGGTCAAAAAAGTAAATTGCATGGGCAAAACAAACTGCGAATATCTCGGAAAGTATACGACTCTAGTTGACAAATGTGGTATCATTCGAAAGAAAAAATGTATATCTAAAACTTTGTCACAGAGTCAAACACACGTTCTATTGAAGAAAATTCACAATTAATTCTTCCTTTTCATGCTACCCAAAATTTCTTAATAATTTTTTTATGATATGATTTCTTTCAGCAATATTTCAAATTAGGATAAATATTACTGCAAACTGACGACATGGCACGAAAGAACTACCATTTCTCCACATTTTTTGTGCAGACAACATTTCAAAACAAGCAGTAATTACAGAGATATGACAGTTTGAAATTACCCTGTCTATCCAGATTCGGAGCTTCCGAGCACTGGCTAAAAATCTCTGGCACGTTAGGGGTTTTGGGCCTGGCACATTAAGAGTTAACACTACGCCCACAAAGCCGGTCGGAGGCTTGCCCTACCTAGCAACCATAGGGTGATTTTTTTTGTCTGTTTACTTTTGTTTTTTTCTTTGTCTGAGGACCTATGCTGGAGGGAGCACTAGGTGAATGAAAATGCTTCGTTGCTATAAGCCAGTTTACAGTTCCACTTTGTGCATGAGCAGAAAAAGGTCATTTGTACAATCAGGTACGTTGGTTTTTTTTGTTTTTTTTTATTCACTGAGATAAGCATCCCTGATGTAATGATTATTCATGTGACCCTTATGAATGGTGCTTACCAGAATATCCACCTTACAGCAAGCCTGGTATTTAGCAATGTTGGTAGAAAAAGTTTGTTTATGCATTCAACACAAAACGACAAAATGAATGCTTGCCGGAGTGTCAATTGACAGACCATATTCTTGTCACCTGCTCTGCGTAAATTCATTCTTTGTTTGAACGTGAATTCCATAAATTGTGAGCACGCTTATGCATCACGCTGCTTTATTAACGAGTGAAGTGCCTAACCAATTGAGAAAAAATAAAGATCTTTGTACCAATTTGTCCATGAGCTAACTGTGAACTGGCTTATTATAGACTGCTGCAGGAAAAGAAACATCCATGAATTGTAATACACTACGGAAATTGTCTGTTCGCTAACAATTCATCGGAGAAATGTTCACATGCCAACAAATTCGAATTTACTTCGCAATTAAACCCGCCCTGTGGGAGGGGCTTAATGAGCAGGTTACTAACCTCCCTCGGTGTCACAGTAAGAGAAAGATGCATAATATGCAATGTAAAATGAGCAATGATTTGCATTAACGTTGATTTCCCCCCGTTATACTCGTCAACATAGAATAAACTGTAGACAGCAAAGTTAAAATACAGAAAAAAATAAATGGTTGAAGTGGTGATTTTCATAATCAATCACCATGATCAATTGAGCGCTCTAGTCCGCGGAGACATTTAAAATCAAACATTTATGATATGCCCCACAAAGCAGCACGTTGTTGAAAGCTGTATAGGCACACCCTTGAAATGCAAGCACGCTCTTTGCATAATTATTCAGATTGGCGCTCTCCGGCATGTGCTTTATTTGTGTTCTCCATTGACCAATAACATCAGTCGATATGCGCCTGACTTACAAAGACAGGTGATTTCCGTAGCAAACATCACATAGGATCTTTTCGGCCCTACCATCAACGTAGGATAAGAAGAACACCCTTGATAAACGTACTTTCCGTTACAGCAAATTTCGACACTTTTCCACAGCCCAAATGGTAAGTTTGACTGTCGACTTTCAGTAGAGCCTATTACTTGTTTTTGTGAAATGGTGTAGATAGCAGCCATTATCACTGCTACGAAAACAGCAGGCATGAAAGATAATTCAATTTACCCTAAAAGTCCACGTGTTTATAGCTTTTGAAATACAAATCTAGACTTCTACGTTCTCATTTTTTGAACTCTTTTAACTGTTTTTATAATATCGATAATGTACCCCTTCTTGGACTTATTGGAGAAGGCATGAATCCTCCGGTAATCTAGAGACAAGTCTATCAAAAAAAGGAATGGGAAGAGGAGCGTATTTTGTTCGTTGGATACCCTTCACATTTTCAATTGTTGCTAAATTTTACTTATACTCGTTCACTCTAAAATAACGTTTTCCCCATTGCTGTAATTTATTTGTGAAGGACTCGCCATTGCATTAGACAATGCCTCATGAAGCATGAGACTGGGATACTCGGAAACTGTACTAACATAAATTTACAGGACGATGATTATTTATTCAAAGACTTAGAACTCTACATGTGCAGCAAATGTAGATTAATTTCAATTTCAATTTGAGAAAAAGAAATTGCTCACGTTATTGTATACTGTGAGAGAATTGTTCTTCTTTCTGAAGGAAGTAAAAGAAAAAGAAAATCATGCCTGCCTTCCCTTTGCGTCCATCTTTGTTTTGTTAGGTAAATATTTATCGGAGAAACTTCACTATAGACTATCTAGATCTAGTTTTACTAGAGGCTTGTTTCGTTTTATTCAAAATCTAAGTTCAGATTGTAAAGCTCTAGTAACGTTAATTATGTTTGGTGCGAGTTTCAGGAGAATGAAACCTACCTCGAAAAACATGTAGGCCCCTACCGTGAAAAACTATGCCTTTTTTAATCAGATCTAGTACTTCGCACCAAAGACAGGTTTCGACGTTTATTTCGTTTTTTTTTTTTTATTAATTTTCTTGAGAGTGACGTCCCGTTTTTGACCAACCTACCTCGGACGAGAAAATGTCCAAATAATTTAGAAACAATGCATGGTTGGTCAGTACTATCTGGAGCAGGGCATCCAGGAAAGAATATTATATTACCTGGCATGCCTGGTAGCTATGCCTATGAATTCGCCTGTGACAAGATGTACAGATTATAGCAGACAGTCAAAACTTACGACTCATGAATAAATTTACATGAATTCCACGCGAAGACTTTGCGCTTATGCCTACTTCTCGTGTTCTCCTCTCTATCAGCAATTAACAATATTAATGCTTTCCTCTTTACAGCGTGAATGTATCTCAATCCACGTGGGACAAGCTGGTGTCCAGATCGGCAATGCCTGCTGGGAGTTGTACTGTCTGGAGCACGGCATCCAGCCCGATGGTCAGATGCCTTCTGACAAGACCATCGGAGGAGGTGACGACTCCTTCAACACCTTCTTCAGCGAGACTGGAGCCGGCAAGCACGTTCCCCGTGCCGTCTTCGTCGATCTCGAACCTACTGTTGTCGGTAAGAAGTCGACAGCTATCATAATCATTTTTGTAACATCCGAGGCTAAAATCTTAAACCCAGAGGTGCAATCCCACATGATAAATTTGGCTTCTGTAAGACTATAGTTATTAGCAGATCTGTAAGTGTATGGTATATGTATGGATATCAACAAAATTACACTTCAAGAAATTATGGAAGTTTCCCAGGTCACACATGCTACTAAAAACCAGAGACCTTAGTCTCGCAACAATGGTTGCCTTTTAGCGATAATGCAATTATCTCTAATCAAATTGACCCGTAAATCAAGATTTTTTTCTTTTGCATGAAATCAAAATGAACATATTGTATCCTTGAAGTCATGTTGTACAGGTGAAATAACCTTGAGATCAGATCAAGGATCTGATCTCAAGAGAAGGAGTTGTATCTGTTTGATGATCAAGTACACACACACACACACACACATATATATATATATATATATATATATATATATGTATATATATATATATATATATATATATATATATATGTATATATATGTACATATATATATATATACTTTTTATGTATATGTATATATACAAACACACACACACATATATATATATGTATATATATATATATATAAATATATATACAAACACACACACACACACACTGTACAAGGAAGTGAGTGATGACGTTGAAACTTCGAGTTTGTGAGGGGATTGAACAATAACACTATTTCTTGCTGAAAATAATTAAAATGTGAAATTCTGCGACCTTACAATCACGTCCAATTTACATGAAATCGTACTATATTTACATTTATCTCTTAACACCAACTTTAACATAATAATTGTGAAAATTGCACTTCGGTGAACGAAATTGTTTTGAATGTCTAATATTTTAGAAGAAAAAAAAACCTCCTCCCCACCCATCTCTCTTAGTGTATCACTCCTTCATTTCCTTGTAACCGCTGAAATCTTATATGTATCTTTTGCAGTATCATAAATCATTTTTAATTGTCTTCGACAATGCAATGATTAGCCGATGAAATGTTCATATGGTTCAAGATATTTCGTTTTCTAAATTGAATACTAACGGCTTCATTGATACTCTTCTAGTAACGTGGATTTCAGAACTAAAATGTTCACTTCACTTCAATGTTTAATGTTTACCTCTTTTGACAGATGAAGTCCGTACTGGAACTTACCGCCAGCTGTTCCACCCTGAGCAGCTGATCACTGGCAAAGAGGATGCCGCCAACAACTACGCCCGTGGTCACTACACCGTCGGCAAGGAGCTCATCGATATGGTCCTAGACAGGATCAGGAAGCTGGCTGACCAGTGCACCGGTCTTCAGGGGTTCCTCATCTTCCACAGCTTCGGCGGTGGCACTGGATCTGGCTTCTCATCCCTGCTCATGGAGCGTCTCTCCGTTGACTACGGAAAGAAGTCCAAACTCGAGTTCGCCATCTACCCCGCCCCTCAGGTCTCTACCGCGGTGGTTGAACCCTACAACTCCATACTTACAACTCACACCACTCTTGAGCACTCAGACTGTGCCTTCATGGTCGACAACGAGGCCATCTACGACATCTGCCGTCGCAACCTCGACATCGAGCGTCCCACCTACACCAATCTGAACCGTCTCATCGGCCAGATCGTTTCATCCATCACCGCGTCCCTCCGATTCGATGGTGCTCTCAACGTCGACCTGACAGAATTCCAGACCAACTTGGTGCCTTACCCTCGTATCCACTTCCCTCTGGCCACCTACGCTCCCGTCATCTCTGCCGAGAAGGCATACCATGAGCAGCTGACTGTTGCCGAGATCACCAACGCCTGCTTCGAGCCCGCCAACCAGATGGTGAAGTGCGATCCTCGTCATGGCAAGTACATGGCCTGCTGTCTCCTGTTCCGTGGTGATGTCGTCCCCAAGGATGTCAATGCCGCCATCGCTACCATCAAGACCAAGCGCACCATCCAGTTCGTTGACTGGTGCCCAACTGGTTTCAAGGTCGGCATCAACTACCAGCCACCAACTGTGGTGCCCGGTGGCGATCTGGCCAAGGTCCAGCGTGCCGTGTGCATGCTGAGTAACACCACGGCCATCGCCGAGGCCTGGGCTCGTCTAGACCACAAGTTCGACCTGATGTACGCCAAGCGTGCCTTCGTCCACTGGTACGTGGGAGAGGGTATGGAGGAGGGAGAGTTCTCCGAGGCTCGTGAGGATCTGGCTGCCCTGGAGAAGGACTACGAGGAGGTCGGTGTCGACTCCGCCGATGCTGAAGGCGAGGAGGAAGAGGGTGACGAGTATTAGGAGACGACGGACTTTCCACAGCGCTGATTGTTGACGACCTAGGTGTCTTGAAATAATCATGATGGCACAAGCAGACGCAGACATGCTTCCAAAAACTCAAGTATATCGAAAGAACCGGAAAAAAAATAAATCCACTCAAGTGCTATATATCAATAATTGTTCAAAAGTGTGTCGTTGTGTTAGTCACATTTTGTTTCCTTATATTTTATAAACAACTAAGACCGTCATTCTACAGAGAGTCATTGAGTTTGATTATGAAAAAGGGGTCTTGCGACGTGGAAGTGTGTCAAATTGTTTTTATTCTATTCTTTTCTCTTTCAGTATGGTTGTTTTCCAAGTTTTGAATGCCTGTCCTGGTTAGGATTAGTTCAAACGGATTTTAAACATCTACACATCCATCATTCACGTGCCTTTGCAAACACAAGGTGTGGGTTAATGTGTGTGTACATGAGTAAACGTATGTATGAGTTTGGGTTGCAATTGCGTGTATGCCTGATTGTATATTTGTGCGGTGTGTACTAGGTGTTACAAAAATATTTCCCGCTTTCGATCCTTTATAGTTCAAAAACTATATATCAGATAACACTAACATTGATATGAACAATAAGCTGAATAGTGTACAATTTTGTTGGAGGTAATTTGAAAATAAAAGAATGATTCAGTCTCGTAAAATTCAACAGTAATTTTTCAGTTAGGTTTCAGATTTTGCTCTATTTTCAACCAAATGCGGTGTATGCAAGCACATGGAAACATATTATGCTCATTTTTCTCATGTGCATGCTTTTCACCTTGTGTCATAAATTCAGACTAGCGGTGCTCGGGGTAATCCACATGAATCATTAATAAAGTATTCATGTGGCTTGCAGCAGAGCTCTGAACAGGTGGTATGATAGCCATGTCCATTGTTCAGGGTCATTGTAAACACACACTCACATACATGTACACATCATTGTTTCCTGTGTAAAGTTCCAGTTTTGTACAGAGGGTTAAAATTTGCTCAAAATCTGGAACCTAACATTGAAATAAATCATTGATTTCATGAAACTAATATAGGTTTTCATATTCATATCACCTCCAACTAAATTGTACACCATTCAGCTGTAACTCATATCAATGACAGTTTTATCTGATATATAGTCTTTGAACTATTAAGAATCAAAAGTTGGAAATGTTTTTGTAACACCTAGTATTTGTGATGTTAAAGGGATGGTACAGTATTGGTAGAGATGAAAATTGGGCTTTTAACTTTTTGTGAGATACGAACAAAACACTTATGATATAGTACAGAGCATACCATTTTAAGAGGAATTCAAAGTTTATTTGATGAAAATCGGGTTTGTAATGACTGAAACATCCAAAAACAAAGTAAAACAAAGCGATCGTAATAAAGTGTGGGTCCCACACTTATTAGAATCGCTCTGTTTTGGATATCTCAGCCATTTCCAAACCAATTTTCATCAAATAAATGTTGAATTCCTCATGGAATTACATGCTCTTTCATATTTCATAAGAGGTTTCTCATTATCTCACCAAAAAATGTTAGAAACCTGAAATTAGGTCTCAACCAAAACTATACGATCCCTTTAAGACATAAGTACTTAGAAGGTCGGCGCCAAGTATACTCTTATCGCAAGAAGTTCGACAGATCAGCGCTCAATCTAAATAAAAGCACAATATCAAGATTTCAAACACTGACGGGAAAATTACCTGCACAGAAAAACTATGTACTGTAAAAAAACACAATTTCTACATGTTTGTGACAAATCCGATTTCATTTAAACAAGTATAAACATTACAAAAAAGAGCGAAGATTCCAGGTGGCCAGTAAACAGAGCCAACTGGACGTCGATACCAACGCTCAACAAGCTATATGAAACGTTAATGACGATTAATGCAAGCAATAATCATCATGATCTTGTATTGTAGATTGCTGGAACGGCGATTGAATTTGCAGTTGCCCAAATACAATACGAAGATTCAAGTTTATTTCCCATTATCATAAAGAAAGAAAACAATTGTACAGTTGGAACATGCCTTCGTATAAAGAGATCAAACAAATATATAACAATTACACACTTGTATGACTACATCTGAGAAAGGGGCAATAACAACGAAAAACGAATGAAACGGCACTGAGTTTGTGATAAAGGGGGGGGGGGACGTCAACGGGAAAGAGCATTGCGATGATAGAGTCTTGTGTAAACAATAAACCCATTTTCAATTACTAGTATACATACACAGGTTTGTTTTTAGCAGAGAAGAGCAACTAAAAATGAAGATATAGGGAAACTTAGGCGCAAGTTGAGGTGCTGTATAGCTACATTCAATTGAAATGATAGTTTTGTAATAGATAATTGTATGCTTCATGCTATGCGAATATTACTAGTATTTGTTATTCAAAGCCATGTTTTAAAAGACCTTACCCAGACAATGTCGGGACAATGTTAGGAGAGCACTGCACGTTTCGAGTTTTGACATTTTCTTCTTATCATTGATGTTTTACAAAACGTCGTGTCAAGAATGTCCAAATATAGTGTAGTAGTTTAGTGTAGTAACTTTTGTAGATTAAAAGACTCGTAAATTTCTATCTAGGCCTACCTAAGGAAAATTATGAGGTCATTAGGCAGGAAAAAACTTCGTAACTTGACATACGTTGTTCGGTGACCATTCGGATTTTTTTTTTTTTTTTTATACAGAAGTACGTAAGTAAAGTAATGTAGTTTTGTCAGATTAGGCCCATTTAGCCTGTGCAGCAGGCAAAACTATGTAGGCTATAAATGTACATCTCAAATAAAGCGAGCTTGGGATAAGTCCAT
Organism: Diadema antillarum; assembly: GCF_040938485.1. Classification (NCBI taxonomy): domain Eukaryota; kingdom Metazoa; phylum Echinodermata; class Echinoidea; order Diadematoida; family Diadematidae; genus Diadema; species Diadema antillarum. Next base: position 3,944,013 of record NW_027271001.1, on the reverse strand, counting down.
GTGCACATGTTCCCTCGCAATGTCTTTTGTTCGTCACATTAATACGACTGAAACATGCAAGTTATGCTGAGTCGAGGGGAAGGTGCATTCCAATGGCTTTTGATTTTGTTAAACATTTCAACACTTTAGCAATGATTGACAAATGATGTCATCTCAAGAATATGAATATCGATTGGTATGAAAGGATTTTTTTTATGGGCGTTCCCAAGTAATCTGAAGAAAAATAGAAGAAAAAAATCATTAAAAATATATGGAATGTTTCTAGATATTCGTTTCACCGCAAAAGTGATGTTGAGGGTATTATGAATCGACACAGATCAACATGCATTTGGATTTCAGGGCCCCTTTAACTACTGGATAAATCATTACAGGTTATGTAACATCACCGTTGGTAAACTCTGAATTGTTTCCTTATTTCCCCCTTGCATTCCTCACTGCATGTCTGTCTGTGCTTTCAAATCATGAATTCACCTGTTTCGCGCTAAGTTGTTGCTTGTTTGTTTGTTTATTTGTTTTGCTTTGGTAGTCACAGCAACGACTCGTGTATACACGCTTGATTCACAATACTCTATTCATTAGAAACTCGTGCACCCGACTAATTCGCTAAAATAGCACCCATCTATAAATTTGAATTTGCATAATTATATAGGCAATCCCGCCTATAGTGGGAGGAGCCTCATGAGTTGGGCAAGGCCCAGGAAGATTGGCGGCCTTGCTTGCATATTCAAAGAAGAATTTGTAGAATGGAATGTATGTCGGCAATAAAGAATAAACAACAACCATCGATACCAGCGGTATTTTTTTTTAAATCAATCCGGCGCTCTTGACCGCGAAGCCACCTGTACGAAATCAAACGCATGTACTGAGCAGCGAGCACGTTGTAGAAACCTATGGACACACCCTTTCCTGGCACGCACAACTCATTATCATTCAGATTGGCGCGCTGGGGCATATGGCTTTCTTTGTAATGCGAGACGACAAGCTCAACGGATATAAGCCAGACGGTTTCTAGGTAGAAACCACTGAGGTTCTTTTCGGCCCTACCATCGACATAGGAGCAGAAGAGCTCTCTCGTGGACTTTGCTGCCTTTCACTTCAACATATCTCGACGCTTTTCTACAGCATAAGCAACCAAAATGGTAAGTTTGACTGTCAGTTATTTTGCGAAAGAGACTAGAAAGTACGCATTACGAAAATTGGGATTATGAAACTTGATATTTTTGAAGTCCATGTGTCCTCTTATAGAACTCTAGTATACTACATTTACTAGTCCATGGCATGGGCCACGACCCGAAAATGGGTTATTGGTACCACCCGAGGTGGCAAAACCTTTTTGGTGTCATTTTGTTTGTCGGGTATAGATATGCTTATCAAGCTATGAATAGCATTTCCAAATGAGTAGCTGAGTCATAATAAACGAATTTTTAACCAATTTAGTCTCGTTGTTATATCCCTATATTTCTGAATCGAGACTAACCGCTATACAAAGAAGAAGGCGTAAGTATTCATAAATGAATGATACACGCCAAAAAATTAAAATAACAACAAAGAGCACTGTCTTCTGTATGTTCACAGGTGTTCTGTACCCGTTGTTGTTGTTGTTGTTTTGTGTTTAGTGGCTTTTTCCATTCTCTTTAGAATATTTACGCCAAACACGCGATCTATAAATTTCTTTTCCTTTTATCATTTTTTTCCAAAAAAAAATATTGTAATGAGTATCCTTGGTCAGCTGTCGGTACGTCTATTTGCCTGCTTAAATTTCTTCTGTTTGCCTGTTTGCCTGTTCTGTTTGCCTTATTTGCCTGTTCTGTACCCATTAACGCGGTGCTCTTAGTCTTTATTCAAGGCAGCGAAGGAAATATCCAAAGGGTTATGATGTCCACAGCTGTCACGCGGTGCGCTTAGACCTAGTCTTTATCTAGAACAATGTACCGTTATCATATCTAAAGTTACTAATAAAAGGAATTAACTAATCTGTTCTTTATACTACCCTCTAAACAAATACATCAGTTTTAAACAAAAATCACTCTGTTCATTAACAGTATTATTTATTATAATTAATGTAGTGTACCGGTACATTGTTTTTGCATTATCTTTCATTGTTGGATGGAAATAAAGCGACATTGGCGTGGTATTATTAGCGTTTTCACCGTAGCGTTTTCTCCGGAAAATGATAGATAATTGAAAAATACGGTAAAATTCACGAGGAATTGCTTTTTATTTTTAGATGAAGGGATATACACTGTATCATAAGCTTTGGATATTCCCTTCGCCGTCTTGAATAAAGTCTAAACGCTGTGGACATCATAACCTTTGGATATTCCCTTCTCTGCCTTGAATAAAGAATAAGCGCACGGCGTTTACAACAGAACACCTGCTGACAGTGCTCTTCTTTGTATACCGGTTAGTCTCGATTCAGAAGTATAGGGATATAACAACGAGACCAAATTGGTTAAAATTCATTTATTATGACTAAGCTATTCAATTTGGAAATGCTATCATAGCTTGATAAGCATATCTATGCCCGACAAACAAAATGACACCAAACGCAAAAAGGTTTTGCCACCTCGGGTGGTACCAATATCTGGCCTGGCCCCTGGACTAATTGAAGCTTACGTTTTGCTTTCCAGCTTCTTGGTATGAATTCGTTGGAAAAAATGATTATCTCAAAAGCTTTACAGATAACCTCTTTGATTATTTTTATCATAGTTATATCAACCACCCTTGAAATAAAGTTATAAATTTACCAGTAATTCAAATTCAATTTTATTAACTGAAAATTTGTAGGAAACGGAAATTTAAATGTAGCTCATGTTTTATATATTTTGTATTTGGCAGAGGTAATTCATCCCAGAAAAGAAAATTCTTTGCAGGGAATAACCTCCGCTAAATCTGAATCATAAAACGTGTGCTACATTTACCACAAGTTTCCAGTTACCGGTATGAAAATATTTGCCTTCTTTCTGAGTGTGAGAAAATGTCTAGCGTTAAGGTATTGTTTGCCTGGAGCACTCGGATTTCTTTTATGTTTCCCCCACCCTTTTTTGGAGTGTATTTAGATTGGCAGAGAACAAGCTGGCACAGACAGGTTAATTGGAATGTGAAGGAGTATTTGTAAGCCCGCTCGACGTATTGTTAAAGGGACATTCCAGACATTTTCTTTTTAAATAGCATAATAATCATGTAGACCCTACTACATAAATCGATGGTGCCATGTAAAACTTATAGTTTATACATTTGTGAAGTATGTTGTGGTCCTACAGCAGATAAACCGATACTCTGGAAAAAAAAAATATTAACGATACACTGAACAAGGATGGTGACATAGGACTAGGAGGCTCACATATTCTTGGCAAGGCAATTCCATTACTGTTACAATACCACTTTCGTAGTTCCTAAAACAGTTTCACTGGTGTAGAATTCATGCACGCTTTCTTTTCTGCTTCCTTGAAGGCCCAATTTGCATTCTTATGACATTATGTGAAGCTGCTATGTCATCCTCGTTCATAACTATTTGTAATGAAACCATTCTAGTTCGTCACCCCAATCACTAGACTAGATCTATAAATTCAGATGTGTGAATATATAGCCAGTATAGTAAGACCGATTTATAGACGTTGAAATGCTCAAGTCTAGAAAACATCCGGAAGTCTCCTACCCCACGACGCACACGTGGAACGCACACAAAAACTAAAAGTCCAATTGCATTTTACTCTTAATTTTGGTACAGATATCAGAGAAACTCTTCCTCAATGTTAAAGGGTGTGTACAGTTCTGGTCGAGGTAAAGATTTAGCTTTTAACGTTTTGCGAGATATTCAGAAACCATTAGATGTCAAAAGAGCATGCACTTCTAAGGGGTATCAAAAGTTTATTCGATGAAAATCGGTTTTGAAATGGCTGAGATATCCAAAAATAACTTTAGGTGAAACAAAGAGATCCTAATAAAGTTGTGGCATGTCGCGTTTTATTATTTGCACTTTTGGGGGGATATCTCAGCCATTTGAAAACCAATTTTCATCAAATAAACGTTGAATTCTTCTTAAAATTACATGCTCTTTCATATTTCATAAGAGACTTTTCATTATTTCACTTAGGAATGTTCGAAACATGGATCCCTACTTCAACCAGTACTGTACAGTCCCTTTATGCGTGTTTTTGTCTCAGATGCAAAAGGTAATTTAATGTAAGCTTCGTCTCGAAGCGAGTTGAATTATATCTGAATAGGAGCGAAGAAAGGGGCTCGTAATTAAACGGCAAGTGTAAACTATTGGGAGATCACTGCGGGGGTGTGGGACTCGAACCAAGGTGGTATCGCGTGTGTGATATACCGCCTTCCTCAAAACCATGCAGCGAAATCGAGGATGCTTCGCATATTGCAATCCTCATTTGAACAGGTCGTAGGGCAAAATCTCGGCCGTGGGCGCATGTTATGTGTATTTACAATTAATTCCGCAAGTCACTTTCATGCGTACATTGACCCTTTGAAAGAAAAACAATGAAGTAGGCGCTCCCCAAACTACAAGTTGAATACATGTCCATTGAGGCAACTATGTACGCAATATTGATCGCTTCCCATTACCCACAAAAACAATCTTTTGAATAAAGATGTCAAACCAGGTATGACCTATGGATCATTACTGCCTTAAGATGCTCCAGTTCAGTATTGGGTTTGACCGATACTTGGGAGTGGTATTCCTGTCACCTCTTTTGACAAGGAAGTTAAGTGGCTCCATCGTTTCCGGGTTTTTTTTTTTCTGAAACAAATAGGCCAACTCATTCGAGTCTAGGGAGGATAAGATGTAGGATGTTAAAAAAAGAATAACGAAGGATCTACGTAATACGAGTTGCTTCCAACCACAAGGCATGGCAAGGCAAGACGAGTCGGAATTTCTTTTAGGGAGCGCTCCAGCTAGTGTCATCCAGGTCATTGAGATCTAAATTAGAAAGTCAGAAAAATTTACGACATGTACAGTGTAAATTACAAAACTTTTGCCTTCTCATTTTTACATTTTGCACAAGACAGTCGTTTATCAACATTGCTTTTTATTCATTTCCTCAAAATGCCAATTTTTTTTTATTATCAAATTTCTCCCTCCAGCGTGAATGTATTTCTATCCACGTCGGACAAGCCGGTGTCCAGATCGGCAATGCATGCTGGGAGTTGTACTGTCTGGAGCACGGCATCCAGCCCGATGGTCAGATGCCTTCGGACAAGACCATCGGAGGAGGTGACGACTCCTTCAACACCTTCTTCAGCGAGACTGGAGCCGGCAAGCACGTTCCCCGTGCCGTCTTCGTCGACCTCGAGCCGACCGTAGTCGGTAAGACCTTTCCATTGAATCATTGTCATTGGGGAGGGAGTGGTGGAGTACCGCTTGTATCTTGAGGATGACAATACAACTGATTGAACTGGTGTACCATGTGGCATGTCTCTTGTACCTGTATTTTCGGTATTTTTGTGTATGCCAATGTCGATATGAAGAAGGGCCAAAATTAACTTCGTGGTCGTATGTACCCTACATTTGTGAATACATCGTTTTCATTTAATTTTATATGGTCACAGAGAAAAATTGGTGTTTCATTGCGTATCATTTCATTAGTGGAATTGAATGTCAAATTGGTGTCATTTTAGAATCATTCATCAGGCAACTTGAAAATATTTAAAGATTTTATTTATGTGCAATTAAAGTCCATTTTTTACAATTTCAACAGTCGTCCGTGATGCAATTGGCAGAGGCATCAAAAAATTTCACAAATGAGTTGCAAATGAGAAACAAGTTTATACAAATGGTAATCCAGCAGGGGCACACTCCTATTTCTTTTTCTCTAATATGCAGATGAGGTCCGTACCGGAACCTACCGCCAGCTGTTCCACCCTGAGCAGCTTATTTCTGGCAAGGAGGATGCCGCCAACAACTACGCCCGTGGTCACTACACCGTCGGCAAGGAGCTAATCGATATGGTCCTCGACAGGATCAGGAAGCTGGCTGACCAGTGCACCGGTCTTCAGGGATTCCTCATCTTCCACAGCTTCGGCGGTGGCACCGGATCTGGTTTCACTTCTCTGCTCATGGAACGTCTCTCCGTCGACTACGGAAAGAAGTCCAAGCTCGAGTTCGCCATCTACCCCGCCCCTCAGGTCTCCACGGCTGTTGTCGAGCCATACAACTCCATCCTGACCACTCACACCACTCTTGAGCACTCCGACTGTGCCTTCATGGTCGACAACGAGGCCATCTACGACATCTGTCGGCGCAACCTCGACATCGAGCGTCCCACCTACACCAACTTGAACCGTCTCATCGGCCAGATCGTTTCGTCCATCACAGCCTCTCTGCGATTCGATGGTGCCCTCAACGTCGATCTGACGGAGTTCCAGACCAACTTGGTGCCCTATCCTCGTATCCACTTCCCTCTGGCCACCTACGCTCCCGTCATCTCCGCCGAGAAGGCCTACCATGAGCAGCTGACCGTTGCCGAGATCACCAACGCCTGCTTCGAGCCTGCCAATCAGTTGGTGAAGTGCGATCCTCGTCACGGCAAGTACATGGCCTGCTGTCTCCTATACCGTGGTGACGTCGTCCCCAAGGATGTCAACGCTGCCATCGCTACCATCAAGACCAAGCGCACCATCCAGTTCGTCGACTGGTGCCCAACTGGTTTCAAGGTAGGCATCAACTACCAGCCACCAACCGTCGTACCCGGTGGCGATCTGGCCAAGGTCCAGCGTGCCGTGTGCATGTTGAGCAACACCACAGCCATCGCCGAGGCCTGGGCTCGTCTGGACCACAAGTTCGATCTGATGTACGCCAAGCGTGCCTTCGTCCACTGGTACGTGGGAGAGGGTATGGAGGAGGGAGAGTTCTCCGAGGCTCGTGAGGATCTGGCTGCCCTGGAGAAGGACTACGAGGAGGTCGGTGTCGACTCCGTCGATGCTGAGGGCGAGGAGGAAGAGGGTGACGAGTATTAGACGACAGCTGAATTCCACAGCCCTTCAAGTTCAACCAGAACTCATCACAAATATGATGACTACAAAACAGAGGCAGAAATCTTTCCATAAACTGAAAACTAAAAAATACGGAGGTGGTCGCGTACGTAAACAATGATTCTACGACCGAGAAGAAAATAAAGTTACGCAAGTGTAATCAATATTTGTTCCAACTTCCAATGTGTTTTCCTGTTTAGCAGCATTTAAAGTGGATTTGTCATTCGTATGAAATTGCAGGAAATGATAGTTTACGCGCATATCGTGCATGACCGTACGTTTGTATGATAGTGTATGGGTGTGTGTGTGTGCGTGTGCGCGCGCGCGTGTGTGTGTTCATGTGTGTTTGCGGTGTTCATTTCTAATTAGATTAGCCCTTAGAAAGGCATTAAAATCCATCGGTGCCAAGTAATCTTGCTCCGTTCAGATACTGCTACTCAGTGGTCACATCTAAAAGCACTTTTCAGGATTTCAAGAATTGACACAATAATTGCCTACATAGAAAGATTGTACATTTCAAATTTCTTTATGTCCATGACAAATTCAATTTCATTCAAACGTGTTCACAACAAAGGAAAATGAAGCCGTGTGTGTGACTGTGTAGTAGTTTGGGGACATGATACCCCCTTCTTGGATTTTAGCGCAAATCATTCCATTTGTAAAAGGTCACTAGTAAATCCAACGATGTTCGATGTTGCACTTTTGATGTGGCGATTCATTAGGACAAATTAGTTCGATATACTTTTCATTATACCAAAAAGCAATCTCAACTCAACTGATGGTGTTACTGGTGACAAAACATTGACAATTCGGTAAAATCATACAGACAGTGAAACTGCTAATTGCTCAGAATACAACCAGCTAAAGGAGTTGTAAAAACACAATTGAGCACACACACACATATATGCATATACAAATATTACAACTAAAATGTCATTCCATACCATGTTAATGGTGGCTTTCAAAGTGTTAGATCATTTGAACAAATACTCAATTTTTTCATGAAAGTAACCCTAAAACTATACAAGTTAGGAAATTCTCAAGTTTTGAATGAATTCTCGAACTAATGATATAACTGTAGCAATGACGTATATGCAAATTAGATGAGGTCATGTTGCCGGTCCTGACTCGAGTATTTCGTCAAGTTTGACAGATAATTCATAAAATGTGCAATTTTATATTACAAACAAAGTAAAAAGGGTTTTTTCTTACACGTATGGAAACGATAAAAAGAAAACATGAAGTAAATTCATCACGTTTTTGCTTTCCCAGCATGATAGGAGAGCACTTGATTTGCCTCTTTCAGGAACAGGGGGCATGTTACCCTCAACGTATGTCTCTAACAAGGAGCAGGAATGTGTAGATTTCCTTCCCCTCCCCCCTCCAAAAAAAAAAAAAAGAAATTTTGTGGGATTTTCTGATTTCTTACATCGTATCGCGTACAAAACGCCAAAAATGTAGCTCAAGTTGGGCTGTGTTGGAATACATTTTTAAGATGGGGGGGGGGGGGTGAGCAATCAGAAACCTCAGTTGCGATCTTAACAAATTTAATTTGTAGAGGGAGACAAGAAGTGACGAAACTCGCATCGGAACCTTCACCCCTCTGAATAATATCTTTCTTTCGTTTAATCAGAAACTAGTTTGCATACTTTGGTCATTACTTGGTTATCATTGGTTACATAAGACACAGAATCCTCGTGCATAATAGTAACCTATAGCTTACTTGTTTATATTTCCCAAGGATTTCATTTTGTTTCACTGTTATTACTTCCTCTAGCTCTGGATTTCCACCATGTAAGATCATAGTTGGTGGAAACTGAACAGGGTAAGACGCTTAATTCAAAATGGTATTATTTCTTTTCTTTTATGTTCAACAGTTCCCTGATGTGCTTCCTTAAGTTGGTTGGAGAGGCCCAAGGGTCATAGTGATTTTGATTGCTTTTTTCCAACCCGGCTCCTTCGGGAAGCTCAACAGGGAAAGCCTGACACTTTGTTTTCTTGTGTTTTGTTTGTTTATTCTGTTTCTCTGTTATCACTTGTATTGTTTTGCAAATGCCGAATAAATAATAATAAATAATAATAATAGTTGGTTTGCTAAGTTACAGATTATGTAACACCTTGGCAGAAGTTCTATTGGGCCAAGTTTATCGCGTTTATATTCCTTGCAGGGCCTTTGCTTTCCAATGATCAAAAATCTGTACTATTTGTTCGTGTGTTTTTTGTTTGTTTGTTTGTTTGGTAGCTTAAGTATTTGTACTGAGTTCACAGTATTTGAATGTATTTATTGCGAACAGATGACGCACACAACTATGGATACAAATCTCGGTCATCGGAGAAATATTCACCTACCTGTGTAGGTTTTAATTTACCCGGTACTGTGTGAGTATAAAAATCAGCTTTAATGTAAACTTTGGAAGGGTTGCGTGAGCAGTTACCATAAAGCGTAATCGGCAAAGGTTATGGCCTCTCCGGGTGTCATTTATCTAAAGAAGAATGCATGAAATGCAATGTCAAACGAGAAGTAAGTATCATCACTGCAAATTTCTTGTGTTTTGTGTCAATCCGCAGGTATGTGCTCATTGCTAGTGTGTAAAGACGCATAGGTTAGTTGCCAAGGCAAAATCAACGAGAGACGCCAACGTTTCTCATGAATCATTCATGTCCAAGAAGCATCTTTTAAAGTTGTGATGCGACGCACTTGACTGTGAAGCCACTTGAAGTATTAAAAAAAAAACATGCCTCTCTGAGCAGCGTGTCGTAGAAGGAGACAAAAACCAAAGAAGGGATATTCTTTTGAAAGTAAACCACCTTGCATTTGGCATTATCATTTAGATTGGCGCGCTCAGCCATGTGTTTTATTCGCTCTCTCCATTGGTCAATCGGGTCAATCGATATCCTAGAAGTAAGGGTTCTATATCAGTGTATATAGGCAGGTGGTTTCCAAGTAAATACCACAAAGGCTCTTTCATACCCTACCATCAACATAGGAGGAGAAGAAGCGTCCTTCAAAAACTTCAGATACTCTTAAAGACATAAGCATCCAACATGGTGAGTTTGAAAACTATTAATTCTTCTTCTTCTTCTTCTTCTTCTTCTTCTTCTTCTTCTTCTTCTTCTTCTTCTTCTTTCAACAATGTGATGGTAGCTAGGAAAACAAACCCATAGACGATTTTTATGGATTCAATACGCTAACTCCTGAAAACTAAATTTTGGCATTCCAACTGTAGAAAGCGTCCTCCTAAGAACTCAGGGTTTGAAAAGATAAAAAGCAACAAACAAACAAAATGATGGTTTAAATGTTGTATAAATCTTCAACTGCAGTTTTGATTGTGTGCTACAATTAAGTCAATGTTCCACTATTTTTCTCTCAACTTTTAAGAAGGAGAAAATGTCTCGCTTTTATATGTTTTCCCAAATCATATTTTCTTACTTGCTAAACATAGGGCTCCTAAACTATTTTTGTATACGACACGGAAGAGAATGCCTCAAGGTTTATAGCTGGATTTGAGGGTATGTCTCATGAAACGTTGACAATTTCCAATGACCTATAGCTGTCATATTAAGAATATACGGGACTCCATAGCTGCTAAACAACGAACCTGAGAAATTTAGGCCTTCAGGCGTTTTCATCATTTTTTTTTGTTGAAAAACAAAAACGTACTCAGATTGCAAGCAAAATGTTGAAACTGAAATACCTCTAGCATAGAAGTCGCTCAATATTGATGGCTTCATACGATAAATCATGGCTTAAGATGCATAGGAGAAAATCTTCCCCATTTTAAAGACAAAAATACAAAAACCTTATGAAATAAATGGTATCTAAACATGGTCCACTTCAGTTATCCATTGGCACCGAGTCCTTCTCTGTGATAGTGCATCCCTATATAACTTACTCTTCTTCCAGCACAAGTGCCATTATTTTCTCTTTGTTTTGTGTTTTTTATTGGCGTGTTGGCAAGAACGAATTCTTGAATGAGTCTTTGGAAAATTTGATAATTGATATCGGTGTAATGAGTTCTCTTTTGGGTAATTTGTGTCAATTTTAAGCTGCAATACACTGTCAGGTGTGAACCCTTCTCCAACGGCGCTCATATGTCATCGAGGTCAATTTTGCAGCCAAAAAAAAGACAAAAAAATGAACAACCCAAAGCATAAAGCAATTTACAGCGTCATGGGGGAGACATTGCCTTAATGATAAGAGAGGGGGAGAGCAATTTTTGGCCCTAGCTGCTTTTGTTCAATTTCTCGAAGTTACATCGACCAGATGATGTTCGTAAATAGTAAAGTTACCTCTTTTAATGTATTCAAACGTAAACTTAAGGAGGATTTTATACAAAATTATCATTCCTAAGTTCTTGACATGCTTGGCTGGCATTACATGTATTCTATCTAATGATTGTAACTCACTTTGTTTGTCCTGTCTTCGTAATGTACATGTAGTGTTTTGTGTAACATGCTGTATTGCTTTTTGTTTTGTTCTTGCAACTGTATATTTGTTCATCTCGGTTTTTTTTTATAAATATGAAATAATTTTCCACCAATGCATTTTTTAATTGATTATCTGAGTCGGCCAGATTTTAATGAAATTTTTAATTCCTCGTTGGCTGCTTCCCTTCGGCTTTATGTATTCCAAAGTTCTGTTTTTACTCTGTCTGTCATGATTGTTCATCGATGTCTTTAGCTGCTGTTTTTTATGCTGAACAAATAAACTTCAATTCAATTCAATTCAATTCTTTGATTACCAATTTTTTTTTTCCCTACAGCGTGAATGTATCTGCTATCCACGTCGGACAAGCTGGTGTCCAGATCGGCAATGCCTGCTGGGAGTTGTACCTGTCTGGAGCACGGCATCCAGCCCGATGGACAGATGCCTTCTGACAAGACCATCGGAGGAGGTGACGACTCCTTCAACACCTTCTTCAGCGAGACTGGAGCCGGCAAGCACGTTCCCCGTGCCGTCTTCGTCGATCTCGAGCCCACAGTTGTCGGTAAGACCTTCTTATCAATCCATTGATGCTGTCATGTTGTAGAAGAGGGTGGAGTAGAACCACTTTTATGCTTTTAGGATCATCATACAACTGATGAAATCATATTTTCAATAAATCAGTTTTCAATGGGATATGTCGTTTTTATGTGTAGTATATTATTACTTGTTATTTTCTTTTCTTAGCTATATCAATGTCAAGGAGATTGATCAGTCATTTCATCTATGAAATTTAGTGAAAACTCATGTCGTTATTCTAGGATCATCTCATCAGGGTACACTGAAAATATTTAAAGATTGCAAACAGTCTAAATAAATGATTTTCTCATTACAGTTTTTTTTTTAAAATAACAATCGTGACACAATTACCCAACGATTGCCCGACACAATAAATAATTTCATGGATGATTTGAACTTCTTTCTACCCTTGCAGATGAAGTCCGTACCGGAACCTACCGCCAGCTTTTCCACCCCCGAACAGCTGATCACTGGCAAGGAGGACTGCCGCCAACAACTACGCCCGTGGTCACTACACGTCGGCAAGGAGCTGATCGATCTCGTCCTCGACAGGATCAGGAAGCTGGCTGACCAGTGCACCGGTCTTCAGGGATTTCTCATCTTCCACAGCTTCGGCGGTGGCACCGGATCTGGTTTCACCTCTCTGCTCATGGAGCGTCTCTCCGTCGACTACGGAAAGAAGTCCAAGCTCGAGTTCGCCATCTACCCCCGCCCCTCAGGTCTCCACGGCTGTTGTTGAGCCATACAACTCCATCCTGACCACTCACACCACTCTTGAGCACTCCGACTGTGCCTTCATGGTCGACAACCGAGGCCATCTACGACATCTGCCGTCGCAACCTCGACATCGAGCGCCCCACCTACACCAACCTGAACCGTCTCATCGGCCAGATTGTTTCATCTATCACCGCCTCCCTCCGATTCGATGGTGCCCTCAACGTCGATCTTACCGAGTTCCAGACCAACTTGGTGCCCTACCCTCGTATCCACTTCCCTCTGGCCACGTACGCTCCCGTCATCTCCGCCGAGAAGGCATACCATGAGCAGCTGACCGTTGCCGAGATCACCAACGCCTGCTTTGAGCCCGCCAACCAGATGGTGAAGTGCGATCCTCGTCACGGCAAGTACATGGCCTGCTGCCTGCTGTTCCGTGGTGACGTCGTCCCCAAGGATGTCAACGCCGCCATCGCTACCATCAAGACCAAGCGCACCATCCAGTTCGTCGACTGGTGCCCAACTGGTTTCAAGGTCGGCATCAACTACCAGCCACCAACCGTCGTGCCCGGTGGCGATCTGGCCAAGGTCCAGCGTGCCGTGTGCATGCTGAGTAACACCACGGCCATCGCCGAGGCCTGGGCTCGTCTGGACCACAAGTTCGATCTGATGTACGCCAAGCGTGCCTTCGTCCACTGGTACGTTGGAGAGGGTATGGAGGAGGGAGAGTTCTCCGAGGCTCGTGAGGATCTGGCTGCCCTAGAGAAGGACTACCAGGAGGTTGGTACCGATTCCGTCGGGGGTGAAGGGGAGGAGGAGGAGGGTGAGGAGTATTAGACGACAGCTGAATTCCAGTGACAGTGACTTTTCACAGCGTCTGATGAATGACTTGAAGTTACCACGGCTGTGACGACGACGATGACGACAACGATTGAAAAAAACGCTTTCGTAAACTCTAAAATGAAAATGCTCAGGTGATAACATACGCAATAAATGGCAATGTCAACCCCCCCTCCCCCCCAAGAAGAGAATAAAGCTGCTCAGGTGCTATCAGAAGTTTTGCTTAGTGCGTTTCTTTGGATTTTTTTTTTTTTTTTTACAGTGATAATTTGTCATAAGTGTGTGTTCTATTTGCGTGATGGTGGACATTGTTTTTTTTTATAAGAGAATGAGAGTATGATTAAGTTTGACGCGAAATTTAGATGGAAGATTGAAGGATGCGAGATGCGAGATGATCACGCTGTGTGTATGGTCGTGTAGATTAAGAACATGATTATAGCTTTGCTGGATTTTGGCCAAGTGTAAACAAAACAAAACAAAACAAAAACGTACCAAATGCAAGTGATCGCCAATGTCCGACAAGTAATGAAACTGTAAGGACCACTACCTCAGTCAAGTGATAATTGTCATACCAAACAATGAATTGCTAATTGTCAGAATACTGCACAATATATATATATATATATATATATATATATATATATATATAGAGAGAGAGAGAGAGAGAGAGAGAGAGAGAGAGAGGTAATGTATTACGTACAATTGAACAAACAAAATTAACATTCAAATAGAAATCGCGTGATAAATGCGTGAGGAAGTTTGAAACAAAATAGTTCTATATAATTGGACACAGATGGGAACATGTCATAAAACAGACGCCATAATATGTCAGAAATGAGTGGCGTTTTTTTTTTTTTTGGAAAATGCAATTATACACACACACACACACACACACACACACATATATATATATATATATATATATATATATGTACATTTATGTGCATATATACATATATGTAAATAAAGTACAGTAGTCACTATAATTATGACAGATGAAATACGCTCCAAAGATGACAAAATCCATTGCTGCAGATATCAGTATTATACCTCAACACAGTAATGCTACACACACTCAGGTGTATATAAATATAAATATATATATATATATATATATATATATATATATATATATCATATGTGTGTGTGTGTGTGTGTATTAAGTGTAATTCCGCCCCACATTCAAGGTGAATTTGATGGCGTTAAATCAAACAAAGAAGAATGGTAAAGTTTCCATCAAAATTGGTACTATATGATGCTATGAAAGTGATAGAATTTTCCAATTGTCACATGATTAACTTACGAAAGAATGACATCTAATATACGACGAATGCCAATTTATGCGAAATAACATAAAGGTGATGGATGATATTATGACGTCAAAAGTGTGTCAGTATCATGGTCTCGGCTCACCAAAACTTCCACTAAATTTCCAATGATAGCGTGAAAAAAAAATCCAACTCAATAAATCTTTGCTGTCTAATAATGATGACCGTACAAGGAGAAGTGTCGCTTCTGTTTATAATAATCCTCCCAAAACATGATTTTCATTATTATTTCTTTTGTGTGTACGCGTAAACGAATGTGAGAATTGTTAGTTGATGACGTCATCACTTCAGTTAATTGTGTTCACTAACATTGATCCATGAAAGCATATTTGAACATCTACCATTGTCTACAATTTCAGAACCTTTTTATTTCAAGTCTGACTGTGACAAAACTTCTGCCAATCCACTCGTCGGATTTCACTTGTAATTACAGACACTGCAATGTCTATATAACTGAAAAAGACACTCTTGTTACACCACTGGAGATTAGCAGTACTCTAATTTGGTGTGATTCTCCTGATTTCCTTCCATTGGATGACTTTACAAGTGAGTTTAATTACATTTTTGATATTATTATTAAAAATATTTTTCATTACCTACTACACAGAATGTGTGACATGCTCACTGCCACATCTTTTCAACTGCATCCTGTTTAAAATACTTGCAACCCAGCTTACACAATTAATTTGCTTTTCCATGTCGGGCAAACCTTCAGGTAGACTTCTGGCCATCCATGATAGAAGCTGTGTTGTAAATGTGTGTATGTATTACAAGCTAACTAGAGACGTCGATCCTATTATCACAATAGGCGTTTTCACATCAGCCCGATGTTTCGAAATAGCGCGCTATTTTGCTGACTATTTTCTGCGAAAAATATCTCGAGTTTGGATTTTTATCGGGCTGATGTGAAAACGCCTAGTATCGTCATTGTTTGTTATCGCATAAATTATATTAAAACATTATCATTCCAGGCATACATTTACAACAAACGTCATTCCCGCTAGCCATGAAGCTTACTCGAAGCTTGCCCAACGCAGCAACTTACTAATGACGTCAATTTGATCATCAAGGTAGTATTGAATGGACAGACCGTTTCTGTAAAGAATACAAATATTTCTTCGCGTTCTTTGTTCATAGGAATTGCCTTTAATAAGAACCACAAAGCTTGCTGGAGGCTTGATCGGTCTATACCTAGCAACAACGAGTGATTTGCTATGTGAATTCCTGCCCAACAAACATAATTGGCGGGAGCAGGTGAATGGAATTATTTCTTACGAGGCTGTAAGAAAAGAAATGTGCATGAATTTGAATACATTACCCGAACAGTCTATGAATGTGTCTCTGCTTATTTCCCAGTGATCGGGAAAAACGAATAATGATTGTGAGAGAGTGAGAAGAAAGAATGGAGACTAAATTTGAATAATTGTATCATCGAGCTGGCCCATCGAGTCAGATGTACTGAACGACACCACCGCGCCTTGGGATCCCGAACACCTGTTAATGAACTATTGCCATTCAGATGAGCATCATCTCCGCACGGTTGTCTGTATTATTATGTGTATATGAGTGTGTGTGTGTGATGCTTGAAGGCGCCACGTACATTGACTTGCACACGGATCGATTTGGTCACCTAGGCTAAATGATTGTGATTCGGCAGACAACTTTACTGAGTACCGAACAGATTCTCTTTCAGCCCCTGCCATCAACACAGGAGAAGGAAAAGGCTCTTCGCGTTTATAAAATCCCTCGGCTCAGCATTTTGACTCTAGTTTTCTTGGAGTGTACTAATCGTCAGGAACAATGGTGAGTTGGTCTTTAAGGCTGCCTTGACTCTTCAGAGGTTTCGCCTCAGTGAAATATTAAATTTAATTGGAAATATTCCCAAATGTATGTAGTAGCACAGACCAGCAACTGGGATAGGACGGCACACAAGAAACCGTCAAATGCTATTTGTGTAGTCACTTGTTCAAAAGACAAACACTTCTTCTATAGTTTGTAGTTTTCAATAAAGCTACATCCATGGTTACTCCGATTTTACTGGAACTCGGAGCACAAGTGTTGGCCTTCGGTTTGTCTTATCATTAGATTCAATTTTTTGTATACTCATGTAAATTACAGCTGTTCCACATTTAACGCCCATATCAGGATGTGTCGCCACTCCTGGTGGTACAGTACACCTGCCCTGTGGCTGGGAAGTAAGCATTTTACTGTCTCAAAATATAGAAGGAAAGAAATCCATGTAATATGTGCATTGGCAGACTTGAGGCTCACATGTGTACATAAATTGCTCATTGAGAACCAGTGTGTTTGTACAGTGTACCACGGTGCTAGTTGTATATCTCTTTGTGGTAGGTAACTCGTGCGTGAGTCATCGTGGGATTTCTGAAGCGTGGCGTTGCACCGGCTTTGGTGGTTGCCATTGGCAACCACTGCGTGTATTCTTATTTTGCTTTTGTGTGGTGTTTGTGTGAATGCATGAATGAATGAAGATTTGGTTATTGGGAATGTGTGGATGAGTAGGGTCTAGTACCGAGGAGGCATAAGGCGAGCACCTCCTTGGTAATGCATTATCGGATACGTGTAAAGCAAGTCCAAAGATTACTCTGCGATTAATGGCTTCTTAAATCCGTATTGATTACTAGTAGTACCATTCATTCTCACTGAATGCATTCCCAGAAGCGATAACTCAAAGTCAGTGGTTTAGTCACCACTGGCAACCACCATGGGTGTACATGTACATGGTAATGCTGATGAGTGTGTTTGTGTCCTTGAGTGTGTGTGTGTGTGTGTGTGCGTGTGCGTGTGTTCAGCATCTAGGGAGCAGTGTTCCTGTGCATGTAATATATTCTGTTGCATAAGGTTTCATTAGGGCGTTTAATCATGTGCAATTAGTCGATATTGTGTGGTAAACTGAATGCATTAATTCTACACATTCACATAAAGTATCCCACCGGGTCGGCTGTTGCCAGTAGCAACCAATGCATATTAATTTATTGTTTGTGGTGGTAATGCCGGGGGAGGGGGGGGGGGGAGGGGGAGAACTAACCTATGCAATTAAGTACAAAGTATTCTGTACGCATGACTTTAGTGAGGCGTGTTTATGACCATCGTCTGGTGATCAAATTACATGCTATTTATCCAGTATTCATACTAAATATCAAATACACTCACATAAGTGCAGCATACCACTTTGCTAATGGTCGCCAATGGCAACCATAGTATTATGTGTGCCTTTGTGTGTGCGTATGAGTGTATAATGGGAGTGGTGGGAGGGTGAAGGGCAAATCAATGTACTGAATTATTCATACTCTTGTGAGACAGAAAGCGCGATGGTCGACGGCTCGCAACTCGTTGCGCACATGATATTACTGGATATACATAACGATTCATGACGTACATTCAGAGCGGTGATTTGGATTATGCCTACAACTGGTTGAAATATTTGCACAATAATCAGTTCGTCAACTTAAAGAGGAAATCCACCCTAAGAAATATAATACTTTAAAAGAAAGAGAAAAAACTTCCCCACAGAATTTTGCAAAAATGACAAAAATCCGATAAGAAATATAGGAGATGTGACAATTTGAAATTTCACAATTTTTGGGATAAACATTTCTTGACCAGTCCTTATGAATTTGAGTGAACGAGTCGATGATGTCATGCCCTCACAATTTTTCATGTATGTCATATGAAATTCGGGGGGAAAGATGGTATTTTTAGATAATACAGGTGAAAAACATAATTTCATACCAAAGTATATCACAGTTAACATTTTGTTCGTTTTATGTTTACACAGCTGCAACATGGCATTTTGGTCATGTCTGTATATAAAACGAAAATGAATCTGTGAGGGCATGAGATTATCAACTTTCTAATTTAACTATTCATAATGACTGGTCAAGAAGTGTTTTCCGAAAAAAAAGAGTGTAAGTTCAGATTGCCATATATTCCGTATTTCTTATCCGATATCAATCATTTTGCACTGTTCTAGTGAAAGGACTTTTTTCTCTTCTTATGAAATTGATAAAATTCTGGAGTAGATTTCCTCTTTCATAAGATGTCATCAGCTGTAGTTTCATGCTTTATGAAGTGATGATGTTTTCCGTGCAATTCGTGTCATCATGAAACCCTTTTGATCGTGTTAAGTCCTTTGAGAGTCAAATCTATAAGCCCACTGATAGATTCAAGCGAGAAAATGTATTCAGTTCATCTGCTTACACCAAACATACAAGATGGGACATGTTTTGAATGGAGCTGAAATGACAAGAATAACTAATCTGTTCTTAGCGATGACATTTCAGCACTGTCAACTAGTAGCAAGTTAAAATGTCCTCGCTACAAGTGGTATATGGATACTGTACATCAGACAGACACAAATGATTATGTATGTTTGATAAGATTTCGCGTCGACGCCCCTTCTCTTCCCGATCAAAAAGTAGCAAGTTAGTTATCCTTTTTTTTTTTTAATCTTGCAGCGTGAATGTATCTCTATCCACGTCGGACAAGCTGGTGTCCAGATCGGCAATGCATGCTGGGAGTTGTACTGTCTGGAGCACGGCATCCAGCCCGATGGCCAGATGCCTTCTGACAAGACCATCGGAGGAGGTGACGACTCCTTCAACACCTTCTTCAGCGAGACTGGAGCCGGCAAGCACGTTCCCCGTGCAGTCTTCGTCGATCTCGAGCCCACCGTTGTCGGTAAGACGTTGTTGCATGGGAAAGGACATTGTTATAATCATGATAATCAAACAACTGAATAATTATCACGATGTGATATATTTGTTGTCTTTTCGATAACTTAAGTGATTTATCAAAAGTATCCAAAAATATCATTTTTCATTGTTGTTTAAAGTATTTATGATGTAATGAGCCGATGATCTGAAGAGAAATTTAATCAGCATTTTTACACGATGAGAAGCAACTGAAGGGGAGTGCTTGAAGTTTACGCGACATTGAAATCGAGTTTATGTCAGCAGCAATCATTGTGGCATGAACACTATTTAGCATTAACATTCGGCTCCTCGTCCTGCAGAATTTCACATTTTATGGTTGTCTTTTGCTTTTGCAGATGAAGTCCGAACTGGAACCTACCGCCAGCTGTTCCACCCTGAGCAGCTCATTTCTGGCAAGGAGGATGCTGCCAACAACTACGCCCGTGGTCACTACACCGTCGGCAAGGAGCTCATCGATATGGTCCTAGACAGGATCAGGAAGCTGGCTGACCAGTGCACCGGTCTTCAGGGATTCCTCATCTTTCACAGCTTCGGCGGTGGCACCGGATCTGGTTTCACCTCTCTGCTCATGGAGCGTCTCTCCGTCGACTACGGAAAGAAGTCCAAGCTCGAGTTCGCCATCTACCCCGCTCCACAAATCGCTACCGCGGTGGTTGAACCCTACAACTCCATCCTTACAACTCACACCACTCTTGAGCACTCCGACTGTGCCTTCATGGTCGACAACGAGGCCATCTACGACATCTGCCGTCGTAACCTCGACATCGAGCGTCCCACCTACACCAACCTAAATCGTCTCATGGGCCAGATTGTGTCCTCCATCACCGCTTCCCTCCGATTCGATGGTGCCCTCAACGTCGATCTGACGGAGTTCCAGACCAACTTGGTGCCCTACCCTCGTATCCACTTCCCTCTGGCCACCTACGCTCCCGTCATCTCTGCCGAGAAGGCCTACCATGAACAGCTGACCGTTGCCGAGATCACCAACGCCTGCTTCGAGCCCGCCAACCAGATGGTGAAGTGTGATCCTCGTCACGGCAAGTACATGGCCTGCTGCCTGCTGTACCGTGGTGACGTCGTCCCCAAGGATGTCAACGCTGCCATCGCTACCATCAAGACCAAGCGCACTATCCAGTTCGTCGACTGGTGCCCAACAGGTTTCAAGGTCGGCATCAACTACCAGCCACCAACCGTCGTCCCCGGTGGGGATCTGGCCAAGGTCCAGCGTGCTGTGTGCATGCTGAGTAACACCACGGCCATCGCCGAGGCCTGGGCTCGTCTCGACCACAAGTTCGACCTGATGTACGCCAAGCGTGCCTTCGTCCACTGGTACGTGGGAGAGGGTATGGAGGAAGGAGAGTTCTCCGAGGCTCGTGAGGACCTGGCTGCCCTGGAGAAGGACTACGAGGAGGTCGGTGTCGATTCCTGCATGGAACCCGAGGGCGAGGAGGAAGGCGATGAGTACTAGACCATTTATGATTTCTAAGAAAAGCTTGTACCTAAACCAGCTTTACCCGACTAGAAGCTCTTGCAAGCTCCTATTCAAGCGTTGAGCGCCCGAGTTCACGCGCAAATGTCTGTTCCTCGCATAGCATGCCCCTCATTTTAATTGTATTGTAAGAGTCACAATTTTCGAATTTCTCATGCATTATGTTCGAATTGGCTTGACTATTGTTATTTTCTTTTTGCTAACTACCATTTACGAAATGGCTACAGTGGAGAAGGTGAAATAACTTCTATTCAGTCACTGCAAAAAGGACCAAAATTCACCCTCTTGACCATTCGAACGTCAATTATTACGAAATCTAACGTTATTGGAGTAGGGCCTACCCATTATTTCATGCGTATCAAAATGTGTTTTCCTTCATCTAATATTTTCATGCAGGAATGTACCTTTCCTGTCTCTCAGGGTGGGTAAATACTAAAATGCTGCGCGATTCTTGAAAAATAGAAATATCAATTGGCATCTTCTTTTTTCGAGAAATCCTAATATAAAGATTATCATATTCATTTCCATTTCCAGTTCCATGTTCATAGCAAGTGAGCATACTCACATTAATTCCAAGGGACACTGCCTGTTAATCCGTTGTGGAATTGTGCCCAGCGGACATACTCCTCGACTTTGTATGCCTTCAAGGTCAAGAGTTGGTACTTTGCCCTTTTTCTTTTATGCCCGATTCTGCTGATCCGTAAACGTACCCGGTTTTTTTTTATTCCACCAGTCTGTGTTGAAACGCAACCACAGAATGCTCTAGAGAAACTTTTCGACTCAGATCGAGTAAAATTCTTCATGGCATCGCCCTAGATTAAGACTCATTAATTCACTACGTAATGAGTTTACATCCCATGGTTTAATGTTCATGTTCAATGTTATGCTTCCCAAACAGGCTTACAGGATAATCTGTTAGATGATTCACTATAAAGAAAAAAAAACCCGCAAAACACGACAGACCTTGGAAAGAGAAGGAAAACTTGCCTCGTACATAGAATCTCTTGTATTGCAATATCGTGAATGAATGCAGGATCAGTTTACTCGGTATTGTAAGTTTCTGTGTTTCTTCAAATCAATATTCCTGTTTATCTATTTATTCATCATTGTCTTGTCTTATGCCAGTTGGTGTTGTGTTAATGCCGATAATAAAATCCTGTGATGTGTAAATGTGCCACTTGTTTATAAATTGTGTAATTATTTCACATAATATTTTGGTAGGATCATCGAACTGATGCTATCATACGCATACAAAACGTGAGCGAGCTGGAACCCAACGCAGTAGATGAGCCCGTTAGTGAAGGAAGACTTTTAATTTTCGACTCGGGGACGAAATATTCATTACCCAAGTGCTTGTCAGAGTGAGTGTGTGTATGTGTGTGGGCTTACATTATCCTTCTACAGGAGTTAAAATAAAAGAAACTGACGTCCGACTTTTTGAGTATATGGTTTCGATGTGATAACAACTGATGGTATCAGTTGACGTCTAAGCCACCTGATGCACGCAAAACAAGTAATTTGACATAATCTATAATTACCTGACACTGCGTCATACAATGATATTGATTATAAATAAATGCCAAAGAACCGTGTATATATATATATCCATGGCCCTTTTGGCCGACAAATTCATCAAATTTTATTTTCAGATGGCCAGACAATGCATGATTTGGTGGCCTGAAAAAAAAAAGAGAAGAGTACAACCATTTTAACACAGCACTAAAATATTGCAATTCGCCATGATGATTTAGAAAAAATGGCAGACGTAATAAAGTGCTGCAAATACCACGTAATGTGACTAGGAAGTAAGAAGGAAAATATTACAAAAATTAAGTAATGTGGCGCTTTGAGGTTGATAAACTTTATGATAAAATAAATATTAATTCATGTAAAAACGTACAGACAGGCAAAAAGGAAAACGCTGGAGACATATTTGCCACGAGAGGGCGAAATTTGCTTTTCCGGCTCGGTTCTCATTAGGCACACTCATTAGGGCACACCGGATGTCGTATGGATAAGAGCTCCGGTTCCAAAAAGAACACGCTGCTCTTTAAAGGGGATGGCTAGTAACTGATCAGTGGGAATCAGTGGGAATGCTGAGGGATGATTGTTCCAATCCTTGTGGGATTCATTTAAGAGTACATTATATATCTATTCTTGTGTGAAAATAATTTGCTTCAGAATGGTCTCATATTCAAGTAATGTGCAGTTTAATGTTTCCAGGTAAGCGTCCCTGGTCAGTGACGGGGCATTAATCTGCACATTACTCAAAATCTCAGAAATCAAATCTCAAGCGGGAGAACGGGAGATTGTGCAAAATGGGCTTTCGGCGGGAGAGTTGGAGTCTCTGCTAACCGGTCTACTGGAGTCCTGTCTCTCTTTGTATACTATAATTATATATCCAATGTTGATGTTATTTAATCCGATGTATAAAAGATGATTTTGTTCACTTGTACGACCATTCATTCATTTCAGACATATTCTAGAATAAAACAGATATAGAATGCTGTGTTATAGGAATGATACAAACAAAGAAGAAAAAAGAGACAAGAAACAAAAATATGAAAACACATTGCATTTCCCAAACGTAACAAGTGATGTCTGGAGATTGCAGGAAATCATTGTAATCACATAATTTGCTGTTGAGAGTAGGACTATAATAGCGATACCAAACTCCTATACTCCAGGTCCTATACACAAAAAGCAAAAAGAAAAAGAAGCACTAATGCATCTTCAAAATAACACGATAATATTCTGAACTGCTACAGCGCGAATGAGAGAGAAAAAAAAACAAGGACAAAAACATTAAACAGCATGAATTATCTGCCTGCCATAGGTGACTCTATCTCTGGACCCCCCTCCCTATACACATATCTGCGTTTGGTTTGATAAGGGAGCTATATAACACACCATACATACACTATAGTCTTTATTTTTTCAATAGTAGTTCAATTCAAATGATATACACACTGTCACACACACACAGTAAACAGAAATTATCATATCTGCCCGCTTTTGTGTTTTATTCTGCTTGTTTCTTATGAATTTTGTATAACAAATACCCCGGATAGAGTGGTGAGACTTTTAGTAGAAATACAAAACGTGACTCATCTCACCAACAAACAAGCACTGATACAATATATCATGCATATTGCCGCCATTATGGTACCACGAATTTGAAGATAACTTCCTAGTTTATATCTAAACACAAACGAAAGCCTAGACGCACACTCTATTGTACAGACACAAATCATGCTAATTCATAAACACGGCATTCAATCCTGTATTGGTATTGTCAGACGACACCCCGCGTCGAGGCTCTCCATAAATCATAATCCTATGATATCGAAACAAGCGAAGTGAAATTGAATCGTTAATCAACATGGACGAATTGACTATGCTGTTTTGCAACGTATAATTATACTTCCTCCACGTCATGATAGTGCCTTGAATATGAACGAGGTGCTTTTTCCCAACCACACAGCAGTCTCCGAGATACTTATCCGCTTTAAGAGACGGTTTTGGTTTCTATTTTGCTGGCTCTGGCAAATTAATATAGAATAGAAGAAAGTGCACTATCTGCCTGTATTTCACGAAAGTAACAATTAAACTGCGTTTATCAATTTTACTATATTATACGATGATTACTGGATAATGTACTGTCGTACATTCCCATTGAACTGCATTCGTGCAGTTCAATGGAAATGTAATTGTAATTGTAATTGTAATACAGCGCACTCCCGTTGTAACAAACACAGTCTAACGAAATTCCGGTTATAACGAAATAGGAATTCAGGCTCAAACACTATCCTCTCTATGTTTGCTTGTTTTTTTTCTATGTTCGATTATGACGAAATTTTGATATAACGAAAGAAATCAGTTCCGAGGGCATCGTTGTTACGGGAGTCCACTCGTAATTATTATGTACCAGGCACTATTACTCGAGTTGTAAACTCGCATGTGTCTCGCTGTGTTGTATGCCTTTCTTCGTGGAAGACGTGCCAATCAAGATTGGGTTTTACACTTTTGCTATCACTGCTAACTGCATTCAATTGCATTGTGTTGCAACGGTGTTTTAAATCGACAGGATACTCAGTACATAGGGGGTTAAAGGGATGGCATATGTTAAGATGAGGATTCCGGGTTTGGGGTTTTTTTTAACCTTTTTTTTTTGCGAGGATGAGAAACCACTATATGATACTACAAAGAGCATAAAATTCTGAAAGGAAATCAAAGAGTATTCGATGACAATCGGTTTTGAATTGGCTGAAATATCCCAAAACAAAGTAAAACAAAGCAATTCTAAGTGGGTCCCACCGTTTTAGGGATGCTTTTTGGGGATACCTTCATCAAACAAACTTTGAATTTTTCTTGTAGAATCATATGCTCTTTCATGTTTCATAAGAGGTTTCTCATTATTTCAAGAAATCATCATCAAAAAAATGCTGAAAAACCTGAAGCCCCATCTCAACCGAAACTGCATCATCCCTTTAAACATTTGCGATGCGTAGACAGAAGGGGAGTGAAGAATGATAAACTGCCGCAAGATGGAAGAAGAATGAGTTCTGCCTTCCTATATCAACAACACGTACTTATGGTGTGTGGTGTAGCACATTGTATTCCATGATATACCCAATTACACTGGCACAGAAACAGCTGCTCATTAGGCCTATCATACAGAGCACGTTATAGTTGTGGTTTTTTCCACATTACTTATGATTTACACTCTTTTGAGTATCTGTGATTGGAGAGGGGTGAGCATTTTCCTTAACATGATGAACAGTATTAGTGATTTTTGTTCAATCTAAGTCTTGAATATTATCTGCTTCTGTGTTGTTTAACTGCATAAAGACAACCAATCTACTGACATGGATATATTTAGCTCCGCGGTACTAATAAGGAGCAAAACAAATAAACAATGTACATTGTCTAAAAACGACATTTAGAAGACGGCACTATAATAAGAAGCTCAACAGAGTAAACAATGTATGTTGTCTAAAAACAAAGACAAAAATTGAAGTACATCTTCCAGATAGTGACAGTGTGTTTCTTTGTGAGTTTCTTTGTGTACTTGCAAGCTATTTCATTTCAGTTGTTTGTGGGTTCCTCAAGCACAGATACCCATTGATAGATATGATATACAAAATAATGACTTTCCAAAGCCTTAACTCGAACCGACGTGAGAGCGTTGTATTTTACCATAGCCATGCACAATGCAAGTGTGTGAAATGTTCAATGGAATACTTGCATTCTCTGAGCTGCATTGGCACCACTTGTAATGTCCATCACTGTCTATGTACAACACGAGACTTGCTTGCACATCACAGTTAGGCAAAGATGATGTATGACTGCACTTACAACATATGGACGACAGAGGGCGGCAAAGCTTGAGTAAGGGAAAGGGAGGGTATCGGACTCGTTGGCACACGGTACAGCTGCGATGCGATATGAATTATCATAGGAACGGGACTCTCTTCCTGGTATGGCTATGCCACTACCAGATTGTCTGCTAAACCAATCCATTTCCTCTAACTCTCTCCCTCTCTCTCTTCTCTCTCTATCACTTACTCACTCTCCTTCTCTCCCTCTTATCATTTCTCATTTTCTTCATCATTTATATCTTTCTCTCACACTCTTTTTCTAATAAATAATTTACTGGTTAATGATTCAGTTAACCTTGTTGGTTTCTTTCTTTCCTTATGTTTAAGCAAGTAATATATCCCCTTCTTATGTTTAACTGTATATTTATCTACTCCTTTCCTGCTGTCTTGCAAAATCTCGTGCTTTACACCTAAATCTTACTGTCACTTCCGCCAACGTGGTCGGTCGGTTTGCAATCAAATTTCCGGCTATATGGTGTCAGCCGTTCCTGTTTCCTTCGTTGTTTGTGTTGTTCTCATTAGAATTACAAACCTCAATTATACAGTTTTTTGTTCTGTTGGCGCAACTTTCCTTTCTTACCAGCTTTACCACGAAAGGCCGTACGCGCTCCTTCCTCGCATCCCCAAATCATATGACAATACAAGCGTGCACGCCGAGTGCGCTGCGCACGTTGCTTGTACCCCGGAAGTTGCAATAAAACCGACGCGATCCACCGATTTTGCTTCACTTATCTTTCACCAAACTTATCGGTCGGGTCGGAAACTTTCCTACCCGTTTGGCCTTCTCTCTTCTTGGTCCGCGCATCGAACTCGGCGCTGAGAAGCAGAAGAATTAACCAGACCAGACGATCATCATCTCACTCTGAGCAATTCCTTGTCTTTTTTCCAGTCGGTGTAACATCATCCTAATCAGTCAACATGGTAAGTGTGTCAGACCGCCAAGCGTAGAAGTACTTAAACTGTCAATCAATCAACCAATTATCAATTGGTTAAAATCAATTAGAATGCACCCAGGGCTGAATTTAAATGAGAGGGGAGGGCAGTGTTTGCAGTGGGCCCTTGTAGACGTTGCTAACTGGTGTCGATTTAGCAAAATATAAGCATAATCATGTCAATCTTTGCAATGATTATTTCGACCATGCATTACTGCAAGGTATGGTTAAGAACCCATCTTATCCAAACACTGAGAAAAGAACATGCTTCCAAGAATATGAGAGTCTTCAATCAAGTAATTTCTTGGTATTCACCAGAATATCTTTATTTAAATAGAGCAACGTGGTCACGGGTAGTCTACAGACACGGCTTTGGTAAAACTTCCGATTGAAAAATGTTTGTCGGGTGTGGTGTTTCCAGTAACTGTTGGTCATCGCAAAATGTATACTGGTTCTTTGCAAGAGATTTCTCTTTCTTACATCGTGCATTATACACCTTTTGTTGTGCTATAATCCGGATGGAACACAGATTTGAGTATATTCCATTCTGTACGTGTGACATTGATCTATTGCTGATCATAGCTTTTCACGTTGGGGGCGTGGTTGTGAATGTAAATGGATATTCACGTTGTCTTTCAGATGAATTGTGCATGTACTTCCGCGTATCAAAATAATGCGGGAATATTAACGATTCAGTAAAAAACAAAAATAAATAAAGAAAAAAAACGTGGAGCTAAGAAAAGTCCAGATAAAAAAACTTTTAAATTCAAAGGCCGCATATCCCCTTTGCAAAAGTCACGAAAAATTGAATGGTTGAAGAATAATGCCTCCCAACATCGAGTATGTAATCTTACTGTAATACACCTCATAGTTTGAAAAAGAAAGAAAGAAAGAAATTGAAAATTAATTCCATGTCACTCACGAACACACTCCTCTTTTGTACCGGGAAAAACGAATAACGTTTTTTTTTTTTTTTTTTCGGAGTCTGAACAAATTCTTGGAAAATCTACAGTACAATCAATTTTCCCCTTCCATTATAAAAGAGTTTCCAGTTTAATAGTTCTGAGGAAGGGTCTAAATTACTTACCTCTAAAATATTCCAGCTTATTAAAGAAATCTATATTTCAGGATTGCAAAAGGGACACACGATCTAAGTACAAGACTAATCAGGTAATGCGGAAAAACGGTGAAAGGGGGGCTTTTTCATCTCTCCCCATCCATTCAGAAAATGAGTAATAAAGACGAATTTATGTGACATAGTAATGCGGAAGGATTGCAAGAAAAAAAAAGTGATAAAAGACCCGACCTATGCTTTGCACTTTATAAAATGATTATGATCATCGAGTGGTGAATTTCCGAATCTTCATAATTTGTAGAAAAGAAAGAAAAGGAAAAGGACACTTTGTGATTGAGGAGACACCACAAGAAAAAAAAAAGAATTAAAAAAAAAATGATCTGAATACATCAGTGCGTGCCTGCGTATGGCTTTCGGATTGTGACGAGTGCATGCAATTGTTACTGATCAAAAAGTCGATTCATTTTACTTTTAGGCCAGACATTATTCGAAAGGAATTATGGGTTAAGTCCTGTGATTCTCAATAAAACGAAAAGATGAGTCTAGAAAGGCTTTGTAGCTTTATGAGAATGACGTGAATATTTGTTTTGTAAGTGTGGTCCTCGAAATAACATTACCTACACAAAATGTTATTTTTCATTAAGCCTTACTATTCTAAGTCTGTAAATGGATTTTTATAATGGCAACAATCAACTCTCTTTGGCCTGTTTTTCTCGTCGAATAATTACATCGATGTGTCCAAATCTTGTTGTATAACGAACTGTATACTAACAGTGACAAATTCCACTGAATTCGTTCAGAGAACAGCTGCATTGCTGTAATAGCACTACACTGACCTTTTTTTTTTCATTCACAGATTGTGATAGCAATGATTTTGAATTAATTCCCATTGTGTTTTTATGACAATGGCTCATTAATCATTCCTTTGTTGATTAAGAATTTAGCAAAATTGTCGCCTCTTTCTTTTTTTCATAGCGTGAGATGATTTCTATCTGGGGCTCAATTTGGGCGTACCACTGATATCGATAACGCATTTGCAAGTTAGTTCGAAATCACGCACAGAAAACAATAATCATTCCCTAAACTGAGTCTCCCCGCGCACGAAGAATGGGAGAGGACGAGCATCGCTGACCTTCCGACCTTCCGGAACCGCCTCATTTTTCGAATCCCAAGGTACCCTGGGATACACCACGTGACCTGCAACTACTGCAACTGCTGCTCCTCGCGTTCGATCGAGCAGGTTCCGTCAACAGGAAATCCTAGTTGAATCTGCAGGATATGATAAAGTCATTGCCACGAGAGTTAGGGGGCCGGGACACAATGATACTAGGGGATATGCTTGCGGATTAAAGGACGCACAGGTGGCTAGATGATTAATTTGAAAAGGAAGTAGACTTTGATTGCAAAATTTCACTGGAAAGGGTAGTTGATTCTACTGAATAGATGAAACACACTGCATAAACACCCGGGATAGACACCCACATAATGATAAAAGCAGAACAATGACTGGTGTGGTTCAAGAACAGCGATTTATTTTTATTTTTCTTCATCAGATCCGACGTGGCTTCCCGGTCTTTTAAACGCGTTTGATATTTCTAAAAGGAAAAAAAAAAACTTATACTTCCCAGGTATCTTTTGAATACGCATGTTTCTTCCTCCGCGGTTCACATCCTTCAAGTTAAGACTCTTTAACCATAACCCCTTGTGTGCTATGAGTACTGAATTCTCACAGTAAACCCCATAGCATTATAAAAACTGTTCAAAGTTCGTTGCACAGAGAGGGTTAAAACATGACAAGCACACGCCTGACTGTATGCAGTAAAATCATCGCAAGAGGTCACCTACTTCAGTTATGGTTTAATGAGAAAAATACTGATATCCCCTTGTATTTTAGGCCTTACTGCAAAAATGTTATATTATGGTAGGATGTTTTGTGATACAATTAACAGACCTACATATATGCATCAAATGTGATATCTGGAACATTTTTTTAAATCACTGTTCCGAAAGGTAATCAGGACCTTTAACATAATCATCCTGTTGATGTTACATAATGTTTCAAAGAGTTGTATGATATAATTCATTATTACTAGAAAATGAATGAAAACATGAAGAACTATGTCATGAAAAGATACTATCTTGACTAGATGAAGTTTGTCGAATGTATCAATAAACGGCGAGCCATTACTCTTCGCCATACGTCTTTCAAAAAGCTATGCTACATCGTAGACTTACATAGATATCAAAGTCTGATATGTTGTGGAATCTATCTGTGGAACAGGAAAAAAAAAAGAAGCTTCAATTGCGAAGTTATCAACACTCAGAAGTCCGGTACGCTAAACCGCACTACACACTCTCACTCACTACCGTACTATTCAACATTCACCGATCAAACGCCAAGATACTCAAACCAAATTTAAGGAAAACAAATTGTTTGTAATCTGTCAAGTATCATAAAGAATACTAATCGGTAACCCTGAAGCTGCAACATTTGGACTGAACTCTAGCAACTGTCCTTATTTTTGCTCGTTATGTTACGGGGCGAATAGGTTGGATGTGTACCACAGCAAAGCCATATGGCATGTGGTAGGCGACAGAGAAAAGGGGACCTGTCACAAAGTTCGGATAGATATCCAACTCTCCGTAATTAGGCAAATCCCGTCTGGCCCCGTCCCACTGTGTGTGGAGGAAGTGATTCAATGCACCCAATTTAAAAAGAAAGCAAGTTCTTATTCATGCCCCTTGCCTAGACAGTTGCGCCCTACACAACATCTGCCATGAACACCCGCTAGATTATCCTCCGCTTGCTGTCCTGACAAATTTTCGCGTTGCACGAATACATCGAACGTTTGTGCGACGGATTATTATATTCTACCCGTGCCCGGATTATGCCGTTTTTACGCAAAATTTGCCATCGAATTACTTCGTAAGGATACACAGTTCTACTTTGCCAAAACGTCGAGAGGGCGTTGATATTTGATAGTACTTTGGAGGAAACATTTTTTTTTTCTAGTGTGTTTCATCATCATGGAGAAGATAACGAAACTCTACACTCAGCAAACCCCGCAGGTAAAGAGCTCGCGAGCATCAGTTTACACGCTAACAAAACTCTTATGAAATGCGTTTCGGTTTCACATTAAATCATAACGTGATGCTGGGAGTGATGTAGCAATGAGTATTCTGCATCTATGTCGCCTGCCTATCAATTTCATGTATTTGATGTGTGTTCATCCATTTGCACTGCTGTTTGTATACTCAGTATAGCGATAAGGTACAACTGTGCATATTTATTATATTAGTGCGCGCGTTCGTTTTATCTTATCGTGTGTGCGTCTTTTCACATTGTGTGTGTCTTGGTGTCCGTTCTGAAAACTTTGCCGAAAGTTCGTGCGAACTTTTTTGCATCGTTTTGATTGTCTGTCTTTTCATCTTATGTGACTAAGACTTGGATTTTATTAT
The DNA here is from genome assembly GCF_040938485.1 of Diadema antillarum. NCBI lineage: Eukaryota > Metazoa > Echinodermata > Echinoidea > Diadematoida > Diadematidae > Diadema > Diadema antillarum. The sequence continues at coordinate 3,912,073 of NW_027271001.1, read as the reverse complement.
AGGAGGTCTCCAGTCGCTGTAGCCACCCAAGCAATTTGAAATAGCGCCATCATTTGACAGACTTTTCGGTCCAATAATGAGAACGCGTTGCTTTTACCATAAATCGACAAAGTACGCTTTAATGAATCCACTCGTCTCTCACATGCTCCCTTCCTTCAAATAATGCTGATAAATTTAAAGTTTCGACTTTTGCACTTGTAACAGTACACGACTTTATCTCTGACAAGTTTCAGCTATAGACGATGAGAGGACTTGGCGTGATTATGAGTGGGGATAATGCCAACCCCCCCCCCCCCCCCCGCGCTCACCGCTCGAAAAAAAAAGAAAGAAAAGAAAATGTTTTTGCGCTGTTCAACATTGCATAGCCAGAGCAAAATCATGATTGTGGTTTGGCGATTTGCATCAGGATGTACATGCCCGAGACTATCAAGGAAATAACCAAAGTTTAAACATCACAAAGCCTGTATTCCCATCTTTGTCAACGTGTAAAATTTAATGACAATGACGTCAATGATTGCCTTCAGTCAGAATTTCAAGTGCGCCCTCTCTCGAAGGGTAACATGGGTTGGTTGGTCGTGACCGGATGCCACGGGTTTCCTCCTACTCCAGAATGCTGTCTAGTTCACCTCAGTGATTTCATAACTCCATTGCACACAGGATGGTTGGGGTTTTATTTATCTCTCTATACATTGTCCCATTTGCTCGAATGTAGACAATATTTTGTTTTTATGAGCACCCATTAAAGGACAAGATTACCTTCATAGACATATGGGTTGAGTGAATGCAGTAATATTAGTAGAGCACATCAGTGAGAGTTTGAGGAAAATCGGACAATCCGTTCAAAAGTTATGAATTTTTAAAGTTTCTGCTCACTCAAGGCTGGATGAGAAGACTACTATAGCTTGTGATGTCACATGAGTACAACGGTATAAAGAAAGAACAAAGAAAATTCAACATATTCTCACTTTTCTCGCATAACAAAAGAACACTTGACTTTTCTCTTTCAGAAGGCAGGGGGAATAATATTACCCTTAACATATGTCAGTAACAAGTCTTAGAAATGTGCACTTAATTCAAAAAGTAAAGTTTTGTGAAATTCTCTTTTTATTTTCTTTATATGGTTGTACGCATATGACATCATACACTATAGTAGTCTTCTCATCCAGCAGTGACTACGCAGATACTTTAAAAATTCATAACTTTTGAACGGATTGTCCGATTTTCCCCAAACTTTCACTGATGTGTTCTACTAATATTGCTGCATTCACTCAATCCACATGTATATGAAGGTGGACTTGTCCTTTAAGGATTTCGAATGTGCCTTTTAAAGACAAGTCCCGTGGAGATATTGAAGGTCCCCTGGAATGTGATGAAGAAAGCATGTCACCATTTTCTTCTTTTTGATGTTGAAGAAAATTAGTCAAATTGAAGGTAAAAATGTTTGCTAGTGAACTGAACAAATCTTAACAATGCATGAAGAACTTGCGCCTCTCTCTAAGTCAAAAGGATAATAATGCTACATATCAGAGTAAACAGTTCTGAGTCGAACGTTGAGTTTGCTTTTTCTTTAAATGTTACGAGACTCACTGTCCGCCATCCGATTAATATCCTCCTTTTCATCCTTTGTTACCATGACAGCGCGAATGCATCTCCATCCACGTGGGCCAAGCCGGTGTCCAGATGGGCAACTCGTGCTGGGAGCTGTACTGCCTCGAGCACGGCATCCAGCCCGATGGCATGATGCCGAGTGACTCCACGCCGGGCGCCGAGAACGACGCCTTCAACACCTTCTTCAGCGAGACCGGCTCGGGCAAGCACGTGCCCCGCGCCGTATTCGTCGACCTCGAACCCTCCGTCGTCGGTGAGTCGTATGGAAAAGCACACACACACACACACACACACACACACACTCATTTAAAAAAACCGCATATAAATGGACAAGTGGTTATACACAACTCTGGAACTTTAGGAATATTTCTAGTCAAATTGCTAGTTATGGTAATCGAATAGAAGAACGGCATAACAGGACGCTGGTACATTGTAAGTTAGGGACATATACATCTACTTTCTAAATGTATTTTACTGTCATTACATTAGATTCATGGCTTACTGTAGTAGCTGAGGTCATTTTTGTAGGCTTATTGTTGTTGGTTTTAATCTTTTGATGTCCTCATTTTTAAAAAGTATGTTGCTGTCAAGGCATAAAAAGATAGTATTCATTTATAAAGATATGAGGCTGTCAAATTTGGTAGAAAGATCAATACATCCCAATGAGTTAAATGCATACGAAGGTTAAACCTTTTTGCTGGTGCCCTTTATTTCTTATGTAACTAGCTATGTTTTGGTGGGTTGTTTTTGTTTTTTTCAAATAAGAGGTTCATTGATTATGTCCATACGATCTATGTTCCCTGTGATCAGGATAAACGGAATTGATGTACCATAATGTATCGGAATGGTATGATATTAAATGGATGCACTCTCTCTTTCTCGCATGGTTGAATTACGTGATTAGATGAGGTCCGTACCGGAACCTACCGCCAACTATTTCACCCTGAGCAGCTGATCACTGGCAAGGAGGATGCCGCCAACAACTACGCCCGTGGTCACTACACCGTGGGACGTGAGCACATCGACACCGTCATGGACAGAATCAGGAGACTGGTGAGTTGATACACGACTTTCTTCTTAATCTCTTCCTCCTCCTCCTCCTCCTCCTCCTCCTCCTCCTCCTCCTCCTCTCCTCGTCCTCCTCCATGCCTTCAAGCTCTATAATTCCAACATCTTTACCTGCAGTATGATTTCGATTTCCGGAATTTCCAGAAATTCTATATGACCGGGTTTTTGCTTTGTATACGCTTGCTTCTTAGTTGGTCAATATGCTAGCCTGTTACTGTTTTTCGCATTGTGTATCATGTCTCCTTCCTCTGAGTGTTAAGTTATTGTCAACTTTAATGTTACCTTAGCTGTCCATGAGTCATAAGAACTTTGCTAACGGGTCTGATGAACAGCCGCATTTTCCGAAGCATTATAGATGACGGGAAATGATCAGATATATATGGAAGAATAGTGCTCAATATTGCTCAAATTGATGAACAAAAGTTATTGGTTACCGAGTATGTAAGCCGTAGCAGTGCAATGACATGTTATTTGACTTGCTTCTGCTCCCCAGGCTGATGCCTGCAGCGGTCTTCAGGGATTCCTCATCTTCCACAGCTTTGGAGGCGGAACCGGGTCAGGGCTAAACGCTCTCCTCATGGAGCGTCTCTCTGTCGACTTCGGCAAAAAGTCCAAGCTCGAGTTCGCCATCTACCCTGCCCCTCAGGTCTCCACAGCTGTTGTCGAGCCATACAACTCCATCCTGACTACTCACACAACTCTTGAGCACTCAGACTGTGCCTTCATGGTCGACAACGAGGCCATCTACGACATCTGCCGTCGCAACCTCGACATCGAGCGCCCCAGCTACACCAATCTGAACCGTCTCATCGGCCAGATTGTGTCCTCCATCACCGCCTCTCTGAGATTCGATGGTGCCCTGAACGTCGACCTGACGGAGTTCCAGACCAACTTGGTGCCCTACCCACGTATCCACTTTCCGTTAGTCACCTACTCGCCCGTCATCTCCGCCGAGAAGGCCTACCACGAGCAGCTAAGCGTACAGGAAATCACCACTGCATGCTTCGAACCAAACAACCAGATGGTGAAGTGCGATCCTCGTCACGGCAAGTACATGGCCTGCTGTCTCCTGTACCGTGGTGACGTCGTCCCCAAGGATGTCAACGCCGCCATCGCTACCATCAAGACCAAGCGCACCATTCAGTTCGTCGACTGGTGCCCAACTGGTTTCAAGGTCGGCATCAACTACCAGCCACCAACCGTCGTACCCGACGGCGATCTGGCCAAGGTCCAGCGTGCCGTGTGCATGCTGAGCAACACCACGGCCATCGCCGAGGCTTGGGCTCGCCTCAACCACAAGTTCGATCTGATGTACGCCAAGCGTGCCTTCGTCCACTGGTACGTGGGTGAGGGTATGGAGGAGGGAGAGTTTGCCGAGGCCAGGGAAGATCTGGCTGCCCTCGAGAAGGACTACGAGGAGGTTGGAATCGACTCCATGGATGGCGGAGAGGAAGACGATGACACGGACTATTAGACCAAGCGTGACAATCTCCCCGGGGGAACGCACGAAGTCTTCCTGCACCATTCGTTGAACAAACAACGCTGCACGTTTGAAACCACCACCTGCACTGAATTAATTAACCATACTGCACCAAAGTCATTACATCATTCTTCGTCACATATGCATGTTTGTTTGTGCCTCCTCAGTCGTTTTCAGATCATCTAATTGGTTATTTGTTTGTTTGTTTTCACGTTTTTAGATGTTCTTAAGTGTTCAGTAGATCATGAAGAAACAAAAAAAGAAAGAAGAAGAAATGCTATGTAATTCTTGCCAATGTCTTTCTACGAGTAACCTAGAGGTCCCACATTTGGCGCAGTCTGCTACGACTTCCCGCTCAGTTTGTGAGGACTCCCTCTACGTTCCGTAAGATCGCATTTTGAAAATTATGCAATAACGTAATGATGATTATTCCGTGTAAACACGGTGACCATGCAATTATTATGATTTGTATTATGTTGAAATATTGTGCAAGTGTTGACTCTACGTATGTTTCGTGATGTCCTGTTATGGGCAAAAGTCAATAAAATATTGTGAAAGACACTGGTGCCGTGTGATTTACCTTCGCTGATCCTTGAAAATAATGAGAAAACATTACTTTAATGACGCATACAGTATTAACGTACTGACGTACGCAGACACAGACACAAACACACACACACACAAAAAAAAACTTCACACTCATAAACATATATCTACATATTTACGCGTATATATAAGTACATATGATATACTCATAATTGTGCATGTATGAATGCATGTATGCATAATTATTAGGCATATGTGTATATATAATTTTGTATATATATCATATATATAACATAATAAAGAATTGGATACTATGGGTCTCTTGTTTATATATATATACATATATACATATATATATATATATATATATATATATATATATATATATATATATATATATATATATATATATAAGGCTTAGTAACATCTTCAATCTACTAAGTTTCTCAAGCGATACAGACTTAGATTCCAAAATTAGGATTATTATCATTATCATGAATCACAGATAAATGCTGATAAATATGTAGGGCCTACAGCTTGGCAATATGCAAATTTGTAATGCATGTTCCAAGTTATATTGAGAGGTAAATATATATTGCATAATAGAGATGGATAGATAGATAGATAGATAGATAGATAGGTAGGTAGATAGAAAGATAGATTGATAAATAGATAGATAGATAGATAAATAGATAGATAGATAGATAGATAGATAGATAGATAGATAGATAGATAGTAGATAGATAGATAGATAGATGGATAGATAGACATAGATAAATGGATAGATAGACAGATAGAGATACACACATACGCATATATATATATATATATATATATAGATATATATATATATAAGACTACAATTGAAATAGAGATATAAGAAAGAAGCAAGAGAAGAAAAAATATAAATGCATATAAAATGTATTAATTGAATAGTGCATGACGTCATTTCCAAAGAGAGAAAAAGAAAGAAAGAGAGAGAATACGGGAAGAGAGACAGAAAAAGAAAGTGAAATGAGAACGAAAGTAAGAAAGGAGCCGCGAAGTGAGAGACAAATTAGAACTTACTGTTTTTCTGTGCTCAATGTGAAGACAAGGAGTATGGCAGAGTACTGGGGTGTCTCATGCCTGTAAGCCGTTGAAAACGGACGGGGGCTGGGTAAATTCAGGGAGGCACCTCCCTGGTAGATTATGTTTTACCAAGGGCGTGCCTAATACCTCCGTGGTTTTGCATAGAAGGGACTGAATATCTACGATGATTATCAGATGATATGAGGCATTCAAATACGTAGCAGATTGATGATAAATATTTGTTTACACCCGTAGCAAAGCAAAATAACGTGGGGAGGGGTTACAATTCGATGAACTGCAATTTGAAAAGGTTGGTCTTTTCTAGAGCGTCATATTACCTCGTCTAGCTGGCCAAGGTTAAGTGTCAAATTATATTTTAGTGCAAAATTTCTTGGCAGACACCCTACCCTAAACAAGCATTTGGAAGTAAAATAATGCATACCAGCCACCTCTGTAATCTACAAACGACTGACAAATGTAAGGGAGGGTTGTAAGTGAGATCAGCTGCTGCTCTCAGAGTACTGACCCCGACTATCATCTACCAGCTCAGGTGATGACGCATTAATTATGAATCATTATAGGTTTGTCGACGAGCGCACGACCGATTAACGACATCGCCACGGCTGGTTACGGCAATGGTGGGTCGTCAACACCGGCTGGTCATCTCAGACTAATTCCATTCAGTTATAAGAGCTATCCCTGTTTGTTAGGCTAGAGATGCCTGTCCTCTGATCTCATTTGTGTTGGTGAGATCAGGGAGATGGAAGAGAAACATGCCGCGCTCAGCAATACCTTCGAGTTGAATCAGGTCTGACTGGTCGCAGTGTTACTGAACGTGGTTGATGCATTACTCATGCGAGGTGGGATCCCCATTCCCAAGAGCGCCCCCTTTGACTATATACTGACAGCAGCAAACCACTCGGTACTCGATGGGTGTTTTCCGACGGCGTTTTCATTGGAGCCAATCAGAAATAGCCGAGCACATCGTGGATAACATTAGTCTTTGAAAATAAGCACAATATCACCCGTCATGCAGAAATGCAATACTGACGAAGCTGCAGACACATGGGAAGCATTGACCGTTCATGTGCGTTTTCCAACAAATTTCTTTGTTTTGAATCAGATTTATCATTTTTCAACCAGATCTTTCAATCATTCTAACTTCGTACGACCGTACCTAAATAAACGATTATCAGAACTGCCACCATAGAGTATCGATTACAGCAACACAGTGTAATGCGAGTATGTGATCACTCTGCACTTTTTCGGGGTTATCCAAGAGAAATTAAGAGAAGAAGAGGGAAACAAGATTACCTGAATGTGGAGATAGAGCCGCGATAGACGATTAGATGTAGATATCGAGATTATAATCATACGAGAGATAATTATACATAACTAGACGGACATTGATATCGATTGCTATCGACCGCATCACGCAATTTGCCTTTGAATGCATTTTGATATCTGCAGGGAATGGCGGAAATAGGGTCTGAGTATGGAGACTATGCTTCCTTCCAATCCTGATAGGACGGCACTCCTCACGGAACAGCAGATATAAAAGTCTTCGCAGCTGCGACTCCCGATTCATTTACCTCTGCGAAGTCCGTTGCCGTTCTTTACCGCAGCCACGGAACAAGGAGAGAGAGAGGGAGAGAGAGAGAAAGGAAGAGAAGAGAGACAGAAACATATCCACAGGCACCAATATCATAATTTTTACTCTACTGGATCGAGCTGGGATTTTTTTTTTTCTATCTCTCGGGCCAAAATTGAATCACTGAATCACGGCATCCTGAGACAAATTTGCATCGATCGTCAGTCTACCGATTTCTTCTTCCTTCTCAGCGAATTGATTCCGAAATAGTAACACAATGGTGAGTAGATTCGTGCATTATTTTTGTTCTACTGGATTTCCCCCCGTTGTTGCCATTATTGTATTTGTCGCTTTGTGAGTTCTGAAGTGAGGTGCATGTGCAGTGATCATTCATCCAATATTGACTTTAAGACGCTTCAGTAAAAGTGAACACTCATTCATGAAAATTTGATACACGATTGTGTATTTCTCAGCCGTTACCATCCTTCGTTTAAGTAGGAATTCAGGCTTTGGAATCGTTGTTGTTGTTGTTGTTGTTGTTGTTGTTGTTGTTGTTGTTGTTGTTGTTGTTGTTGTTTTGTCAAAAAACACATTCCTCTTTCTGATCAATAAGATTGGTGAAATTGCGTCTTCATTATTATCTACATTGATTGTGATTGTCTATTGCCTGCGGCTTTATACATATTATATTAGAGTTTTCGAGACTTTTGGAGTGGGTAGTTTTGAGATCGCATGTTGGTCTTCTTTTCCTCAAAGACGTCATCAATTTCGTAGAGGTTTGCTTTATGTTTGTGTAATGACCTAACGATAAATTGTATTATAAGGAGAGTATGAATACGAAGAATAGATTAAAGCTTCCATTGTGGTATCAGGTTACTATGGCTTTTGTAGCTGTATAAGTTAATATTGATTAAGAAATCGATGAATATGATCATCAGGTATTGGGTGAATTCAGTATGTTCTGCACATATGACAAACAGCCTAAAACACAGACAGAAACTACAAAATAATTTTCATTGTTAACGCGTTAGAATAAACAAAATGCAACACTAACTTGAATCGTATTCTTCCATGAACCACAAGTACTGTTTGTATGTCTTTTGCAGACTTGGTAAGTCCCTCGGAGCATGAATCCGACGCCATAAATGTATCAAATTACGACGCTTATTTGCATGTTTCTTCCTTGTTTGGATAGGGAAGAAGGAAATTGGAAAAGAAATTTCTATCATTTCACCGGAATTTCTGAGAGGTTATAGGGGAAATTAGTTAAGGGAAGAGCTAGCTTGAAAATTCTCAGGAAACATATTCAGTCAAAGAAGAAATAGTCTTTGATTTAATGTTTATCCAGACTCGACTAAAATGTCTATAGTTTGATTTAATCATTACGTTTAAGCTCCAAATGTCAAGAATCTTTCCTCTGCCACTTTTCGTTATGACTTAAACATTTCAGGGATCTCACTTTTGGGGGTTATTGGGACTACTTAAATTCCTTCATCAAGAGAATTCTTTATCCATAGGGGGAACATGATGTGCAGATTCAGGGAATATTGGCAGCTTTACAATCATGAGTTGAATGACTCCACGCCGCCCAGTCTAAATCCTTCTGTGACGTATTTTTGGCGGACCAATATTTCCTAATGACTGCTCAAGAGTTGTTTACTCATATAGATTCAAATGTATCAAGAACATCACTCAACGTAGACACATCGTTTAGATATTCAGGAGAACGTTATGCTTGAGCGAAAGGAAAGAACGTTGAAGAATCCACGCGTCGAATGCGAACGCTGCATGGTCGACGATGTTTATGGAAGGATTAAATATGTCAATGTTTACATTGGTGTATAATTTGTTGATTGTCTGGATCGCACCTTGGTGTCAGGTGTTTGTAAACCCCCTGACTCACCTGGAGGTGAGGTTGCGATTTTCTTCGCGATAGTGCGTCTCTTTAATACCGGTCTTCCACTGGCGAGACAGGGCCACCATAATAGTGTGTAATGTCCTAAGTGACCCGCTTGAGGACGCGTCCGACCCCCACGTCGTGTTCCACACTGTGACATCACAATGATAATGCTAGATACAGGACACGTCGGTCACATGTCTATCGGATTCGCCGAACGTCTTTAATCGTTATGTTATACGATATTATGAATACCTGAATAAATGCATTATCAGAACTTTGTCCAATGTCATAAATTATAGAAAGGTCAAACTCGTTAACGTTTTACACGTACTTTTGTTCGCTTTTATTATGTTTCCATCAAAATAAAAAGATTGAAGGGTGGGGTTAGAACCTGTATAGCTCGCAAGAAAAGACTCGCTTAACCCGTGCTATGCCAGGAACTTTCGGCTGTGTAAACAACTGTATGGGGTTTTCTGCCCCAACGGCATCAAAGCACACAAAGGGTTAAAAAAAAGATCCTTTCTCTTTCCTCCAGTTGACTTTAATACAGAGGGTATAAACCCTTTCCAACGGAACAGAGAACTCTTCCCTGGAGTCTATTGATAGGTCAGGATTAAGAAGAAGTCATGAAATTTCCAGGCGTCTTCAAGAAAAAAAAAAGTAATATCTATCACAATCATATAGAAGCAAATGTCATGACGACTTCACATCCCTTCACATCCCTTTCCATCGACTTAGATATTGATGCTTTTTTGAGTCTACAAAACTCCTTTGCAAATAACCGGACAAGAACTAGAAGCAGGTAAACCCAATCAACTGGTTATTCCACAATCCAACGCTCAATCTCATCTATTCTCATATTTTCCCCAAAGGGCAAGAGAGTGGGTATATTATTCTCTATTTAATAAAGAGCTTACATCAATAATAAGCACAAATGCCTTCAAAACAGCTCCACAAAAGCACTTGCATTTGGACTTAGCGGCACCCCATTCACAGTCACGTTCTGAGTGATGCTCAACCTGAGCTTTTCAGAGTAACAGATCCAGATCCAGATCCAGATCCAGATCCAGATCCAGATCCCTTGTCTCGAGCATCTCGTAGGGTTGCATAAATATCTTCTGTAAAGTTCGTCTCTCCCTCTGCGCCCCCTTTCTCTCTCTCTCTCCCTCTCTCTCTCTCTCTCTCTCTCTCTCTCTCTCTCTCTCTCTCTCGTAAAGAATCAAGAGCATATCCATCGTACCTGAGTTACTGTAGAGTTGTAATGATTGCTGATGATGACTGTTTTTGTAAGAGAGAAACTGTCTCTACATCATTGAATAAAAACGTTTGATATCACGGACAAACTCGTGTGACAATGAGAATTTCAAAAAAAATGCTGATATGTGGCCGTCGAATCAATACAGCAAAAGGAACGGTAGACTTACAGCCATTAGCTTACACACTATACGGCCTCCAAAAGGTGGCTGACCAATGCCACGTGATCATGGGCTCTCCTTGTATTTAATCTTCACGATTTATTCCCACGAAAAACGTCCCTCTTTGGCTTTCAAATCTTCTCAAAACAAAGATTGCCCTATATATGACCATGATATGGGCGAGATAATGTACGAAGGATATTGCGCGATAGTACACAACTAATCCTTCCTGTGAGAAAAATTCAGTTGGTCCTACGATAGATACAATTAACGATACTCCGTATATGATACATGCTAGTGTTGAAGAACACACGGAGGTGATACGTATGTGACGTCACACTACATCTCAAGGTAGTCATCATCGCGAGGTACCCACAGAACGTCGAGTTCACACTATTAGTGTCTAAGATCACGAAGATGGGAAAACATTATTGAATGTTATTTTCAAATCATCTTCCTCATATTCTGTATGTGCATTCAATGCTTGTGTGTGTGTGTGTGTGTGTGTGTATGTGTTTTAACTCTAATATAATGTACCGATCGGAGTCAATTAACCTGAGCGCCATTAAAAAAGTGTCTTTATAATGTACAATTCTGATACACAAAGGGCGTCGCCAACAAAATCAATGATATATCTGTGTAGTGATAGTCGACGTAAACTGTTTGTATTATAGCACAGGATATTATATAGTGGCTCTTATCGTCTTAGTTCCTGCAAATATCCCAGGAAACTCGATATCTATTTCAAAAGAGTCTGTGGCTGAAACAATGACTTTCTACATAATTGTTCTATCTCCTGATTGGTGGAGAGACTCTGCCACGCGGTGTGTGAGTGCAAATGCTATTTTAAAAATTTTCCTAATGTAGATTAATCATGTCAATTGCTGTAACTGAAGTCGATGAATTCTAAGCTAAGGATTAGCCAGTGTTCGCGCAAATTTCTGAGCAAATATGGTAAGAGATTTACATGAAGAGTCATTCACTTTCAAGACACATAAATTGCTTCCGATGGTCACCTAAAAAGTCCTCTTGGTCACATAACTGAAGCGTCACTTCCGTGTAAGTTTCCATTCGTTGTGTGAGTAAAACTACATGCAGATACGTTACTTTCCTTTAATTTCTGTACCAAGATCCATACATCTTTTCTTTCCACTGAAATTATACAAAATAGAATATCCCTGAATATACAACGATATAATAGAGTATCCTTGCTACAGCCTTCGCGTTTAGTCAGAAGGGAAACATCGTGGACAGTCATTCTGAGAAAGCGACATTTTAACCACAAAAACGAATGGGATGAGAAGAAATCAATTGAGTTTGATTCATAATTCATCAACATTCAATATTTGTTGTGACTTAAATTGCTGTGAATACCTATTCCTTTTCTTTCAATTACTAAAGACTTGGGGGGGAGGATTCGTTTCACATATGTCACATCACACTGCCACAGCAGCTACTATGTACTGCATGCACACGGTGGGTGTCTTCATACGATATCATTTTACAGTCTGAACCAGCGCTTATTGGCATTCAAAAGCAAAAATAGAATCGGCGCGGATTGTGACCTCCAGGTGTATACCGCTGCCAACGTGTTGTGCACAAAGTCAGGATCATGTTGACTGTTTGGTCGAGAAAGGTTTAAACAGAGAGGAGGGAAGGGGGGGGGGGGGAGCTCAATACTTGAGACGTCGAGAGTAGGTGGATCGTGCAGCAATACACATTCGTTATGACAGCATACCGACAGTTAGCTATAATATCATTTTATCATTGGCGTTTAGTTACCCGCAGAAGAGGTCCTAAAGCACGTAGACACTTTAATGGTCATACCAATAACAATATCTTTAGCATCCCCCTTTTGTATTTCATGTATGTTTGTCTATATGTGTCTGTGTGTAATATCCGCCATGACATTTCCGTGCCGTGTTCCATGCGTCGGCCGAGTTTCGTTGTTATTGCAACGCACACTATGTCTCGATAAATTGGCTATGGTTCATCTTGTTATAGAACTAAGCATTTAGATTATGATTACTTTCAGTGACCCGTAAACACGTCAGTACCACGAGCCATATTATTCAACACGCCGTGATGGCTGCCTATGTGCGAAATAGAAAAATATGAAAAGGAGTTGATCGCGGGCGGTGCTGCATGTCATTTTGTAAAAGATTTCGTAGACAGACCAATATAAGATAGATGTTTACACCATCTTCGATTAAGTCTTTCAACTTTATTACTAGATAGACAGACACGTGCAACCCACTCATAAAAATAGGTATATAGGCCTATACCTCCCCGGCTAATCTCTGGCTTGTAGAACCTGTACTCTGTACGGAGTAGAGTACTTGGCATCATACACTTGCTTGCAAACATTTCGAACAAAATCAAAACTTGCCTAGTTTGTTCGGTTTGATTTTATTCTGGTATTTCATTTTTTTTTTTCAGGTTACAGTAACAAATAGGGTACAAATTATGAAGGAAAAAGTAAGATATACAAATGAATATGGAATTGCCAATCCCGTAACAATACTTCATAACATATAAGAATGTAGAGACATTTCATACTATATAATCATACGTAAATAAGGAAGAAAACGATACAGGAGACTGCCATCATAAGCAGAGCTTCGTCGGCTTTCGAGAACAAGCTCTTATTCTATATATACCTTGAAAGACAAAGGAGAAATACGTAGCTTCAGTTAACCGGGTAAGTTGTTCCAGACGTTTTCCTTCTCCATTTAATAGTCCTTTGTAACAATGATTACATTCCTTTGTATCAGGCGCTCACCTCGTTCATCGCAGAGTGTTTTTGCTGGCGTGATACCACATCTGTTATAGTTATTGACATTTTATTTGTTCGCAAGTGTATGCAAAGGCTGAACAGCCGATGGAGGGCGTATGTGAATACAGGCATATAAAAAAAGGGAAATTAATCATAATTTCTTGGTATCAAAGAGTGTTTCAAGATTAAAGGCACCCTCAACATGGGGTTCTCAGAAAGAATGGTGTTGTCTCACAACAGTTGAACCCAGCAAGTCGGGATGTCATTCTGCTGCAGAAGGATCATTATGCACTCATTTAAATTGGCAACTCTGAAATCTAATGCGTGAATCCAATAATTTTTCTTTTGCTGGCGTGATACAATCTGTTGTAGTTATTGACATTTTATTTGTTCACATGTGTTTGCAATGGCAGAACAGCCGATGGAGGGCGTATGTGAATACAGGGGAAATATTCACACACAAAAAAAAAGAATTGGGAAAAATAATCATAATTTCTTGGCAGCAAAGAGTGTTTCAAGATTAAAGGCAACCTCAACATGGGGTTCTCAGAAAGAATGGTGTTGTCTCACGACAGTTGAACCCAGCAAGTCGGAATATCATTCTGCTGCAGAAGGATCATTATGCACTCATTTAAATTGGCAACTCTGAAATCTAATGCGTGAATCCAATAATGTTTTTGCTGGCGTGATACCATCTGTTGTAGTTATTGACATTTTATTTGTTCACACGGTCGTGTTTGCAATGGCAGAACAGCCAATGGAGGGCGTATGTGAATAGGGGCAATATTGGAAAAAAATGGGAAAAATAATCATAATTTCTTGGCAGTAAAGAGTGTTTCAACATGGGGTTCTCAGAAAGAATGGTGTTGTCTCACAACAGTTGAACCCAGCAAGTCGGAATGTCATTCTGCTGCAGAAAGATCATTATACACTCATTTAAATTGGCAACTCTAAAATCTATTGCGTACATCCTATATTGGAGAAAGACCAGATAGGACCAAATAAATCCATCAAGTCTGCATGAAATCAAAAGAAAAAATTGCCAATGTGAGAGAACAGGATGTACTGTATAGCCTTTTGAAATATGTTGCCATTTTAAGGATCAGTCACAATTTTGCAACTGCACTAAATAATTGACTGTTTGTGACCAAGAATGGGCTCAATATTAAACAGAATGGTGGTTTTTTTTTCTTCCTCGCGCAAAACTTAGAATAGATAGTAGTAAATAGGCCTATATGTATATACTTTGTGCAAAAACAAACAAACAACAACCAAGGTGCTTATTATGATTGTTGTGATCATGTGACATTTGAGGTTATGCCAAAGCAAACATTTGAAACAAATTGCTCGCGCAATAAGATATTGCGATTGGATATCAGATATATAGGCAGATAGGCGACACGTGCTGAACCCACGCGATGTATAAGTGAAACAATGCGATGTTCTGCATTGCCCCATGCAGACACAACACGCATGTCGCGTGCAGACTGCGAAAGACAATGCACCCCTCCCCAACGGCACAAAACGAACATTACACATCGATACAAACATTATAGTAAGAGCGGTGGGCTATAGCTGCGACCAAAATGCACATGCACAAAAAGCAGATCGAAAGTACTTTTGAATTACCGGATAGTACACACACTTCTTTTTGAAATAACGGCATATTCCTCTCTCTCTCTCTCTCTCCCTCTCTCTCTCTCTCTATCTCTCTCTCTCTCTCTCTCTCTCTCTCTCTCTCTGTGTGTGTGTGTGTATGTGTGTTTTGTTTTCTTAATCACCTTTTGTAGTGCTGGATACGAGAGGGCCGACGGTACTGTAAACATTTTTATTTCGATCCTGGGCAGTATATATGAGATGATAAAAAACAGTAGATAGCGTGCAGCGGAATCGAAAATAAAGTATATAACCTAACAAACGATGGTTCAATTTACTTTTCCCTTCGTTTAAGATTATATATCCACGTTTCTCACATGACCAGACACAAAGTGAACACATGCAAGTTTGGAACATAACGGTTTATGGGTAATGCATAGCAATATGTAAAGCACCAGCCGTAAAGTAAGCGAGCATACTACCATCTGTCTACGCAAAGGTCATAATCTGGGAGGTATATATTATAGGTTTATTATATTATATTATATCATATTATAATATATCATATCATATTATATTTTATTATATTATGTTACATTATATTATATTATATTATATTATATTATATTATATTATACTATACTATACTATATTACATTATACTATATTATATTATATTATATTATAATGTATATTATATTATATCATATATATATATATATATATATATATATATATATATATATATATATACATGAATTATAAACCGGGGAGAATAAACAATTTAATGTGTCTGTAGAGTTCGACATAACGTAATATTTTGTGCGTAACTGTGTGTGTGGGAGGAACCTACTAAAATCTAATATCACATATCTCTAGAGTCCCTTATAGAAGAGAAAAAAAGGGATAAAGACTGAGGCACAAACGGCGACAGTTGAACATAAACGGACACACACACACATTATATGATATGATATCCACTCACGAGTGCATGCAACATACATAATATGCATTATTCAACTATACTTCGTCAATCTGCACCTCATTTTGTCTAGACAGACAAGTCCGTCTGCTTAATCGCATCGATCCGTAGAATGCCGTGTTGTAATTCCTCTGTATTTTCTATTTTGGCGGCTTTGAGGCAAACGGAGAACAGGAGGGGGAGGCAGAGTAGCAGACAGAGATATAGAAAGGGAAGAGAGAGGGGGTGGGGAACACAGAAGGAGATAGATAGACAGAAAATCAGAGAGAGAGAGATATATACCATTGCATAGAGACAGGGAGAACGAAAATAATAATGAAGAAAAGATGATGATGATGATGATGATGATGATGATGATGATGATGATGATGATGATGATGATGGTGAAGGAGAAGAGGAGGAGGAGGAGGAAGAAGAAGAAAATGATGATGTTGATGATGATGATGATGATGATGATGATGATGATGAAGAGGAGGAGGGGGAGGAATAAGAAGTAGAAGAAGAATTAAGGAGAAGATGAAGAAGAAAATGAAGGAGAAGTGAAAGATGATGACGAAGAAGAGGAGGAGGAAGAAGAAAAAGAAGAAAAAGAAGAAGAAGAAGAAAGAGGAGGAGCCGAAGCAGAAGAGAGCGAAAGACACAGCGCATAAAAAGATAAAAAGGAGACATAGAAAGAAAGACACAGAAAGAAAATATGACAGAGATAGCCGAAAGAGAGAAAGACAGAGGAAGAGAGGGGGAAAGAGAGGAATGTGTATGTGTGTGTGTGTCCTCCTGTCTGTCTTTCTGTCTGTTGAGGAACAGAAAGATGAGCAAGCCGCAGAAGATACTAATATCACTGCCGACTGCCAGCTCACCAGCAGACCAGTGCACATAATCAACGGGTATTTGTAGACATGCTTAACATTATTCGGGCTTGAACATTCAGTTGCCATGGCAACTCGTTTCTTACCGGGGGCTCAGAAGTTCAGCCGTCGTTTTCCCCCGTAATGTATTTTGCAGGTGAGGTGGCATTCATGTGTCATAGTCGAATTAATCGACCAGACTCATGAATAGTCGGCCTCCAGATGGAAACGTTTGAGGAGCTCGGTGAAATGCTCACCGACGAAAAGGGAAAAAAAAATCCATCATAGAAGTTATAAAGAGCGGCAACGAGAGCCATACATAAAAGTAGATAGTAACAAATGTTATACCGCATCACCTTTTTTCTGCCAAGATTAGATTCATTCATCACTGATGCTTTGTTTTGGGTTTTTCACTGCTATGCTATGGCGGAACAGACAGCTGTAAATTTCTCCTAGAAAAGAAATTTCTCCTTTGAAGTCTGTCTAGACGTTCTGGTACGCTTTGAAGAAAACAATATAATTTTCATTCTACAGTGATATTGAAAGAGACATTATTGAGGTGTCATAAATCAAGAAACCTCATCAATACATTTTGTAGAGAGAGACTGACGGAATGTAACATCAATTTCTTTGCGGAAATGACACTATCAATTGCTCTCCTGAACATAACGATGTCCATCTCGCCACGTGCGTACGTGCTTGAAGAGTTTTTCCCTTGTTTTGTCATTAATTCTTTTCTTCAGTAAATATCTTAATGTGTTCACGAGTGGTCTAACAAATACTGTACTTCCTTCCGTGGTCTGCTTAAGTGCGTCAATTATTCAAACCACACAGATATTAATTTTCTTCAAATTGGAATACACTCTCATTTAGCAATTCAATACAATTCAATTCATTCACCATCATTTCAGGAGTACGATTAAAGAAGACATTATACGAAAATCCGCAATTATACAAAAGGTATTATTAAAACAAAGAATGAAGAGTTGAACTTGGTAGTGCTATAACCGCACGAAAAGAAATGTTTATATATGGGGAACAAAAATACACTGAGATGTTGATTTGATATAAACGTAAAAAGAGAAAATGAGAAGTCATCTATGACATCACGCGCTCCGCAATCTAACCCCTCCCCCCTCTATGAAGATGTCGGGAGCCACATCAAACTGCGAGTGTGGGCAGACAGTTCATATCCAACGTAGACATAACATTCAGAACATTGAAATAGCGTGCACATTGCATGGGTATCAAACGCTCTGTGTACAAACTGATTTGAGATAACATGAAGCGGGGACTGCCGTTCCTCTATGTACGTCAGTTTTCACAGGGACGGGGGATGTACACTGCGAATCTTAACGTAAAACAAAAATCTGATTCAATCCAAGACCGTCAGATAAATTCGATTGATACTGTTTGCCAATGAATGTCACTGGAGGGGGAAATGTAAGACACGTCTGAATTTCTAAGGTTCTCAGAAAATGTCAAAGTTGATCAATCTATTGATCTTATCTATCTACCTATCTTTGTTACTCTCTCTATACACTACATTTGTGTGCAGGCGTTTGTGTATGTCTGTCTTTGTGTGTCTCTGTGTCTGTCTGTGATTATATGAGAATCGAGGATTACAAAAGTGAAAGCCACCCAGTGTCATTGTATCGTATAGTGGGGCCGTAAGTGACCTAGTGTTCATGACTGTCTTCCTTCAGGGTCAAAGATTTGTTTAGTCGGGCCAAAATTAAAGCGCGAAGACATCTGGATAGGCGCTCAAACGGCAACTGAATGGAGGAGACATTTAGAT
This sequence comes from Diadema antillarum, assembly GCF_040938485.1. Taxonomy (NCBI): domain Eukaryota; kingdom Metazoa; phylum Echinodermata; class Echinoidea; order Diadematoida; family Diadematidae; genus Diadema; species Diadema antillarum. Next base: position 3,893,397 of record NW_027271001.1, on the reverse strand, counting down.
GCCACGCAATCCATGTCATACCCTGATGTTTCCCGCAGGCGATTTCATGGATACCGATATTTTCCGCGGAGTTGAATCATCGTTCACGGATAACGCGTCATAGACATTGGGGGAGGAAGGAGAGGGACAGACGATGGGAAGGGGATGAAAGAGATAGACAGATAGATAGATAGATACATAGATAGATAGATACATAGATAGATAGATAGATAGATAGATAGATAGATAGATAGATAGATAGATAGACAGAGAGATAGATAGATGGATAGATAAATAGATAGATATATAGATAGATAGATAGAGAGATAGATAGATAGATAGATAGATAGATAGATAGATAGATAGATGAATAGGTAGATTGATAGATAGATAGACAGAGAGAGAGAGAGATAGATAGATAGATAGGTAGATAGATAGATAGATAAATAAATAGATTGATTGATTGATGGATGGATAGATAAATATAAACATGTCAATAAGTTATTTATAAAGAAAGATAGATGATATATATTGATAGATTGGTAGATAAATAGAAAGAGAGATGGATGATACATAAATATAAACATGTCGACAGATTATAAAGAAAAATGTATATTGATATATTGATAGATTGGTAGATAGATAGATAGATAGATAGATAGATAGATTGATTGATAGATAGATAGAAATAGAGAGATAAATAGATAGAGCTGGAGAGAAAGAGAGACAGACAGACAGACAGAGAAAAGAGAGAGCGAGAGAGGCGAACGGGGAAGGACATGGTAGAGGGGTTTTAGAAAATGTATTCACATGAGGACTACTGTAGACCAGTGGAGGCTAACAAGAGCGAAATGACAACAATATTGATGATAAGACTTGAAAAAATGATGAGAATGAAATATGAGAAAGAGGGAGTAAACTTGAGGGTCGGATATCAAATTTCATGACACTACATTGAAAGATGACGTAGCGGCGTGACATTGAATACTTACTACTGGAAATACTTGTGTTATGCCTGTACCTTCATCATTCTAACCAAAATATTACTAGTTTGCCAGATGTTTACAGTCAAATACACATTCGTACCATTTCATGATTTGCTTTTCAGAATACTTTTAAATGATGATAAGATATAAGTGATGCAGAAAAAAAATGTCCTATTACAATTGCCAATTGGGAATAGAAGATGGTGAAAAATCACAAGAATGCCACCACATACACTGACACACAAAGCACGCGTGGAACATGACCATAAGAAGCCACAATCCCAAGTTTCGGGAAGTTCGCTCTTCCCGGAAGATGAATGGCCCGCACTTTGTAAAACGCCACACTCCTTAAATAATGAGGGCTGGATGCTCCTTTGGGCTACGAGAGTCTCTCGTTATAGATTAAGGAGGATGAATGGAGAGGATACCTCTTGCCATAAATGTCGTAGGGGCAGTCAAGCAGCAACAACGTCAGCAACAACGACAACAAGAGTAAGAGGGAATCACGGAGAAACTTGAGGCAATGCGGCGTGAAGTGAGCCAATTATCTCTTCTGTGGAAGCGACAACTATGATGGATGCAGGGGCAGCTCGTTTTGGATCCATGAGGGGTAATTATCGAGACTGGGAAAAGCTCACTTTAAAGTTGGCGAAAATTTAGCACGAAGCACGACTATAGACATTGGGAGTTAGGTATACAGGGGGAGGGGGACGAGGAAAAAGGAGAGAGGGTATAGTCGTGTACGGTGGATGCATGAGCTCACGCCGGCTAAACAGAGCAACCATGCCTGGAGAGTGCGTTGCCGTCTATTTTCCTTGGACCTTCCTTTGTGAAGGGAGGATCTACAAAGGAAAAGTTTGGAACACATAGTTGTCCTAGCCTTGCATGAGACTAAGCGAGAGACTGATCAGCAACCAGTGCGATAACTTCCAATTATACCTACGTATATAATATCGAAGGTATACCTGGCGCCATTTGTTCTCTTGGTAGATCATGATGAAGATCATGACAGGCCGAAAGCTTGATTACAGGAAAAAGTAGATAGCAACTTCATCTGTATGATATCATTTCATATGGAGCAAGCACTTTGCCAAGCACTTTGCTTGAAATACAGCTTTGAAAGCGATGCAATGAAACGTCACGAAAAAAAGAGAAAAAACAAACAAAATGTAATCCGGAAATTGAGATAAAAGCAAAATTAAAAGAAAAAAAGTGACAGACAAATAAGGAAATGCATGCAAAAGAAGTAGCAAGCAGACGGTAGGTCGACTGTTTGGTGTAAAGCTTTACAAAGCACTGAATAAACACATGTCCCTTGCTCTCATCTGTCAGTACAGTCCCTTTCAGACAAAAAGCAAAGCGAGATTCTGAAAAAAAAAAAGAAAACCCAGAGAGCAACCCTATATTAACAATTCATAGCTTTTATGTGTCTCTCCACTATAACATTTGCTGTCGGAAAAACAGCTACACAAACACCACATGCCTGGAATAGTTGGTATGTTTTCTATACACGAGCAGTCTCGCTTTGTGCTGAGGACATCTATATGAAATCGGCACAAAACGATTTCGTGATAGCATGTTTGACTTCGTATCTTTTTGCTGATGATTGACGGCGCTTTGTGACGCGTATTCCGGTACACGCGTCGCGACCTTATTTGGACGCAGCGAAAAAGATTTTTCTCTCTCCCTCTCTCGCACGCTCTCTCCCCCTCTCTCATCCGTAAGCAAACCTGATGTAGATACTTTTGTCTTTTTCTCTGTTGCTGGTTTCCCGCATTCTCTTCAGATAACGCAGTATAAAGAATGCTCGCCCGTCGCAATATTTCATTGGCAAATATATACGTCTCGTTGCGGTATGTCTACTGGTACAATCAAGATTGCTTACTTTCCTTATAAGGAAAGAAGAACTTTCCCCGAACAGATGAAATTATGTTGATATGAACACTCGCGTGAAACTATCCTTACAATTATGGATATGTCTAGGCCTATACGTATGGATAAATAGAGTGCAATTTTATTGTATTATATTTATAAAGTTTATTTTTCTATGTTTGATGACGACTTCACTTAAACAAATTTGAAAATGGCGTCTATTTGCATTCAAACTATTTACCCGTATTTTTATGTATATATATACTGTATAGCCCTGCTGGAAAGAACGAAGTGTGAACACAGTGTGAACACAGTGTGAAATCTCTTCACACTGTTAAATTCGAGCGTTTTAACAGTGTGAACACAATGTGAGTCATCAATTCACAGTGTGAAACAAAGCATTACTATGTGAACACTCTGTGAAAACCACACCACAGTGTGAAATCATCTTTACACTGTTAAATTCGAGCGTTTTCACATATTTTACTATACGAATACGCTGTGCACACACTATGGGACACTGTGTTCTTTACAGTTGGGAGGGCATTCTGCATATCAATTAATGTGCGTATGTTTGTGTACACATTTTATCTGTTCTGGATGTAGAATGGTACTTACTGTACGTACATGTTTATGTCTTGAAATCTAAAACGCATTATCAACGCTAACGCAATAAGTCCTTATGATATGGGGAGGCTAATGCTATTTGTAAGAGGATTTTCACTGTGTCTCTGCTCATTATGACGCGATTCTCAGTACACCTGCTGGGATAAAACACTTGCTGGTCGAGCAGGCAGGGCGAATTTCAAGGGATGATCTCACCAGAACATTAGTTTCTCCACACCGCCGAATTCGTCTTCCCTTATGCACCATCCTGCGTCACCACGTGTACACCACTGCTTGCCAGCGACTGCATCTTTTAACGTGGGTGTGTGTGTGTGTGTTTTGTGTGTGTTTGTGTGTTGTGTGTCTGTGTGTGTGTGTGTGTGTGTGTGTGTGTGTGTGTGTGTGTGTGTGTGTGTGTGTGTGTGTGTAGATATGTACAATATAATGCAAATTTCTTTGTGTTTCGTCTTGTTCTTTTTTTACTCAATGTTCGTCTTGTTGTTCTTTTTTTACTTAATGTACTAGTAACAAAGCGTGGAAACTGAATTGCGTTTTGACCATGGTAAAATTTTTCCCTTAAAAAAATCGGAAAACAACGTGATTTACCATCACTATCCTGCAATGAGCATCATGCAGTAGAATAGAGTTACATTAACAAAGACAGTTATGGATAAATCATCCTTCCATTTTGACACTTAATCAAAGTGTAAGAAATTCTCATTTACTATAAAGATTTTCAGGAAGTATGTTGATGAAATGATAATGATAAAAATAAATGATCAACAAATGCAATCGTCATCATCTCATTATTTCGAGTTATGACTATCAACAAATAATTGCACGTGTCTTACAAGATGTCAAAATGGAAGCATGCCAACGAATATTGTGTGCATTTCCGTTCGACAACCCTGCGTCGCTTTAACCCCCTCGACACCAGACGACAATATCTCATACACATTGCATGCAGATAGGTTGCAAATGGTGATCGCAGACTTACACTGTCGAAGTTAATACCTTCACGTTTTATCGCTCATAACCTTCATTTCAAAATAGTCTTCCTGTATGATTTTGTTTTTATTAGCAAAACAAAGTACTAATTTAACCAAGCTGTACGTTATAATTTGCGAGGATGGTATATCCGGTAGCAATCATTTGAAGGTCATATAGAAGTAATCATCAAGTTCATTACTTTATGGGACGATGGTTTATATTAAGGAGAGATAAAGAAAGAGAAATATATGGAGAAATAATGTGAGAGAGAAAGAATGTGATATATATATAAATGTATAGATAAAGATATAGATATAGATATAGATATAGATAAAGATATAGATACAGATACAGATATAGATATAAATATAGATGTAGATATAGATATAGATATAGATATAGATATAGATATAGATATATAGATTTAGATATAGATGTAGATACAGATATAGATATAGATATAGATATAGATATAGATACAGATACAGATATAGATATAGATATAGATATAAATATAGATATAGATACAGATATAGATATAGATATAGATATAAATCACATAGGTATAGATATAGATTATAATGTTTTCATGTCATAATAGTCATGTCTAAACTCTGATATCATGAAAGCTAAGATATTGCGCCGTCTACAATATTATGTCGCCAATTTACCATCTGCAGCTCCAAATGAGGATAGGGTTGCAAACCTTGTGAATCAGCGAAATAAGCTCTTCTTGTCTCTCAGCGATATCGAATTTCTCCTATTTCAATTGTTTTCACAATAAGAGCATATCAAATAGCAGCCTTTTGTTTATCGCTCTGGAAGTGTATAGGGAGTGTAAACAGGAGAGAAAGTTGTTTGCACTGAGTAAAGTATTGGAAATGCGCTCATCACACGAGGATGTATACTTGCAGTTCAGACAAGAATCAAACACGATAACAATATGATATGCAAAAGATATCATTGGGGAAACGTGAGGATTTATAGCTGGTTACTAAAAACGATAGAGACACAGGTAGAAATTAAACTATGTGAAATCCAATACCAACAACCAATCATTAAGTATTAATTGCAAACACCCCACCCGTATCCCCGCTTCTCGGGAACCGCCTCATACCAGCTCAAAAACCTTGACAAAAACGACCTCATCCTCGCTCCACCTTCTATCGTGATGATAACCGGTTAAAAGTATCATTGTTTTTTTATCATTGCGAACTCTGAGTCACAAGCAGAGATCCTAATGCCTTTCCATGAAATGACGTCATCATCAGATCGTTGTACTGAAATAGTCTTCTACATGGTATCCCCTTATCCACTGCGCTTTACTACCCCATGCAGTCGCGTGTTCCTATATTGCTCCAGGGTGGGTCGCCGCAAGTTTATGGTAAAGGCTTCGCTTTTCTTTCGTCGAATCACAGCGTGCTCTGTTATTCCCCTCCGTGACAAAGCGGAACAGACGCGTGTATGTATCGTAATGGCGAGATGACGCACACAACACGCGCATCCGTCACTGATGCGTTACGGATCCTTTTACTTTCTCCTTACCAGGGGTTTGTTGACAGTAAGATGGGTCACTTCATACCGGGCGCGAAAGGATAGCATCCGCGTTCGATGCCTGTTCGTATGCTGATCGAGTGATGCACTAAGAACGACAAATGACGACTGATGAAAATAACAATTTGTATTTATGTTAAGAAATGGAACAGGGAGGGCTCATCTGCTTCTTTGTTTGTTTTGTTTTGTTTTGTTTTGTTTTGTTTTGTTTTGTTTTGTTTTGTTTTGTTTTCTGTTGATGCAAATTCGATACCAACAATGACAAGTTGAGTTGGGGAGGGGCCCCCTCTCCAGTATCAAATCCCAATATATCTGACTGATTATTTTGAACTTATTCAGCCAGGATTACTTTTAAGCTTTATACTCTCTTATGATATACACATTTAAATGTATGTCTGTTTTGTTTTGTGGGTTTTTTTTTACACGATCGATGGAAAATTGTGAAGTAATGACGTCATCATATCACTTATTTGCGTAATGACATCAAATGTTCGATTATGTTTTGAAAGAATTTGTGAAACATCACAATTTCATATTTTCCCTAATTTATATCCGATTTTGATCAAATTTTTACTCTTGTACGTATAAAGTTGCTCCCTATTTTATCAGACTAAGTTTTGAATGGTCCGGACCACGAATTCCTCTTTAACAGGGTGTACATTCAGGGGCGTCACCAGCTTTTTTTCAAGGGGGGTGCGTTTTGACCCGAACGTAACGAGATTTGTTTTTTTTTACAGACATTTGGAATATAGGAAGCTCTCAATCCCTAGACTTTTACTGTTGTTGAGGGAAACCAAGCGGGGAAAGGGCACCGGCGTAGCTAGGATTTCATCTTTTACAGTAAAAAAAAACTACCATTTGGAGCTATATTTTTTCGCTTTGGAAATAAAGGAGGGAGGGCGCACCGGGCGCAGCTGCCGGCAATTACTGGCAGCAAAATCAGGAGAAAGGCATAACAATAACCATTAAATGCGAGCGAGCGGAGCGAGCGAGCTTGACTATTTTGACATTTTACAGTAAAAAAAAAAACACCCCTGCCGTTTGTTGCTATATTTTTTCGCTTTGGAAATAAAGGGAGGAGCGCACCGGGCAGAACTGCTGGCAATTACTGGCAGCAACATCAGGTGAATTGCATAACGATTCAATGCGAGCGAGCTTGAAAATTTTACATTTTACAGTCCAAAAGCTGCCGTTCTTAGCCATATTTTTTCACTTTGGAAATCAAGGGAGGGGGGCGCACCGGGCGGAACTGCTGGCAATTACTTGCAGCAACATCAGGTGAATTGCATAACGATTAAATGCGAGGGAGCGAAGAGAGCGAGCTTGAAAATTTTACATTTTACAGTCCAAAAACTGCCGTTCTTAGCCATATTTTTTCGCTTTGGAAATTAAGGGAGGGGGCGCATGCCACCGGGCGATCCAATGCGAGCGAGCAAAGAGAGCGAGCTTGAAAATTTTGACATTTTACAGTAGAAAAACTGCCGTTTGTAGCTATATTTTTCGCTTTGGAAATTGGGGGGGGGGGGGCGCACCGGGCGCAACTGCAGACAATTACTAGCAGTAACATCAGGGGAATTGCATAAAGATTAAATGCGAGCGAGCGAAGAGAGCGAGCTTGAAAATTTTACATTTTACAGTCCAAAAGCTGCCGTTCTTAGCCATATTTTTTCACTTTGGAAATCAAGGGAGGGGGGCGCACCGGGCGGAACTGCTGGCAATTACTTGCAGCAACATCAGGTGAATTGCATAACGATTAAATGCGAGGGAGCGAAGAGAGCGAGCTTGAAAATTTTACATTTTACAGTCCAAAAACTGCCGTTCTTAGCCATATTTTTTCGCTTTGGAAATTAAGGGAGGGGGCGCATGCCACCGGGCGATCCAATGCGAGCGAGCAAAGAGAGCGAGCTTGAAAATTTTGACATTTTACAGTAGAAAAACTGCCGTTTGTAGCTATATTTTTCGCTTTGGAAATTGGGGGGGGGGGGGGCGCACCGGGCGCAACTGCAGACAATTACTAGCAGTAACATCAGGGGAATTGCATAAAGATTAAATGCGAGCGAGCGAAGAGAGCGAGCTTGAACATTTTACATTTTACAGTCCAAAAACTGCCGTTCTTAGCCATATTTTTCACTTTGGAAATTAAGGGAGGGGGCGCACCGGGCGGAACTGCTGGCAATTACTGGCAGCAACATCAGGTGAATTGCATAACGATTAAATGCGAGCGAGCTTGAAAATTTTACATTTTACAGTCCAAAAACTGCCGTTCCTAGCCATATTTTTTCGCTTTGGAAATTAAGGGGGTGGGAGCGCATGCCACCGGGCGCAACTGCTGGCAATTACTGGCAGCAACATCAGGTGAATTGCATAACGATTCAATGCGAGCGAGCGAAGAGAGCGAGCTTAAAAATTTTGACATTACAGTAGAAAATCTGCCGTTTGTTGCTATATTTTTTCGCTTTAGAAATTAAGGGGGGCGGCACCGGGCGTAACTGTAGACAGTTACTGGCAGTAACATCAAGGGAATTGCATAAAGATTAATGCGAGCGAGCGAAGAGAGCGAGTTTGAAAATTTTACATTTTACAGTCCATAAACTGCCGTTCTTAGCCATATTTTTTCGCTTTGGAAATTAAGGGAGGGGGCGCACCGGGCGGAACTGCTGGTAATTACTGGCAGCAACATCAGGTGAATTGCATAACGATTCAATGCGAGCGAGCGAAGAGAATGAGCTTGAAAATTTTGACATTTTACCGTAGAAAAACTGCCGTTTGTAGCTATATGTTTCCGCTTTGGAAATTAAGGGGGGGGGGGCGCACCGGGCGCAACTGGACGATTACTGGCAGCAACATCAGGGGAATTGCATAAAGATTGGATGCGAGCGAGCTTGAAAATTTTGACATTTTACAGTCCCAAAACTGCCGTTCCTAGCCATATTTTTCGCTTCGGAAATTAAGGGGGGAGCGCATGCCACCGGGCGCAACTGCTGGCAATTACTGGCAGCAACATCAGGTGAATTGCATAACGATTAAATGCAAGCGAGCGAAGAGAGCGAGCTTGAAAATTTTACATTTTACAGTCCAAAAACTGCCGTTCTTAGCCATATTTTTTCGCTTTGGAAATCAAGGGAGGGGGGCGCACCGGGCGGAACTGCTGGTAATTACTGGCAGCAACATCAGGTGAATTGCATAACGATTCAATGCGAGCGAGCGAAGAGAGCGAGCTTAAAAATTTTGACATTACAGTAGAAAAACTGCCGTTTGTTGCTATATTTTTTCGCTTCGGAAATTAAGGAGGGGCGCACCGGGCGCAACTGGACGATTACTGGCAGCAACATCAGGGGAATTGCATAAAGATTGGATGCGAGCGAGATTGAAAATTTTGACATTTTACAGTCCCAAAACTGCCGTTCCTAGCCATATTTTTCGCTTCGGAAATTAAGGGGGGAGCGCATGCCGCCGGGCCCAACTGCTGGTAATTACTGGCAGCAACATCAGGTGAATTGCATAACGATTCAATGCGAGCGAGCGAAGAGAATGAGCTTGAAAATTTTGACATTTTACAGTAGAAAAACTGCCGTTCTTAGCTATATGTTTCCGCTTTGGAAATTAAGGGGGGGGGGGGCGCACCGGGCGCAACTGGACGATTACTGGCAGCAACATCAGGGGAATTGCATAAAGATTAAATGCGAGCGAGCTTGAAAATTTTGACATTTTACAGTCCCAAAACTGCCGTTTGATGCTATATCTTTTTTTGCTTTCGATATTGAGTGGGCGCACCGGGCGCAACTGCTGGCAATTACTGGCAGCAATATTAGGAGAATTTAAATGCGAGCGAGCGGAGCGAGCGAGCTTGAAAATTGTGACATTTTACAGTCCAAAAACTGCCGTTTGTACCTATATTTTTTGCAGTAAGGGGGGGGGGGGCGCACCGGGTGGAACTGCCGGCAATTACTGGCAGCAACTTCAGGAGAATGGCATTACAACTAAATGCCAGCGAGCGAGCTTGAAAATTTTGACATTTTACAGTCCAAAAACTGCCGTTTGTAGCTATACTTTTTCGCTTTTGAAATTAAGAGGGGCGGGGCGGGGGGGGGGGCGGGGGACGCCCGGTGAGCCCCTCCTCCTGGATCCGGCACTGGTAGTCAAGGGTGTCGGTTTATGTTCATGACTGGGGGAGGTATGACCAGTGAGGTGGTGTCGAAGTGACCAAGTATGTCATGGGAAGGATGTCCAAAATCTATGTATTATAGTCAACACTGTATAGAATACACTTGCACTAGTAGATAATTATGTATAAAATCAGTGCTGCCAGAACCAGGGGTGCGAATTGCTTTTGCCCACGATTTTTTTTTTTTTTTTTTTTTTTGTCCCCGATGTAAAATTTCAAAAAGATAAATAAATAGATAAAAAATAATAATCATTTAGTGTCCGGCGTTGAGGTCGCTTGCAGACTGAGGGTTTTTTTTTTTTTTTTTTTTTTTTTTTTTTTTTAAGGGTCTGAAGGGGGGTGCGTTCGCACCCAACGCACCCCCCCTGGTGACGCCCATGACATTATTGCTATAGTGCAGATGCTTCGAAATCTCGCGAAACACGACAACTCGTGCGCTTACGCGTTCACACCTCCTTCCCCGTCCCAGAAGAGGACGGCCGCTGCCAATTACGCGGTACTCCGCATCCAGCTGGTAGACAGGTATAGCAACATCAATTATTGGATTCTCGCATTGCCCCCAGACGGGGTGTTAGAGGCTTCCGTCTTTAATATGACCGGGCCGAGTGATGCACCGACCCAAAGGTAACACAGGTGTAGGGGGCCATCCGGGACAAGATAATTGTGTTCACAACGGAAACACGCCCAGTGAACCGACGCGAGTAAGATCGTACGCTCTCAAAATGGTTTATGCAAAGCATATTATAGTAATAAGACTGTGTGGTCACTTATGAAAATTACCCCAATTTTTCTTCTCCATTTCTTCATAGGCCATACTAATTATTCACTCAGAAATTACTCAGAGAGGTAATTTTGAAGTTACCTTTTTTAAGGAGTTTGCAGGTCGTCTTGATATCGACCGATACTTTGCGTAAATATTTGATTTCTCCGAATGATTTCTCCGAAATAACAGAAGTAACCCAGCTGGTCATTCTTATTCGCAAATTAGGGAGAAAATTTGTTTGGAATAATATTTATGTATGTGTCTGCTTTATTTTCAATATCACAACTTGGTCATTAGTAATCTCTTCTGTCTTGATGTTTTCATTCGTTGAAGCATTTCGGTTTTACATTTGTTTAAATGAGATAAGACGAGATGAATTATTTTAATACGGAGATAACAAAGAGATAAAAACTGTTTTCGTTTTAAGGCAAAGAGATAAATGGCCTTCTGCAAAGAGGCCAAATACTGCAGGGAATCTTGCAAGTATTATTCTTCTGAATATTTTTCAATAAGCATGTCTTGATTATGATAATTTTAACATTTTAAAAGCGAAACACCAATTTGGGCATACTAGTAAGGGCCGAACCGAACCCTCTCCAAAGGCATGCATGAAAGGCACAGAACTGTGAAATTCATCTCTGGAAAACACGTTAACCTCACTTATTGCTGCTTTTCATAATTCATCTATCCCTTCTCTTTATCCACCACTAAGATTCTGCTTATTCTGTTCAACATCCGTGATTAAACCAGAACGGTCGATTAATTCGTGCGGACCCAGGTGGCTCGGTTTATGAGTGTGACACCCCAGTGTGAGGAAGGCGTTTTCGTTTCCCCCTACACTTTTATGACAGAACGTTAATATCCATAGGATAAGAATAGACTACACTACACTTGTATATACCATGAAAAAAAGCCCAACAACAATAACAACACAGAGAGGATGGTGATGGGGGAGTGTCTTTCATATTTTCAACACACGGAAGGCTATGATTCTCGATCGACTGCGTTTGATAGGACCATGGCTGCTCCATGTGCTGTAACTCCATGATTTAGGACCATTGTGGCTCCACGATAGGACGCATCTCAAGTGGATCGACATGCCGAGAAACCATATCTGACTGGTGAATTATTTTCCTGATGGTCATCGACTGTCGCTCATTTTGATGACCTGATTTCTGACACGGCTCTGACCTTTTGTGACACTTGTCTCTGACAGGTAGTGATTGACAGGTTGCACAGCCATTGACAGCACTTTTCCGTTCATTTCGACAACTTGAACATAATATTGTTCCCCTACGGGTATAGCTGCAACGAGTCAGCTCTTGTCGTTTTCCATATCACCCGCTGTGTGTCAACTCAAAATGAAAGTTGGGCATCCGGTAAGGAATTGACGTTTAAAGTGCCTAATTCTTTGATTATATAGGACTGACCACACTCTTTTTCCAGTGCTTGTAATTAGATGTGACCGTGTGCAGTATTAATCATGTATGGCTTTCAAAATTCCTCAGCAATTATTCCTTTAATTGCTTTTTCCTTACTATAAACTTTAGTACTAAATACTAATTCTCTAAGCTTTTGTACTAAGTATTGTGAAAGTTTCATACCAGTCAACCGTCTATTGTTCGAATGCATAATTCAGCTTGTGTTGTCATCAATCGTCAAACTAGAAATAGTGTCTGTTCAATTGGGGAAAACGAGTTGATGTCAGTTCAACTCTATCTGACTCGAACTCCTTGCTGTCAGTAACACCTGTGTTTTGTCTATTTGCTTCAATATTACAAATTCTGAGAGCACATGACGAGCATAGTAAACAGTAAAAGCATAATGCTCTGTCGATATAAAGTTTAACGATGATTAGAGGAATGGAGGGTCAAACTGGAGTCAAGGATCTTTATGAGATAATACGCTGGCTGTTGGAATACTGGGAGAGAAAACCGAAAAGATGCGGCGTATAGCAAGACAGGAAACCGGGATAGGCCTACAAGTTATTTCATTGCTTACTGGAACCCAATCATGCCACTTGATGCGTCAAACTATAAACAGTTACTTACCAGCTCTCAGAGGTAATAACTTAATTGCACTTTCAAAATGACCGAAATCAGAATTATTTCGTCGAATTTGTATGATGTCGATTATGTATACTTATCCATTATGAAGAGTTTGACAACATGGTGTAAGTTCTGATTCATCCAGGTAACGTTTGATAAAGGTACCAAATTAAATCAAATCATCTGGACTTACTGTTTTAATTCCGAGAACGGTTTCACGTCCGATCCTGAACGCTTCATCAGCTCGTGACGCCTTCCCGCCATCAAATCAGACGAGCTGATGAAGCGTCCAGGATCGGACGTGAAACCGTTCTCGGAATTAAAACAGTAAGTCCAGCTTAATTGATGTAATTTTGTACCTTTATGAAGAGTTTGGTAGCAAAAACAAGTCGAAATCGCTGTCAGTTAATAACGACATCGGAAAAGACGGCACATTGTGTTGTTTCAAGGGTTCTTCCGCGACGCGTTGTAATAAGACATACATGTATCTACCAAAGATTTCGTACCTCCGCTACTTCTACATCTAATGTAGATGTTGAAGCTTATTTTTGCGATCAAGCACCAATTAGATCTGTCTCTTCTCCCTGCTACATACTGATGTTCAGTCACGTGCTATGGCGATCATTTGCTGCATGTCAATTAGCACTACTTGTTTTTCATTGTCTTCGCCATCTCTGTCAGACTGGAGGTCAATGTGGCTTGATGAGGAACCTAAATTGTCTTTTATATAATTCATCTGGCAGCCCTATAAGTATTTTAATGAGTTTGCAAGGCAACTAAAAGAACAAAAAAAGCCGCAGTGAATTTACCGCTATGGCAATCAATTGCCCCTCCAATGGAAGGTGAGGACCCCGTTCCAATCATGGTACCCAAAATTAGTTACATTATACTTTAATAGCAATTAAGCCATACCAGTTGACCAAGAGATTACAAAAACATGCAACAACAAAAGATCAGGTGGAACAAAAAACATAATTCTTGGTAAAAGCTTGTGGAAGCCATGCCATTTCTATGGCTCTGGTAGAGCAGTGGCAACACTGAAGAGGCTACCCTGGATAAATAAGACCTTATTATTATTATTATTATTATTATTATTATTATTATTATTATTATTATTATTATTATACCAATGTCACCGTAATTGTGCCTCATATCTCGTCTTGGTTTTCATTGAGAAGAGTTTTATCGACATTATCGAAAGTCTGACATTAATGCACTCAATAGTTTTTGTCTTCTTTTTTCACTGGGGAGCGCGTCCGGCAAGGAATACGTTATCTAGATCAGGACCCAACCCCGTCTTTACAGATACAAAATATGCAAGTAAAAAGGCATGAGCTGTTACAGGAACTAGACGGTAGAAAAAGGACAGCTGAATTTCTCGTGCATTTCTTATTGTATAAAAGCCGCACAAAAATCGTGAACACAATACCACATTTGACTAGATTCCAACTCATCTCAATTTGATGAGTTGCAGCTTCAGTCCCGCGCATTTCATCACAGACTTCGGCATTTGAAATGATGATAGCGAAATTTCCATTGATTATGATATCCTACTATGAAGTTTCAAAATGTCTTTTTGAATAATATCTTACGACAAAGTAGGCCTACTCAAATTGCTAGTATTGACAAGAAGTACCAACAAAACAAATCGATTTTTAACAGTCAGCATGGTCAGTGGTTAAAGTAATGTTCTTGAACTAAATCAACTAACTTAAACTTTTGATGATTAATATGCAAACACTCGCAAACAAAGAACAAAAACAAAAAAGTATGAAAATGAAATTCTAACAATGTTCTAGGGACAATTTAGGCCAAAAACCAGTAAACAGAAGCAAGGTTGTCATAAGCTCTGTGTAGTGTTTGGGGTAAAGGCTCTAAATTCTGCGGAAGCCCTGTAGTAGGCCTGCAAGTTCAAGTTTACGTTTTTAAACTTAGGACCTTTGAAGTTCGAAGTTTTCTTTAATATCAGAAGGTCAGAATACAAGTCACTTCTTACGTGAGTTTGTTGTACTGTTATATACACAGAATATGTCATTTTAGTTTGTATGTGTGAGAAAAGGGAGTTATGGATTGTAATACTTTCATGTGATTTCCCCCGAACTGAAGAAAAAAAAATAGTTTGGAATAAATCCAAGATTTTCTTCTTTTTTTTTCTGCTTTCACAAAGCTTTGGACTGGTCCTAGAAATGAAACTGAGTCAAAGACCTCAAACCAGGATGTGACCAGTTGGTTTTGATGTGCACGACTGAAAATGGTCCAGGCACGTACTGAACATGTTTGAAGTGCCTCAATTACACACTGTCTGCACTTGGTCTGCATGCTTACGCTATATCTCGATTTTTATTTTCAGACGTTGTAGTAGTAGATACTAATCATGTTCCAAGAAATTGCTGCAGAATGCAATTACTACAAGTTATCCAGGGTATCGGAACAAGAGAAAGTACACGCTACCAGGTCACGATGCTTTTTTAATTAATGCTTAGGCGTATACGCAATATATTATGTGTTTGTGCTAGCTGCTTTGATTTCCTTACAAAGATTGTATAAAGTAGGTTATTGTTTATATTTGATAAGTGGATCGCGAGGTGCTGTGGCTCAGTGGACATAGGACAACAGACTGTTAAATTGAGGTCCTCAGTTCGAGTCCCCTAGCTGGCTGCGGTTATTGTTCCCCTTTATCATGTACCGTATGACACTTTTTTTTCCTCATTGCCATGTACCCCCGTCCATTGGTCCTGTAAAGTGCTTGATAACATATGTTCATTGCATCCAATGACAGATTATAAAATAAGTTTGATTGATTATTTATTTGTTTGTTTGTTTGTTGAGTGAGCTTTGCCGGATCTCAGCACGAGTGACCGCTTGTGTTGAAATCCCTACCCCCCCCCCCCTCTCTCTCTCTCTCTCTCTCTCTCTCTCTCTTTCTGCCGTCCTCCGCAGTCATTTGTTGTTTTCGTGGTTAATTTTTTTGTTATTGTTTTCTGATACAAATTATCTCTACGTCAATCTTTTCCTTCTCACAGCGCGAGTGCATCTCCGTCCACGTGGGCCAGGCCGGATGCCAAATTGGCAACGCCTGCTGGGAGCTGTACTGTCTGGAGCACGGCATCCAGCCCGACGGCTACCTACCGACGGACAAGGGCGTGAAGGCTCCGGACGAGGCCTTCTGTACTTTCTTCAGCGAGACCGGGTCCGGGAAGCACGTGCCGCGTGCTATCTTCGTCGACCTCGAACCCACTGTCATTGGTGAGATGAGAAAAAAAAACACCGCCCTCAACGATTACTTCAATGTGCTAAGTTGACGTTAGGATTGATTGTCTTATTGGCTGCCACTATTATACTTTGTATACCTAATGTATCTATTATAATATCCACCTATATCCATTTTTTTCTTCAATTATCTATAAAACACGCAATCTATGATGATATCAAACATGATACAATCCTATGAAGTTCTATTATCGTAATTTTTCTTACATAATGCATGATTTCAACGCTATATCTTCAAAACTAAAACAACAATCGTCTCGTGAATTATGTCTATAATTTAAAAAAAAAGAAAATAAGCGATACACATATAACGTACTGTTTTAGTAGTTGTTGATACATATCCACCTAAACAGCAACCAGCCGAGTCCATTTAATCTATTTTGGAACATCGGCAAAACTAATGAGATGGTAATGTGATGGTTTATCATAATATTTGCCAGACAAATTTTAGATTACTGAAATTCCCTGCGAATGTTCATTGATACAGGATAGCGCTTTTATGTACCCCCCCCCCAAAAAAAAAAAAAAAAAAAAAAAACGCTGAGAGAAATATGTATTTACCCGTCTGATGGCAGTAAACCATACAATGACATTCTTTCATAATCTTAAGTGATAGCGTGATACCCTTTAAAACCCCAGAGGGAAGAGCGATGTGAATAATCCATGTTGATGCCTAGGACTCGTCTCTCGACATAACATGTGAGGGGCGGAAACGCCATGCTAAGCAATGCCAACGAATGCGCGACTATCCATATCAGCACAGACCACCGAATATCCTCCGCGCTCTTTTATCCTTACAACTTCCCCCGACATTCGATAATGAAATACCCGGTCTGAGGAACTGTCGAACTTCTCGATGACGACAGGTACCGTTTATTTTGAATTTGACCGTGAGGTATTATAGGAACGCAAGGATGAGGAAGGAGGATGAAGAAAAAAACAAAAATGGACGACAACAATGAAGAAGAAGAAGAAGAAGAAGAAGAAGAGATAATAGATATGTGATAGAGTATTTAGGTGGATGCACGAGAAGAATAAAAAGATGTTGGCAGAAAAGCTCAGAAAGAGGACAAGGGGGAGAGATGGAGAAGATATATTGTTCCAAATTGTGGAGAAACACAACCTTGTTGTGGTGTGAAAACAAGATGATGAGTTTAATCGTGCGCGCGCGAGAGAGAGAAAGAGGGGACGGTATGAATCGTCCAGAGCAACATCTAGACTACTCTCTTTGAGACTCATCAAAGGGGAGTGCAGCTTGAGACAGAAAGGGGAAAGAGAGGGAAAAGGGGGATGGAGAGAGGAAGAGAGGGAGAGACAGGCAGACACTGTTAGACAGGCGAGCAGATCTTATCCAACATATGAGAAAAAAAAAGTGAGGTTGGGGGGAAATAACTTTATTGCTTTTCTCCGCAAAGGAGAGCAATCGCCCGTCAAAATTCGAAGTAAACACAATTCAATAAAGTCATTTTGGTCTCCCAACAGTCGGCATTATCTTATCTGATATGAAACGGAGGGGGAAAACAAGTTAGACTCACCAAACAAAATGAAACAAAAAATGAGAACTCAAAATGATAATTGATGCCCGACGCGTGCCATGGGGATAATCAGTCGTTATAAAATACATCGCGTGTCTCCCCGTCGTTGTCCGTGCTGGTGTAGTGCTCCTGGATTCCTAGCATACCAATGCACTTCATCACCAAGAGCCCGAGTATACGCCGAGGATGACACGGGGGGTAATAGTCTGGTAGGAATGGGGGGTCCCCATGCACCCCCCGAACACATTTTTTTAACTTACTTTTTTGTAACCCTTAGGGTGTCTAGTTAATGATTTTTTTTGTTCCCAAGAAAAAATCGTGTCCCATGGGGGTCATTGGCGGCCATCTTGGCAGCCATCTTGGATTTTCAGGGAAAATCATTATCTTCCATAACTTTTGAACTACACAGCATAAAATTATAAATAAAGCATTTCTTCAGGGTAAACGTGACACGAGGAATCGATTGCAATGGTTATTTACGTGATTAAAGCAAGTCTGAAACAAGAAAATCCTAAAAATATGCAAATTTCAGTGTCATTTTCACCGAAAAATACCTAAATAGTTTAACTTTTGAATTACACAACATACAGGGACAAATAAAACAGTAATTCAGAGTTAATATGGCATGAGGAATCGTTTGAGAGAGTTATTTACATGATTAAAGCAAGTTACATACAAGAAAAGTCCAAACATGCGAGGAAAACCAGTGTCGTTTACCCTAGAAATATTCCCAAGTGAATACAATCTCATATCTCCTAAGAGTAAACTAACCTCTTTTTCTTAACAGTCTGGTAGGAATGGGGGGTGGGGGTCCCATGCACCCTCCTTTTTGTATCCCTTAGGGTGTCTATTTGATTCTTTTTGTCTCCAAGTGAAAATCGTGTCACATGGGGGGTCATTGGCAGCCATCTTGGATTTGCGAGGAAAATCATTAATTTCTATAACTTTCTATAAGTTTCCAACATACAAGGACAAATAAATAATTTCTCCAGGGTAAATTTGGCATGAGGAATCGATTGACATTGTTATCTACATAATTAAAACAATTATGATACATGAAAAATCCAAACATGCGAATAAAAAAACAGTGTTGTTTGCTCTGCCCAAATAGTCCATATACATACATGACAATTATATACCTCATATGATTGACTAACCACTAAAGTCTAGGAATGGGGGATCCTCATGCACCCTAAATTTTTGTATCCCTTCAAGGTGTCTATTAGATGATGATTTTTTTTTCCAAGTAAAAATCGTGTCGGAGGGGGGGGGGGAGTCATTGGCGGCCATTTTTTATTTGAGAGGAAAATCAGTAAATTCTGTAACTTCAGGGTAACTGTGTCATAAGGAATCGATTGAGATGGTTATTTTTATGATTAAAGCAAGTTTGATACAAAAAGTCCAAAATACGAAAAATTTGGTGTCATTTACACCGTAGAGTACCCAAAATCCGTATACATACATGACAAACTACTTCACAAAAGTGACTTGGCACTTTGTCTTTAGATCATAGCTCAAATATGGTGTTTTGTTTATAAAAAAAATATGCAACATGCAACTCCAAGCATTTTGACGTCTCACTTGTTGAAATCAAATGAAAAATGTAAGCACGATGGCAATTGATATGCAGATACCCCTAAAAAAGCAGATCGAAAGAGGTCAACATACAAATTTTGACCACATGTGAAAGTGACTAATCGACAAAATTCAAACCTAGAATGTAATTGAACACTTTTTGAGTGCATCTACTATTTCATATAATTTTGTATTTGAAGAGTTTGAGTAAGTGTAATTTCATAAAGGAAATCACTGTACCAAAATGCTCTGTCGGTTTCACCAATTTAGGTGTCATATTGTTATCATTAAACTTATTTAAGATTAAGTTAAAAATGGTTCATTCAAACGTATTTGTTTAAAGCCTTCCTGTCTGAAAATAAACATATGAAAATCACTTGACAGTCAGAAATCCACTCTCTCTCTATGACTTTAATTTGTCTAACATATTCTTAATTCTCATCCTATGCAATTATACAAACCACAGATTCGGTAAGCGATAATATGTTAGCTTTGGGTTTTACACTTCTGGTAATTTACAGTCATCATCAAAACGATCATTGTAATCAATGTCTGGCTCCTCCTCTTCATCCTCCTCTGTCTACGGAGTAACTTTCTGAAGCAAGTCAATGAGGGAAGTGGGAAGGATAGGGCCACTTGACCACACCGGATCCATGATACCGAAGGCTGTCTTATGCCACCTTTGTCCAGGATTAAAGCGGTAGCGCACCAGAAGATTGGCTAGTCAGATCGCTTGAAGATGGCAAGGTGGTACCCATGGTTCACACATTGAAAGTGTGAAATAAGGTTGCCTCTGCCAGGTGGGAGCAAGGAGAAATCCACCTTGGATTTGGTCATCAGTTGCTCGCCCTCTCCCACCATCTGTTTCAGCATGATGCTGCGAACGCCATCATGAGAGACTTCTCCCGGACCTCGCTATACATTTTAGGCATGTGAATGCTTCAATGTCATCTGTCACCTCTGGCTCCACAGACCACCCATCACCAAGAATTGTGAGGAAAAAACACTCAACTTGTCATATTGTAAAGTCATATTCTAATATTTTAGTAGTGTTTATTATGATATAATACTGAGCAACTTATTAGATTTCAGTAGAATACTTCTGAAATCACGAAATCAAACAACTTTCACCTGAATGCTATGTGGTATATGGGGTAGCTTTTGTTGATTCTTTAGGGGTCCAACTTTTCCCAACCCATTAAGGCACTTTAATTGTTACATCTTCCCCGGTAGTCCAGGTATTTTGGTATACAGTATAATAATGAGCTCCCGTTGATTCTATATAAATGCAAGTTAATTGACATTGACAACCTGGCAATACGTGACAGTCCGTTTATTAAGAAAGATACTACATTGTAGAATGGATTAAGCAAGGACCAAGGGGATCAAGGAAATGTGTGTCTGGATCCCTCACCAAAGCTACCTTGTACCTAAGTTTAGCAGCGCACTTGAGGTAGAGCACGACCCTGGTGTCCGTCTTCTTATACTGGTTAGACAGTCACTCATGGATATCGCTTATCGTCTCCTGGAACATATCATTGTGTAAACAAAAGGAATGTAACAGAAATCACATTCTCTGAAGCTTAAGTGATTCCTGTTACATTCTTTTTGTTCACCTAATTATTCATCCCAGGAGACAATAAGCTCTATCCATGAGCTGCCGTCTAACCAGGAGAAGGACACCAGGGTAGCGCTCTACCTCGAGTATTCCACTATTAAGCTTGGGTACAAAGCAGCTGTGGTAAGGACACCAGACAGAGACATTTTCTGGATCTTCTTGCACCATGCTCACTCCGTCACCCTCACTATCCTCCTTGATAAATGGACTGTCGAGCATTGCCAGATTGTGAATGTCGTTGAACTGGCATACTGAATCAAAGGGAGCGGGCTACTGTACCACAATACTTGGACGACATGTGTTTACAGGGGAAGATGTAACAAGTGCCTTCAAGAGTAGGGGCGAAGTCGGACCCCTAAAGAATCTACAAAGCCACCCCATGTACCATACAGCATTCAGGAGAGAGTAGTATGACATTATAATCTCTGCAATATTTTACTGAAATGTGGTAAATTGTTCAATATTACATTATAATGAACACTGCAGAAATCTTACAACATGACTTTGAAATGTGCCAATGTTTTTTGTCCCCCACTTAAACCTTGGAGATGGGTGGTCTGTAGAGCCAATAAGAAGTGACAGAAGACATTGGAGCATTCACATGCCTAATGTATGACCACAAGAGGTGGAGAAGTCTATTTACAGCAGCATCATCCAAAGCAGATGATGGGAGAGGGCGAACAAATGACTACAAACTCCAATGTGGATTTCTTCATGCTCATATACACCTTGCAGTGACAACCTTATCCCACACATTAAATGTGTGACCCATCGCCTTGCCATCTTAAAGAGAGCTGACCAACCAATCTTCTGGTGCTCTGTATATGACTCCTTTGATTCTGGACAAGGATGGCAGAAGGTAGCCTTTGTTATGATGGAGCCAGTGTGGTCAAGTGGCCCTATCTTTCCGACTTCCCTCATTGACTTGCTTCAGAAAATTACTGAGGAAATGAAGGAGGATGAAGAAGAGGACCCAGACATTGATTACAATGATCGTTTTGATGATGACTACCGGTATAGAAATTAAAGAAGTGTGAAATGAAAACCTGATATATTGCATAACCGCTTCTGTGGTTTGTACAGTTACACAGGGTGAGCATTCAGAATACTTTTTAAGAAAAGTGAAGTCATATTGTGTTACTTTATATTTTTTCAATATACGTTAATTCCATACTTCATGAAAAGCATATACACATGTCACAAACGTTGAAATATATAGATGATGACTGGCGGCGGAGGGAACATACCCAATGTTCCACCCGAAGGGTTTGAAATGCTATTGAGGGAGGTTATAAGTGCGCTGCGGTCCTAGGCCTTAATTCTGTCATTTGTCACGTGGAAATGTTTTCCCATGGGAGAACATTACAAGAATGTTCGCCCATGGGCCAACATAACGAATGTACTTCCATCACGTGACTGTGTTCAGCCAATCACTAATCGGTATGTGACTAACCCTTTCAAAATATTATGTCTTTTGATAATAGCTTGAATATTGCGTCTTATATCAGACAACTTGTAACAGAATTCGAAAGGAAACTTAATTCCAATCAATGTGAACTTGAATTGAATGCATACAGGATGTAAGCACAAAAGCGATTCACATGCAAATATTTCTAAATTAAAGTAGCAGCAATCCACATTGATATACAGTCCCTATTCACAGGCTAGATTTCCGGCTGTCAAATGAAATGTTTCTCTTTTTGTTTTCGGACAATAAACTTTAAGCAAATACATTTGAATGAACTGCTTTTTTAACTTGAGAATAAATGAAACCATTTTGGCATCTAAAATTTTTTAATCGGCTCGACATTTTGACACAGTGATTGTTTCCTTGAATATATCCCAACTCAAACTCGTTTTAAATATAAAATGAAACGAAATTGAACGTGCACAAAGAGTGTTAAATTTCAGTTCAAGTTTTATCTTTGTCAATTAGTCACTTTTAAGTGTTGTGATCAACATTATTCTCATGTGTCACCTCTTTTTAAGGGTATTTGCATATGAATTACCACAGTGCTTACATTCTTATTCTATTTCACAAAGTGAGGGGTGACAATGCTTGAAATTAATTTTCTCTTCAGATTCTATTTAATGTTTTTGATACAAAACAAAAAAGGCCTATTTGGGCAATGATCTAAAGACAGAGTTGTTAGTCACTTTTGTGAGGTATGCAATTTGTCATGTATGTAGCATGAAATATTTGGGCCATTTCCAGAGTAACAGCACTTAATTTTTCAGTTTTGGGACATTTCTTGTGTCAAATTTGCTTTCATTATGTAAATGACAATCTCAATTGATTCCTCATGCTGTGTTTCGTCTGAAGAAATGTTTTATTTGTCCCTGTATGTTGTGTATAGTTCAAAAGTTGAACTATTTGGGTACTTTTCAGTGTAACCGATACAGAATTTATTATATTTGGGACTTTTCTTGTATTGAGCATTTTTTAATCATGTAAATAACCATCTCAATCGATTTCTCATGTCATATATACCCTGAAAAAATGTTTTATTTTTCCTTGCAAATTTACCCTGGAGAAATCATTTATTTGTCCTTGTATGTTGGAAACTTCAAAAGTTATAGAAACTAATGATTTTCCTCGCAAATCCAAGATGGCTGCCAATGACCCCCATGTGACACGATTTTCACTTGGAGACAAAAAAAAAATTAAATAGACACCCTAAGGGATACAAAAATGAGGGTGCACGGGACCCCCCCCCCCCCCCTTTCCTACCAGACTGTTAAGAAAAAGAGGTAAGTTTACTCTTAGGAGGTATGAGATTGTCATGTATATATGTATATAGACTACTTGGGAATATTTCTAGAGTAAACAACACTGGTTTTCCTCGCATGTTTGGACTTTTCTTGTATGTAGCTTGCTTTAATCATGTAAATAACTCTCTCAAACGATTCCTCATGCCGTATTAACTCTGAATTACTGTTTTATTTGTCCCTGTATGTTGTGTAATTCAAAAGTTAAACTAATTGGGTAGTTTTCGGTGAAAATGACACCGAAATTTGCATGTTTTTAGGCTTTTTAGCTCACCTGAGCCAAAGGCTCAAGTGAGCTATTGCGATCGCCCTTCGTCCGGCGTCCGTCGTGCGTCGTGCGTCGTGCGTCGTGCGTCGTCCGTCGTCCGTCGTCCGTCGTCCGTCGTCCGTCGTCCGTCGTCCGTCGTCCGTCGTCCGTCGTCCGTCGTCCGTCGTGCGTCGTGCGTAAACTTTTTACATTTTCATCTTCTTCTTGAAAACCCCAAGACCGATTTTCATCAAACTTGGCAGGTAGCATCCCTAGGGGGTTAGGAACTCAATTTGTTAAAATGGGCACCATGCCCCGCCCAGGGGGGCCCAAACCCCCCAAAATTAAGGAATCTGTAAAAATCTTCTTCTCTAGAACCAGAAGTGATAGAGCTAAGTTAATACTATGAGTTAGTACATTGATGACTGTAGTTTCAAGTTTGTTCATGGCAGAATCAGGGGTGCCCCCCTTGGGACCCAGGGGAGGGGGGTGGGGAAGGGTTCTAATGGGGCCTAAATTGTACATTTTCATCTTCTTCTTGAGAACCCCATGACCCATTTTCACCAAACTTGGCAGGTAGCATCCCTAGGGGGTTAGGAACTCAATTTGTTAAAATGGGCACCATGCCCCACCCAGGGGGCCCTCAGGGGGCCCAAGCCCCCCAAAATTAAGGATTCTGCAAAAATCTTCTTCTCTAGAACCAGAAGTGATAGTGCTTAGTTAATACTATGAGTTAGTACATTGATGACTGTAGTTTCAAGTTTGTTCATGGCAGAATCAGGGGTGCCCCCCTTGGGACCCAGGGGAGGGGGTGAGGAGGGGTCCTAATGGGGCCTAAATTGTACATTTTTATCGTCGTCTTGAGAACCCCATGACCCATTTTCACCAAACTTGGCAGGTAGCATCCCTAGGGGGTTAGGATCTCAATTTGTTAAAATGGGCACCATGCCCCACCCAGGGGGCCCCCAGGGGTCCCAAACCCCCCAAATGAAGGAATCTTTATAAATCTTCTCTAGAATCAGAAGTTATAGAGCTGAGATAATACTATGAGTGAGTACATTAATGACTGTAGTTTCAAGTTTGTTCATAGGAGATCCAGGGGTGCCCCTCTTGGGTGGGGGGGGGGGGTGGTTGGAAGGGTCCAAATGGGGGCCTGAATTGTACATTTTCATCTTCTTCCTGAAAACCTCATGATGGATTTTTGTCAAACTTGGCACGTAGCATCCCTAGGGGGTCAGGATCTCAATTTATCAAAATGGGCACCATGCCCCACCCAGAGGGCCCCAGGGGGCCCCAATCCCCCCAAATTAAGGAATCTTAAAAAAATTGGGCCTTTATTGTACATTTTCATCTTCTACTTGAGAATGCCTGGTCAAATTTTGGTGGAGCTGTAAATAATTTAGATTAGTGACTGCGTGAAAGGTGAACTTGCGATACTCAGGTGAGCGCTAGACCCGCGGGTCTCTTGTCTTGTTTCAGACTTGCTTTAATCATGTAAATAACCATTGCAATCGATTCCTCGTGTCATGTTTACCCTGCAGAAATGCTTTATTTATAATTATATGCTGTGTAGTTCAAAAGTTATGGAAGATAATGATTTTCCCTGAAAATCCAAGATGGCTGCCAAGATGGCCGCCAATGACCCCCATGGGACACGATTTTTTCTTGGGAACAAAAAAATTCATTAACTAGACACCCTAAGGGTTACAAAAAAGTAAGTTTAAAAAATGTGTTCGGGGGGTGCATGGGGACCCCCCATTCCTACCAGACTATAATGGGTAGACTCTTTACACCCCTCCTGCCCAATCCTCATTACGACATCTTTCTTCTTGCGATGTGCCCCCAAATCATGTGTCACCGCGTTTTATTTGTCACGACCACGTCTGAAAAACAGAGATAGAAAGAATACCTGATACCGCGTACCAGATTCTGTGGTTACTCATTCTGTAAAATTCCATTCTACAGAACTTTCGAGGAGCCGCCTTTAACGTTGGGGGGGGGGGCTATTGCACCTTAAGGTGATGAGGATGCCTGTATAATAGCTTCAACCTTCATTCCCACATTTCTGTGTTTTCTATGTAGATTACGCCACATCCTGAGCGATAATTATTTTCGCAATCATCGCACTTATGAAACAATCACGAGTATTTAAAGGCACACGTTCTCACAAGATCCACTTGACTGTCTAGGAACAAAAGCACATTATTTTGTGACACTATGGTCTATAACAACCGATGTTCCTAGCTGTGAGCACTGAAAGTGTTCACTGAGTTCTCCTTTCACATGACTTCCGGTTATTATGCAGAGAAGTGTGTGACCTTAGAGTAAAACTCCGCATACCTTATATTCGACAAAGACAGAAGTGGTTGAAAACATTGAAACTTGTTTCCCCGGTAACTTTCTCCGTTCGAATTTCGAGTCTGATGGAAGTGTCTCGTTCGTTTGGAGTGATTGCACCCTTTTTCCTTCATTTAAAAGTAAACGTAAACACGTTTAGGTAAAACAAGAAAGAAAGAAAGTGCAATTTTACTGGAAGAAGAGCTGAATTATGATTGCTCTTAATAATCACGTCGAACAGAGGGAGACATTCACGCTTGTAAATGGTAGGCCTACAAGATAGAGTAAAGCCCGAGTCAAAACGTTGAGGCCGCTAGCCGGGAGATGTTCACACAAAAGCTGAAGTGACAACCCCTCCCATAAGCTCACGGACCTCAGTACGCCCATCTGGCTACAAAACGGACTGCAACGCTTTTAAGAAGCGAATCATTCGCATCAACATCTATACGCAGAATCGGAAGATGGTGACTAGTTAAACAGACATCGGAGTGACTATATAGCGACCTTCATCAATACTTCTTAAGTGATGACTTATATCAGCTCTTCAACCGGTTATAGCTTGATAGGTGATATCTGAGGTCGAAATCATTTGCCAATGACGATTAGCGACGGGGCATCCTTTTTCACGCATCAGGAATGCGAAATGTGATCGTCTGTCGAACGAATATGAGATAACAGATTCTCAAGGTCAATAACAGCCCGAATATAATGCAATGCTGGTAAAGGCATGTTATGTTGCTGAGTCTGTTGGGTGAAATTATGTTCCGGGCGCTGGTCGTATTTCTCCCGACCGTTCCTCCTCGTGCGCTTGATGATGATTAATAGCGAAGATGAGATGATGATCGCATCACTCCAAACTTTCATTCATGCATGTGAGAGGCTCTTCCGGGTTTCCTTTGGGGCTGAAAAAAAGGGGTTCACTGCAAGTCATAACTCCGTTCATATTACACTATATACTGATCCATCTACATCACTTGGTGTATCATTCATATCCGACTTTGACTGTTTCACTACATTTTCTGCATTGGTAACTCGTTGAATCCATGTTTGGTTGACTCCCCATTTAAATGGACGTCTCTGCTAACGGAGAAAACTGAAGCACAAACAATAAAGAAAAAAAACCCATAGTCTATTTCCTGTAACTCAGGAAGTGTAACATACACCTTTTCCAAATCCGTATGGTATCCACACAAATGAGCTATCGCTCATGCAGTGAAGGCGATACAAACAACTTCTGTCTGGACGTATGGTCTCTGTACAGTCCGATGTAATATCGCCGTCGCCACTTTTCTTGCATTGCCTTCTGTAGACAGTGGGTGTTACGTTCCTACTTACGAGCTCCTTTAAACCAATTAGCGCTCACATCAAGCCATAATGAAGACCATTTTCTCTGAGGTTAATCCCGCAGAGTATCCCACTGAGCATAAAATACTAGTAAGTAGGCGTAGTCTTTGTTAAAGGCTACAAGTACTGACTTATCACCAGCTCTATAGTCACTTCACATAAGACAAACAAAATTTGGAAACAAGCCTTTTGTATCAGTCGTTGTCGTTTTTGTAGCTGTGGTTCTTCTTCTTTTTCTTCCTCTTAGTCTTGTCATTGTCATTATCATTATCATTATCAGCATTATCATTCTTACTACTACCATTTTTATTCATGATCACCCTGGGCTGGTTCTAGACTAGACAGAGGTTTTCTTATCTGTTTCACTACCCAAAACAAACAAACAAACAAACGAACATGTCATGTTATCTACTCCAAGTACTGCCCGTTTATACGTATGTCCGATCACTGCAGTGACACTGCGTCACACATCTCTTCAAATAATTTCCAATACTGTTCTGTTCCAGTGCTTCAAAATTACTGCTGCCGTACAAAAACAAACACCCAAATAAACACAATCACACGTTTTTCAGCGCCTATAACGACCGCTTAAATGTTCTCGAGACATACGTTATGGTTAAAAACTATCGCGAATCATATTGGTCACAATATAGTACAGCTATAGGCATATTAATTTTGTCCCTGCCTTACATTCCCTGTGATATGCGTGGTGAATACAATTCCTGACTTTGAAATCAATGTTTAAAGGCAAACTCCGTTCT
Organism: Diadema antillarum; assembly: GCF_040938485.1. Taxonomy (NCBI): domain Eukaryota; kingdom Metazoa; phylum Echinodermata; class Echinoidea; order Diadematoida; family Diadematidae; genus Diadema; species Diadema antillarum. The sequence continues at coordinate 3,864,978 of NW_027271001.1, read as the reverse complement.
GTGATCAAATTGATTTGATAAAGATCGCCAATAAAACAAAGCAGTAACGATTCAATAAACCAAACAAAAATTCGAAAATTATGGAATCCCAGTGCTTGTTTTCTTGAAACATAATTGCATAATAAATAAACCGGCCATGTGAATTTCCTCACAGCTCTCCCTTAAATTTGAAAATATAATCATCATAATATTACCGTAATATAAATGATGATTAATATATTGTCAATCTTCTTGTCGTCAATTAAGTTAATTTCACCCTTACCAAAGCCAAGTCATTACAACTCTTAAACCGTATGAGCCGAAAGAGATAAATTTTGCCTCATGAATTCATATGTCATATATGAAAGTATAGCTTAGTGAAAAATAAATTATGTATGCGCTTGAATGGGAGACTGCAGGAAGACTATTGCGGCCACGACAACATAGTCACATTTACGTAAAGGAGACTGTCGGCTCCTTCGCTGTTGTCAAAACACTCGTGCAGTCAACTTGAGCGTGGAGACGATTCTTCTCCCTGCTTCAAGCGTTGCATGATTTTAGCTGGGCATATCAGTCTTATCGGCCGTTGTTAGGACGGTAATATACATCAGGAAATGAATGATATTGTATTAAAGGGATAATACAGTATTGATGGAGGCGAGGATTAGGCTTTTAACTTTTTGTAAGATACCATGAAACCCGTTATGAAATAACGAATTCAAAATTCATTTGATGAAAATCGGTTTTGGAATGGCTGAGACATTAAAAAACAAAGTAAAATAAAGCGATCATAATAAAAGGTGGGTCCCACCTTTTATTAGGATTGCTCTATTTTGGGTATCTCGACCATTTCAAACCAATTTTCATCAAATAAACGTTGAATTCCTCTTGGAATTACATGCTCTGTCATATTTCACAAGAGGTCTCTCATCATCTCACCCAAAAATGTTACAAACCTGAAGTTAGGGCTCAACCAGAACTATACGTTCCCTTTAAACTGAATTCGGAATCGTGGTTGAAGCAAACCACACAATCGAAATGTCATGACCATGTGAACTCATCCGTGCCTCTCCATGAATGAATCTAACCAAGTCCAATTAGTGCAAATAAACTAAGTACCATTACAAGTATGTGAGAAGTTCCTATCCAAAAAGCTCTTGAGAAGGCACAATGGGTACAACGTCATAACGCTGTTAAACTAAGCCACTCGTGTAAAACCTCTTTCCAAGCCGATGACTATTGACCAAGGAGGTGGAAGAGATATAAATTCACCTCCCTATTATGACCTTCCACTAACCTTGAAAGCAAAAGGTACTCATAGGCATCATCCATGGATGATGCGTAGATGACGTTCATTTTACATAGGGTATTGACCAACTCGGTTACAGACAAGCACCGTAAGTTATAAGACAAACATGTGATGTCGACGCTGCATAATTAAGTATTGAGTCAATCTCCTTCCTGCTTTCTAACCTCATCCATACCTCTGCTTAAATGAGCAGCGATGACCCCGAAAAGCGATGACCAAAGCCAATTGACATGATATAAAAAGGAGGGGATGTCATATGGAACCGCGATCATGGGGAGATACCTAAATCCACATCAGTTTTGTTCCCATGTGTTGACAGGACGTCATTGTGTATGTGTAGGCCTATATGTTTCTCTGTTCGTGTCTTTGTATCTGTGTCTGTGTGTGTCTGTTTGTCCCACTATTAATTGCGTGACGAATATGTCACTCTTACATTATAAACATTGTTTCCATTTTGCCTAGATGAGGTTCGAACGGGGGCCTACCGCCAGCTCTTCCATCCTGAGCAGCTGATCACTGGCAAGGAGGATGCCGCCAACAACTACGCCCGTGGTCACTACACCGTCGGCAAGGAGATCGTTGACCAAGTCCTGGACAAGATCAGGAAGTTGGTGAGTTAGTCTTAATTAGTACGAATCTCTTTCGGGCTGGCGTTATGGAATAAGATGTTGATAACAATAACGTACGTTTAGAGTTCACATCACGTCTTGTCGCAAGATGCAATTCTTCTGTTGGAGAAAATGTTCTGGTACTCGATCTAATCTGCTGTTCCCCTTGTTCCTCTAACGACAGGCTGACCAGTGCACCGGTCTTCAGGGATTCCTCATCTTCCACAGCTTCGGCGGTGGCACCGGCTCCGGCTTCTCATCCCTGCTCATGGAGCGTCTCTCCGTGGACTACGGAAAGAAGTCCAAGCTCGAGTTCGCCATCTACCCCGCCCCTCAGGTCTCCACAGCAGTGGTCGAGCCATACAACTCTGTCTTGACCACTCACACCACTCTTGAGCACTCCGACTGTGCCTTCATGGTCGACAACGAGGCCATCTACGACATCTGCCGTCGCAACCTCGACATCGAGCGTCCAACCTACACCAACCTGAACCGTCTCATTGGCCAGATCGTTTCTTCCATTACTGCTTCGCTTCGATTCGACGGCGCTCTCAATGTCGACCTGACGGAATTCCAAACCAACTTGGTGCCGTACCCACGTATCCACTTCCCATTGGCCACCTATGCTCCCGTCATCTCTGCCGAGAAGGCCTACCATGAGCAGCTAAGTGTGGCCGAGATTACAAATTCTTTGTTTGAGCCTGTTAACCAGATGGTGAAGTGCGATCCTCGTCACGGCAAGTACATGGCCTGCTGTCTGCTGTACCGTGGTGACGTCGTCCCCAAAGATGTCAACGCCGCCATCGCTACCATCAAGACCAAGCGCACCATCCAGTTCGTCGACTGGTGCCCAACTGGTTTCAAGGTCGGCATCAACTACCAGCCACCAACCGTCGTGCCCGGTGGCGATCTGGCCAAGGTCCAGCGTGCCGTGTGCATGCTGAGCAACACCACGGCCATCGCCGAGGCCTGGGCTCGTCTGGATCACAAGTTCGACCTGATGTACGCCAAGCGTGCCTTCGTCCACTGGTACGTGGGAGAGGGTATGGAGGAGGGAGAGTTTGCAGAGGCTAGGGAAGATCTGGCCGCCCTCGAAAGGGACTATGAAGAAGTCGGACTCGATTCGACGGATGACGCGGCTGATGAAGGGGAGAACGAAGAATACTAAAACTTGAAAAGAACTTGTGATCCATTTTTTTTCTATGTAAAAAGTTACATTTTGAAATGTTTTGTTCTTGGGACTATCGCTTTGTCTGATGGATCATAGTTTGCACATCATCAGCTATAAACTACATTCAGTAAATTGATCGTTGCGATCATCAATAGTATGACTAATCAATTTGCTGTTTAAGAGCTTTTCTAGATTTTGACAATATTATGTTCAGTTTTAAAGTGTTTGAGATGAACTCACGTCTGATACGTAGGTTCGAATTAGGTTTACGGTAATCATTTTGCTGCTTATCATACATTCGACTTGATTGCAATGAATTGGCGGACGTAATTCACACTTTGTTAATGCAAACTTTTTTTTGTTACATATTGTTGATATCATGTCATATGTTTGAATTGTACGATGTCTCACTTTTTCTATGACAAATTATCATGCAATTTTACTTGAAACATGTGAAAAAAAAAACCTGTCGCTGTTTCATCTCATGACCAAGCTTACGTGGTGAGCATTACATTAAATTTTTCACCTTTGTATGTCGACAGTATATTAGCAAGAATTCTTCATTATCTTTTAATCAAACTTTCAGTATTGACAATCTATAATCATTTCATCGAGGATTGAATTTCATTCCATCTATGATAGTACTTGAAATACGATATTTATTCCTGGAGTCATGGAAAGGTCGTGAACTTTCATTCTTCTTTATTTTCTTTTTGAAACGTTTTGTGGCACCGAAAATTATACTGGTAGATACAGTGTAATTTACTTCTCATAAAAATAAATACGATGATTGCTCGCTCTAAGACAATAATTTCTACATAGCTGAAACATTCACGCTGTAATTGTAGGTTATGCTGATAAATTGTTACTCCTCCGAAATTTCATTTCAGCGATTCAAATTTGTTACCGATGCTCGCGCTTTTTGTCGCTGTATCTATCAGCGTCCTCTCCATGAAGAAAGATGTCGTTATCTTGCAAACTCGCCATTTCATCTTGGTATGAATGTACATAATTATCTTGGGTGCCTTTTTGCAAAGTATTGTATTATGGATGCATTTACTCACTTCGTTTGGTCTAAACAGCGATGAGCTATTGTTGTTTACGTTATGATTATGTACATTTTCGCGAGGAGGTTACAGAGACACACACTCCTGTCAAACTCTGAGACAAAATGGCGGCAATGCTGCCTTCTCTATTGAAAAAAAAAAAAAGAGTAGCTTCCATTCGGCCATGGGGAGTGCTTTATAGAATATTACGGAAATGAAGATACATTATGATCCGTGATACAGGATGACCGGAAACTCCTTTCTTCATGTTCTTCATTCGTATGCAATGCTACTGGTTGACCAATGATCGCCAAAGCGCCATGATCTTGAGAAGTTAGTTTGAATTGCGCGCGCTAATTTTTGATATGGATGCTTGGTAGCGTGTACGTGTTGTGCGGTGTGAGCGAACGGTGTGTGAGCAATAACGTGTGGCTGTGTGAAATATGCTTAGTTTAAAATAAAAGTGCTATATGGTTGATAAGTATGACTAATTTACACTTCCGGCCAACAACGTAGGGATAGATTTTCAGCGTGGGGATTTTTATCTCCTGATTTTACAACCAATTTCTGAGGGCTTGGCATAACTTCCTTTCGTACGAGCAGAACGAATCAGATCCGAAGATAAGGCCGTTTGCACAGGTGTGAATGAATGCTGCAGTCGCGGTTGTGAATAACGCTAAATGCTATGGGACTACAAAGAGGTTGGGTTGGTGCATCGGTTGCGCAGACGGGATGTGTTTAGAGTACTTGACGGCTACGCTGTGCCTGAAATAGATTTTATGTGTAAGTGACATTTGCTTATAGAGTTGCTGATTAAATTATTCATTTTAAGTCAAATTTGCCCTCGTCACACTGGTGGTTTTTGTGTGTGTGTGTGCTTTCGCTTCAATGTGTGATTGATGTGTGTATGAACGACAGTCTACTGATCGTGCAACTCAAAATGAAACATACTTTTAATCATTCTACTATATTCTTGTTGCAAAGTGTTCTTGCAGATTTCGACATACACCCCAAAATCCCTTCCGAGTTCACAATCACTCATCTTCACCTTATGATACACCAATCCTTTTTAAGTATTTCAATGGATGACGTAAATACCCTAATATTCCTTCACACTTAGACCATATAATTGTGACCTAATAAGAAAACACAAAACTTTAATGTGCATAACGGAAGAAAAGTAAATATTCCTCATTTCAAAAGAGTATGGTGACTGATACATGCCACGTTTTATTTACAGTAACCGATAGCAGAGTGATAATGCCCAAGGAAAGGGAGAAATCTGCTATCGCTTCTATATGTACCGAAGCTAACGTCAAAGTAACTACATGTACTTTCACTATTATCACCACCATCATCATCACCAATAACTTTGCTCTGAATCATCAGTTATCTACAGGAACACCAGTCGCCATAAAAATGAAAAATTATACAAAACAACAATATTCATTTAGCGCAAAGTGATGGATATTTATTCATAAGGAAATGTAGTCTATGTACACAATACGGCCAGCTGATTAAGGATATTTTTGTTCTTAATTCAAGCTGCTTGACCAGTTCAGATATAGGTAAAGCAGTCTGGATGCAGTACAGAATAATCACCACATCAAGACATCCTATTTTCTTACTTTTGGAGCAAAGGTGACAGGTCTCCTGCTGACAAACTTGAGCCTCGTCTCAGAGACGGTATTGTTCCATTACAGAAGTCTGTACACAATTAAGTTTATGAAAATTTTTCCTTCTGATGCAGTACTTCTTAATTTCAAGCCTGCCGTGAAGGGTCAATGTTTTTTTTACATGAATGAAATATACTAGTAATATGAAACTACATTATTATCAAAACAAAAAGAAAGATTTTAGCTACTGGAAGAGGTGACTATATTTTTCATACTCTACTTTCCATGGTTGCTAGGGGTCATGACAGAATTCTGATCAAACAGTTTTTAAATTCCTAAAGGGAGTTCCGATGATATTGAAAAGCCACAGGTGAAATAGAAATGTATTCTGCTGGTTTTGTGTGTTGCTAGGGAAAATGGAGAGGGGTGGGGGTGAGGGCCTAGGGGCAGTGGAAGGCTGCAGAACTACAGAAGAGGGGCTGGATTCTCTACAAACACTCAGCAAACTGACCAATGACTTTTTTTAACTCTCTATCTCTCTATGTATTTCTTTTAGAGTAGAAAAGTATATTGAAGTAGTTCTTGATGAAATCAATGATGATATAAAGGTACAATTCCTGAGAACTTTGATGCAGGTCTGTGACAAGTTATGGTAAGCAAAATGGCAGATCATTCAGCTTTTGGACCCCCTAATGACAATTTTAAATACATACTGATCATCTTACAGCACAAGGAAAGTTCGGGGACAACACAATGCTAGAGGAAATAAGGAAAGACACTTCACCATTCTTTTATCATCATGTGACCGATGATCATATGGTATCACATTACATCATAAAAGATTACATACCTGTAAAAATTTAGACATCAACTCCCAAATCTTCAGGAAAACAAATACATGTGAACCATGTAGGTTTATTACGCAGGTCATGGTTGTACGTACAAGCATCTTTGGGAAAAGATGGACTTGACACATGCTGCTGTTCTTCTTCTTATCCTTATTACTAATTCTATGGGTTATGAGTAATCACAAAGAACAAAAAAGGAGCTAAATTTGCTTGAATGCAAATTTTGGGCCTAAAAATACTCTATGACTTTGGAAGGAGAAAAAGTCATTCATTCAATGTTAAGTGCTCACAATCATATTCTTATGAATTTGAAAGTCTTCCAAAGAGACCTGTTAGTAATTATTTTCAATTTCATTAATATATTCATTTTCTGATTTGATATGAATGCAGAATCCAGATAATCAATTTAGTTGTTTTGACCAAATACATTTCAATACTTCCAACCCAGCTTGTAGAGATCAGTTTTTGCTACAAAAGGAAAGCCTTTGGGGAAGGCTACTGGTTGTCAGTAACAGCCTTGGCTAGCTATTAGGATATACGTACAAATTGAATGAGTATCGGTAAACCAGTCTGGTCCAAGTCACCTAGTGTGGGTGAGGTGGGGGGAGATGGGTAGGCTTGCATGAGACGCTTTTGAAGTGACTCTTTAGAAGAGCTGTTTGTTCTCCCTAGAACAACAACAACAACAACAACTGAATGAATGAATGAATGAATGGATGAATGAATGAATGAATGAATGAATGAATGAATGAATGAATGAATGAATGAATGAATGAATGAATGAATGAATGAATGAATGAATGAATGAATGAATGAATGAATGAATGAATGAATGAATGAATGAATGAATGAAAATGAATAGGAAGGTGGATGGATGGATACATGGATGGATACATGGATGAATGAATGAATGAATGAATGAATGAATGAATGAATGAATGAATGAATGAATGAAAATGAATAGGAAGGTGGATGGATGGATGGATGGATACATGGATGAATGGATACATGGATGAATGAATGAATGAATGAATGAATGAATGAATGAATGAATGAATGAATGAATGAATGAATGAATGAATGAATGAATGAATGAATGAATGAATGAATGAATGAATAGAATGAATGAATAGATGAATGAATGTATGAAATAAAATTCTCTCTGCCGAAGTCAAAGGATACTCAGGTCTATGCTGGGGGGCACTTTGAACCCAAACGACCTCGCGACCTTCTGCAGGTCCAGTGTGTTGATGTCGTAGATCTTCTTCAGGCTGTGGGCGTCGTAGGAGCGGACGTAGCCCTTGTAGGCCTCCTGGGCTGACCGGTGCAGGAAGTAGTTCTTTTCAATCAGCTTCTCCAGCTGCCGGAAAGAAAGCCAGGAATTAGTCAAAATCAGAAACAGTCTCTTCTTATGCTCTCTTTCTCTCTTTCTCTCTCCCTCCAATTTAGAAAATGAAAAAACAATTAGCAAATGAGCAATTTGATACATGCCTCTCCAATCAGATCTGCAAGTAAGAATGATACCAAATAAAAAACGGGGAAAAAAGCATGACGCTTTGATGCTCACCTTTTCAAACGGGATATAATGACAAAGGGGTCATCATTATACATGTAAGGGCAGCCCCTGTGACGTCAGCACTAATAACATGGTATAATATTCAGTGTTTACACTTTCATAAATACAGCCAGTCAATTGATATTCACAAAATCAACAACTCATAAAAGCATTGTCTGCATTTAATCATCAAGGTGAAAAATCACAAATTTTTCTGCTGAAAACGGATTGCGCATATTTCTCATTCAGTGTGCATGGTTTTCAATTGCGAATTCAACCTCTCAAATTATTGTTCTTACTGGTTCAAATTTGCAAAAGGTTCCATTCGCAAAGTATATATAGCATATACAGTAACTTTCCCAGCATGCTCTGCCATTATCATTACCTCTGCATTGCCAGGGACCAATTTGTTCACCCAGGTGAAAGAGATACAGACATTTGACACCGTATTCTCTTTTGGGCGTGAGTTTGAACCAATGACCGTCAGTGAACAAGTCCAAAACCCTATCCACTCTACCCCGGCATGACAACAGGAGGGAGATTGGAGGGTCACAGAGTTATGAACTTTAAATTGGCAGTTTTAATGCGCATATTGTTGTTTAATTATACTCTGTGAAGGCCAAACATACACGTATTTGTAGTGTGGTGAAACCCCCTCCCCCCAGGAAGTTAACTATTGCGGACGATGGATAAAATATACATGTATTCTACCTGAGATTGTATGTTGGACACTTTGCTCCAGCTGAACTCAAACTCGTTGAGGGGCACCTTGGCGTGCTTCAGGTATCGGATGAATCCCAGCTCCTCAGGTCGCAGGATCAGGAGGGCGTGACCTTTGCCCTTCAACCCCCGGGCAGTCCGACCAACTCTGTGGATGTACTCCTGTGTACACAAACACACACACAACACAAGAAAATATTCAAAGTTCCCATTGCCACAACTAGCCATTATACAAATGTGCTGAACATACCCAGAATGAATGTTGACTGGTAGCTGGGCCCCGACACTGCATATATTCATTTCAATATCACCACCATTCCAACTGTCAAAATATATAGAAACTCAATGCACAATTGGGACAAGAATATATCACACAATCTGACCACTAACAGAAACTAAAAGTAGGCTCTCTTCAAATGGTGTGTTGCAGAAGTGGCTACAGTGATATGCTCTCAGAAAAAGCGGATATGTAGGTGTTTTTTCCCTCTTAAAATTTTCTTTAAAAATAAAAGATATTTTACTTACATAGAGTCTTCGAAAAGTGGCATCTAAGTAGTTATACAAAATCTGTAAAATACAGGCAAAGTATATTTTAGCTAACTGTGAGTGATTGGGGATATGCCATTGACCTCTCACCTTTGGGTCATCAGGAGGGTCGTACTGGACGATCCAGTCCACCGCCGGAATGTCCAGCCCCCTGGCAGCCACATCAGTGCAGAGCAGGATGGCTGTCTCCGCGTTGCAGAAGCGGAAAAAGGTCTGCGTCCGCTTGCTTTGCTTCTGTTTCCCCTGTTATCAGAAACGACATCAAAACTCTAAAATAACAGTATACAAATTGTAGTAATAATAATATCAATGATACTACTGACCATCATCACCTTTATTATCATTGATATTATAATGCAGTCAACCTTGCCTAATTCGGCCTCGCATAAGTCGAATAATCGCCTAAGTCAAAGGTCTTTTCAAGTCCTCTTCTCTTTATATTGTATTGATTTTAATCCCTCATAAATCAAATTTCCTTTAAGTCAAAGCAGTGCTATTTCTGCAGTACAAACAGATTTGACTTAAGCAAGGTTGTCTGTCATCTAAAATAATTCTAACAATGCTATCACTAATCATAATATGTGTAAATGATTACAAGAGTGATGCGGAGGAGAAAGAAAAACACAAACCAAATGAACAAGAGGGAAAACGGAGAGAAGAAAACACTCCTACGAACATCACAAACGCCACTATGAAACAGAACATACACTACAGTGCAATCTAGTTATAACAAACATGGTTATAACAAAATACTCGTTATGGAGAAGTAAAAATTCAGGTCAAAAGACTATCATATACAGTGTATACTACATTTACATACTTTACTGTTCAACTATAACAAAATTTCGATATAATGAAAGAAAACTGCGGCTCCCAAGGACTTCATTATAATGGGAGTGCACTGTATGTTATGCCCCAGTCACATAGACATCCCGGATCACCCCGGACCACCCCGGATCTGATCCGGGGAGAGATCCGTGTTGATGTCGGGAGGCCAACACGGCAACTTTTGGAGGTCAAAAACATCCGGCGTCATCCGGGGATTGCCGTGTTGGCAGAGCAATTCGGGGTGGTCCGTGTGGCTGCCGTGTAGCTGCCGTGTCGATCTGTGTAGATGCCGTGTTTGTCCGTGTAGACGCTGCGCTCTTCCGGCTTTATCTGTGTAGCTGCCGTGTTGATACCGTGTGTACAGTCATACCAAAATCCCGGATCTCCCCGGATCTCCCCGGACGTCCCCGGATTTCCCCGGATCACCGTGTAGATCCTTGAGCATCCGTGTTTATAAGTGACTGGGCATTATTAAAGTGTGGTGGAGAATTACTTGACTACTCACGTGAATAGCCATGACAGGGAGGTCGATGTAGTTGAGTAGCTCGCTGTGGTACTTGACCGACATACAGGAGGAGAAGAAGACCATGACCTTCTTGTTCCGGTTCTTCTTTAGGAAGGTGAAGAGGAGGAGGAAGCGTTTCTCTGAGGGACACACCACGTAACCCTGGAGACGGAAATATAGAACGAGAAGACATAAGCAATGATGAGTTACTCTATATTATGCTATATATTTAGCGAGTCTAAATTTTTGCAAATCAGGACTTCCCAATGATCATGGAATACAGTACATCACATTCATATTGGGATCAGCGTCAATATTTTTGTATGTCTTTAAATTCGTGAATAGCACCTGCCTCGCAAAATTTGCGAAAACAAACACCATGACAAATATTTGCAGTATACAGTAAAACTCGCCAATTACTCAATACGATGTCTACTGGTGCTTTACAGGTAATTTGAAGGGGTGGTGGGAAGAAATTGTCATATACTGTAAACGTCAATATTTTCGCGCGATTAATTTTTCGCGCTGAGTGGTTCGAAAACGTATTCGCGGGTTCTTAAATTCGCGCTCCGCAGCAGGTTACTTTACTGTAGTACACATTCACTGCTTTCATCCAAAGCCTCTGCTACATAGCTTGCTATGCCAGCGTACGACAAGGGACGTAGCGAGCAGCTCGACTGCGAGTACAAGCACTCAAATACGTAGTACAGCTGTGACTCTAGTACCGTAGTCACGGGGGACTGTAGCATCGATGCGTGCGGTGCACACATGCATGCTACAGTACACAGCAATCTAGGGTATCGTCTCTTCGCACAGTACTAGTAGCGTAAACATGCCTGTACATTGTACTACGTAGCAGTATCATCGATGAAGCGCACACAATTCATCCCGTTCAAAATGTGCGTAGAAAATTGTGACGATATATTCGCGCGTTTTTGAATTCGCGCTAGCCGAGCGTGGCGCGAAATCCGCGAAAATTAATGTACCGCGAAAATTTCCACGTTTACAGTATCAGATTTAGCCACAAGAGGACACCAGCAAAACACCTTTTTGTAATTACCTGCAGCGTTGAAGGTCAAATAGTGGAACCTAATTACAATAAGATTAGCCATATGGAGAGACCTAAATTCCTAATGTAATGATCCCCCAATTCAAAGCACTCCTCACAGAATGTATATTCAGTGTTGCACACAAGCTAATGTGAGATGTACACACATACGGGAGCATTTCTTCATACAACTCATGATCAATGCGCTGTAAGACATACTCATCATAAGGATTATGGCATTGGAAATGAACCAACATGTTTTAATTATATGCAAATCACAGCATGCTTGTATACAGTGCACTCCTGTTATAACGAACTCTGGTTACAACAAAGTAAAAATTCAGGCCCCAACATTATCGGCTTTATACATTTTATTGTTATACATTTTTATTATTTAAAAGTGCAGTACTTACAAACTACAAACATCAGTTACATCAGTTAAATGTAGTTCATAGCTCATCTAGGAAAGATTCAATCTGTTGGAAAGGTAATGTGCATCATACACCATCATTCCCACAGTCATCAGGTCATGTGACTCCCTGTTGTACCTGTTCCAAGCCGTCGACGGTGGCCGTCTCCTTGTGGTCGTCCACACCGACATAGACTGGTTCTTTCTTGAGCGAGATTCTGGCCAGGTCTTCCGTCTTGCGTGTCTGGGTCGCTGAAAACAGCGCTGTCTGCCGCCTCTCTGATGGGTGGGTGAACATAGTGACATTGGGAATGAGATTTTGTGCTGCTGGATTGCCTCAAGGCTGATCATGAAAAACATGATACTACAAATCCCTTTGCTTGTTTATCCAGGACAATTAAGACTTGTTGAAGGGTAAGATATAAGATTGGGTCCTTGCCTTCATGAAAACTTGGGCAACTGGAAGAACCACTTTTTGTTGTGTTTGAATGCCCCAAACAATGCAAATTTTATTTCACCATTTTAGTGACATAACATTTCATCAATAAATAAAAGGGGAAGGACATCTGCATCAGACATTCTAGCCGCCTGCTGCTTACCCTAGAACCTGCGACACCAGCAGCAGAAAACTAAAAATAGTATCTAGTCGAGTCAAGTCTCATGAATTCATTTATCTCTATACCACCTGGATTATCAACTTCACTCCACAAGCATCTGTCTCCTCAAAACTCCACTCATACTAGTGAGAAACCAACTTTCAAACAGCCAGCCCCTCCCTCCAATGTACCCTCCCTCCAATGTACCCTCCCTCTGGTGTGCCCTCCCCTGAATGGTCATACTATGAAATCTAATACACAGATCCTCCCATACATAGTTACACATCAGAGGTCCAGCTACAGCAACCTGCATCATCTTGTCACTTGTTGCCATGGAAACAAGAACGGACCACATCACGGAACCGGTGGGATGACACATTTAAACTTGACACTCACTTGGCAAGAGTTTGATGATCTGCTTCATCTCCTCCTCAAAGCCAACATCCAAGATTCTGTCAGCCTCATCAATAATCAGGCACTGGAGGTTCTTGTACATAAATTGAGGTGTGTTCTGCAAAGCAAAAGGATCAAGATTATCTTGTCAAATTTTGTACACACATACACACACACACGAACATACAATTGTATACCTACAACATACATGTATACAAAGAGAGATGAAGGAGAGAAAAACAAGAGAGAGGGAGTGAGAGCAAGAGAGGATTTCCTTCTTTTGTTTTTGAAGGGGTGGAAGGAAGGGGGAAGGAAAACGTCTTATTCAAAAGCTGTGGCCTCCTTTCTTTTGCCATGATCACATGACTGAATTTCAGTGGCTGAGAGCGTTCCCATCAATAGGGACCATCCAAATTCGAATTCTCTTCAAGTTGTGCCAGTGAGACATTGCAGGACTTCTCACCTTGTTTTTGTTTGATTTGTCATTTTCTTTCCACTATGAAATTATCACAGGCAATAAATGAACACATATGACCTGACCTGGTGACAGGTAACACAAAGCTACCTCGTCACATGACAGCACAATATCTAATGAACTTGGGTCACCAAAGCATGTCAAACTTGTTGATATAAAATCCATGATGTCAATCAGTTTGTTCATTGCAATGATGCCTGAAAGTATAGCATCAACATTCTAAGACTGCATGATTAAAATGCCTCATCTGACTTTCAGAAATAGACTGAAGCTGAAACACCAGCAAAATAGGGTTCTGGACTCTGCTCCAACCAAAGCTAGACACGCCCGGTAGCCTTTGCACCCCTCACCTGCAGGTGGTCCAGGAGACGCCCGGGCGTGGCTACCAGGATGTTGATCCCCTTGCCCAGCTTCTTGGCCTCGGTGGTGCGGTCCGTGCCCCCCATGCTGAGCCCAAAGGTGTGGTAGTGGTGCTCAAGCAGCTCCTTCAGCACCCCGTAGGTCTGCATGGACAGCTCCCTTGTGGGCGAAACGATGATCACGCCCGTCCCTGCGGGATAACAAGATTAACACTAGTTTGCCAGGGAGTACGTGAGCATCTTTATTGCCTTCCACATCTAAGAAAACAACAGACTAGCTGTGACAATCAGTAACAATTTACTAATATTTAGTTACTACTGACAAGGTTCTCCAATGTTGCATCCTCAACAGGACAATCAAAAGTTGGCCTGTTACAGTAACTTTGGAGAAATCCCCTGCAGACATACAGTACTTGCACAGCACATAAACAGTACCACAAGGCGCTAAAATTATCAGCATGTAAAGCTGGATGAAGTAGTGGAAGTTCATCTCAAAGGAACAGCAAGCAATATTTTGTTAGCTTTTAAATTCAGGTTTCTTACATCAAATAATATTCATTAGAGGGTAATAAAACCTGTTTATGATACAATGAGAAGTGTAACGTGCTTTCATGAATTAACAATACTGTTCAGAGACCAAGTTTCCTACACTGGGTTTCACTTACCATTTCTTGGCATAAATTTGAGTTTGTACATGAGTTCAATGGCAGGTATGAGGAATGCTAGTGTCTTGCCACTCCCTGTCTTTGCAGCAGCCAGAATATCCCTGTAAGCAAGCAAACAAATAAAAGGAATATGCTTTTTAAATGTTTATCATATTACATAAAATGGCCAGCATAGACGTCATAACTCCAACATGAATTAATGATCTTGTCGTAATTGATGCAACAAAATCCACAGTGTACACACAATAACACAATTTTGGTATTTATAATTTGGTACAAAACTGCAAGTAATATGTGAAGGATACACAAACTACTATATGTGTGTGTGAAGCTCAACTACACCAGTGGCAAAATAAAGGTATCGTCGCTGGGGTGACAAGACCTTGTTTCTGAAATTTTGGTGAAAATGACTTTTGGATTAATGGTCAAATAATGGGTTAAGTGATGTCCTGTCCAAATCCCAACTGTCTTACTCCAAAAAATGAAGCCACCATGGCATGTCAGAGGAAAGGCTCTCCCATTCGCTATAGTGCTTTGGCCGCCATGTTTTTTGGCTCTCCTGAACATTTGACATTTAGTACATACGAGGTCTTGTCGCTATGTCATTTTTTCTCCAAAAATATTATGTCCACAAACTTATACAAGATGGATGTGTAAGTGGAAGGACACGGGGCATAGTGAAACGGCCAGAATTCAACATCTAGTGGGTATGTACAGTAGTAGAAGATGCTGCTGTTTTGTCAAAGATTCTTTCTTTTTTTTAATGACAGCAATAATAATTGTAATTCATCACAGCATACTCACTTTCCCTCCAGCATGTGTGGAATGGCCTTGGACTGAATCTCTGTCATGTGGGTGAAACCCATGTCGGCCACACCCCTAAGCGTCAGCTCTGAAACTCTGTCAGCCAGCGAGGCAAAGCTGAGGTCCGACGATAATGAGCTTGTTCCTGGCACTGGGAAAACAGAACACCATAATTCTAAACTACATGTATGTTTAAAAATCTATATACAATTTTTTAAGTGACGACTGTTCATGCTCAGGGATGTTGATATCATTCATCTGTCTGAGTGACAGCACAACCGATCTTACAATAACATCAAATATTCAGGTACCGTATCCCTCTGGCTTGAAAGACAGGATTCTCTCCAACAATAAAGTAAAATTTCTGGCCACATTTTGTAGTAAAGCTTACCCAGATCAACTGTACAAAAATTTGAAGTACGTCACTGCTCATCTGCACAAAGGCCAAATGTATTTTTTTCCTCTTCACACACAAGATACACTGTAAGATGAGTATATGTTATAAATGTATCATGCATTATCTGAAGGTCCTTCCTCAGTACAGATTGCTTCAGCTTTCCTGACATCAGCTATGAGTCTTAATATATCTAAATCAATTTAATAGCAGCCTTTTTGAACTTTTTATCTTTGGATTTTACTCCTCTCTCATTAAGCATTCATTGTACCTCAGTTGCACTAAACATAAAGTTCTAAATATTTGAACAGAGAAAGCTGAAGCAATGCTTGTACACAATGACAGCACCATTTCATTTTCACTCCTTCCAATTCATTGTAAAACCCTTACACTCTGCTTCTACAGCAATGTCTTCTTCAGCGTCATCATCATCCTCATCATTCTCCTTCTCTTCCCCATCATTCAGGGCTTCTGTGGACTCCTCAGTTCTCCTCATTTTTGCAGCATCTGTAGAAAGTTGACACCTTGCACCAGATTTATCAACTTTCACTCTATTAACAGACTTCTAAGCATTATTTTTTGCCTTTATTCTTGGCAAAATAGGTACATGTAAAATGTATTTGAGAGAGATCACACAAGAAGTCATTTTGTATTGCCTTATCATTAACTTGGTAAAATTGTAATAAAACATGTGACACGCATAGTTTGCCTGGGACAAAATGACATACTATCGATAAAATCATGACTAAATGTCAAGTGTAGGTTACTAGTAACAATGCGGTGACTGACATGATTGCAAATACATGATTGCATACCATGTCCAATTTTCTTAAAAGTAACTCTGCTGAGTTTGGCAACACTTGTTCTTTCTCTTTTCATCATCAGATATATAACATTGAAATTGCTTAGTAAACTTGTGTCCTAACAGGTTATTTGGGATAGCAGTGTTGCAAGCTAACCATAATTAGCATTTGGTATGATAACACCAATGTTCTGCAAACTTCTAAAACATAGATGCATACATGTAGGACTCTTGTAATAATGGAAATATTGCTGACTGCTACGCATTACTCTGATCTCTGAGCATCATTACAGTTAATCTCCAAATCAAACCAGTAGTCAATTGTCCTGTGTCACTACTTATATAAATGTGACATTTTTAATAATGTAAAATGATAGTTTCAAAACTTTCACTTAAATTCTGTGTACAGAAAGATGAGTAATGGAGAAATCAAATCATGTTGGATGGCAGACGCCAAATGACTTTGATAACACTCTCTTGTGAAGGTATTGGCAAATGACTAAGATTACTAGGTATGTAATCATGTCCACTACAAAAACAGATTGATGATTACCTTGAGGTTCAGCTGCTGATTCAGCCTTTCTCTTCATCTTCTTCTTTTTCTTCTTGATGCTTTGTGAGACAGGCTCCTCTTCTTTTACCTCGTCCTTGGCTGTGTCTGAATTCTCTGAATGGTATCACAGAATTGAGGAGATTTAATAAACTGCCAGTGTGGTAGCAAGCAAGCAAACACACAAACAAAAAAGCAATATATATATATATATATATATACACACCTCTGGAATGTCTGAACGTTCAGGTTGCAACCCTGTAACCTACATTGTAATGTACACTGTACTTCTCCAATGTGTGAAAAGTCCTGTACACTGTATGTATTACATGTACACTGTAGGTACATGTACAAAGATATCAGTAGCCTGCCTATTACATGTGCATTTACAAGATCTTATACTTTTCCCCCATATAAATATCTGCCAGTAACAGGTTACTAAAAAAATTATATCATTCATGTTTCTCCAGACAAAACATGAACAATTGAAAAAAAAGAAGAAGATACACATAACATTTCTTTGCATCGCTTATGAGAGCTTCTGCTTCTTTTAAAGTCTCGCTCTGGTACAGCATTGAGAGCTTCAGAACACTGGTGGAAAATTTCCTCTTTCGTGATTTTTTTATTCTTCTGAAGGCTCTGATCTTATTGACATACAATTGTATGTCAGTTATGAAGTAACATGGACACAGTTGGACTTTCAGAATGAAACATCACGCACTGTGAATGACACAACAGCAAAATAAGGCTGAAAGCAAACAAACCTTGCAATTTTTGCGTCTTTTTCTTCTTCTTTTTTACTGATGGTCGTGGAGTGGTGGCAGGATTTGTTCCCAAGGCATCACCTATCTCTTCTTCATGCATGTTGTCTAGAGGGAGGACAAAAAGCATTTAAAAATATATTTGTAGTTAATGAGTAAAATCTGGTGTGTTAAACTGTGCAGCATACATGTACAGTATTTCTCATGACATCAGCTTTCCAACATGTCTGACATTGTTTACCATTGTACCAGAGCACGCGGTATTCTGTACCTTATGTATGTCTGGACATCTGTAAAAGTGGATATTTTGGCGCGAGTACCGGTAATTTTTCGCGCCCAGCCAGGTGAGCGGATTTTGCATGTTTTTAATTCCGTGAAATCAGTGGCCGTATTCTGAGAGCTTATTAAGTGTCTGATTAGCACTTAGTTACCGAATTGGTATTCTGAGAGCATGATTAAGTAGGGGGTATATTAACTACCATAGCAACAAACGTTTTGGCGGGAAGGACCAACGCGTTTGCACGTATCAATGCGCGTGCGCCTCTGAGAGGACCACAGAGTTAATTACGAATCGGTATTCTGAGGGTGTAATTAAGTATGAAAGTTAATGGAAAACTTAATGATACCAAAGAGTGTTATTAACTACTCCGATATCACGCAAAACATTGTGTTTTCTCTGCCACAACGATGCTTACCGTCTTCGGTAACCGAGGAGCGGTTGAATCTTGTTATCATGGCATCCGTAGAATTCAGAGAAAAAAAGAAATATAGCCGATCTTCGAGGAATTTTGTCATTTTTTGTGAGCAAAGAGGTTGAGATCTTCACTTGTGTAGGTGAGGGGTTGTAATCAAATACCGGAGTGTGCGCACGGAGCTCTTGGGTTGTAATTAAAGGGGCGTGGAGGAGCGCGCATTGAGGGCATATTTGCGCGTGTAATCATCATTTTGGCTTCTAACAACGCGTCTGATTGGATGGAATAACAATTAGATGGGAGGGACCTAAGATAATTACAGGGGACTTCATCATACCTTAATTACGTCCTCAGAATACCGATTTTACCCATGATTAAGGGCCTATTAACTTCACGACTTAATTACGAAGTTAATTACAGACTTAATTACGACCTCAGAATACCACCCCAGGACATTAACTACATTGTACTGGGACATATGGCATGCAAAAATATTTGCCTGCTTTTATTTTCGCGCTAACGTCTGGTTGCGTGAAATGCGCGAAAATTTCCACTCCGCGAAAATTTCCACTTTTACAGTAATCTGACCACATGTATACAGACAGAAACCCAAATAGACGGTCTATATGTGACTTGAGGGAATGCAGCAATACCTTGTAGAAGAATACATCACTGAAGGTTTTAGGAAAATCACACGATCCATTAAAACATTATGACTTTTTAAACTTTGCTGCTGCCATCAAATATCTTGTGACATTATGGAGTCTATGGAAGAATGTTGTTTTTTTTTTCTATAATCTGTTCACTTAATTTTTTTTTAACTAATTAAGAATTTTTTATACATGACATGACATCATGTCCTGTAACTACATGTACTGTACTTTATGTGATTATGTAGTACAAGAAGAACTCTAGAGTCTAGTCTTCTCATCCAGTGATGGTTGCACTGAAACTTTAACAATTCATAACTTTTTTTTCATCAGAATGTCCCACTTTCCTCAAGCTTTCTGTGATGTGTTTTCTTATTTTTGCTGCATTCACTCAAACCAATCCACACCTTATTTGGGTTTCATCCTCCTGCATTAACTGTTTCAGCAAACTCAGCATGCTCAGCAGGCACTGTACTAGTACTAGTCTCAGCAAGAGTTCCTTTTGAGACAGCCACCCAAAAGTGAGTGCGTGCATCCGTGCGTATCACAAGCAAGGTTAGGTTAGGTAGAGTTGTATAATCTGCACTTATTTAGTACTAATGTGATTGGGGTGGATGTCTCAAAAGGAAGTCTTTCCCTAGTCTCTGCTCATCAGCATGGTATCATTAACAACTTCCAAGTGTAGATTAGATGATGCCATACCATGGCATGCCTTAATGCATACTTGCCAACTCTACTGCTTTGGGCGGTAGACTACTGCTTTTTAGAGGTTTTAAACGGCTACCGATTTTCTCTTCTCGATCTACCGATTTTGTAGCAAACCTACCATTAATTGAAATGGAAGTCATATTTTCCCTTCATTGTGCGTTGATTCCCTAAAATAAGCTAGTAATTAGAATACTAATAATAATTTCAAGGAACTCGTTCCTCAAAAACGCCGTATTCAGCCTTCTAATATGCACACATGTATGCACACTGCAGTGGCGCACTAGTCTCTATCATATCTACGTGCATGTAAGACTAACTGTACACGTGTACGTGTAGTTAGAACCACGCATATAGTAATGTTTTGGTAGCTCACGTGTGCGTGGTGCGGCCGATGCGGCATACGGCGTGGCATGATCCTAGCCGGCCGTGTACGTACGTGATTGTATAATAATAATAATAATAATAACTATTTCTTATTGAGCGCTTTTACAGGACCTGATCAAAGCGCTGTACATACATCAACAAACAACATTCACAAAGCATAGGAACATACTTAGTAGTTACAATTGAAATAGTTCAGTCTTGAGTTTCCTTCTAAACATTTCCTCTGAATCACATAGACGGAGTTGTTTTGGTAGAGTGTTCCAGACAACAGATCCAGCATGTGAAAATGTACGTTCGAAAGCTTTGGTTTTTGCTTGTGGGATTTGTAGGACTGTCTTATCATTTTGTGACCGGAGTTGATATCTGGTGGCTGTAGGGGTGGCTAGTAGGTTGGATAGGTATTGAGGAGCGGTATTCATCATGCATTTATAGACAAGAAGGGCTAGTTTGAAATCGATACGCTCTTTGATGGGGAGCCAGTGTAACTGCTTCAGTAAAGGAGCACTCGGGGATCTTCTCTTTACACCAAGCACCAGGCGAGCCGCTCGATTTTGGACTTTTTGGAGTCTTTTCACATCACTGACATTCATATTTGCCAGCAGAGAATTTCCATAATCAAGCCTGCTCAGAACTAGAGAGCGCACTGCATGGTTACATGCATCTTCTGTAAGATACTTTCGAACATGAGATATGTTTCTCAGATGGAGGTTTGCTGTCTGGCACACTCTACTGACATGATCTGTCATCGACAGTATCTGGTCAAAATGAACACCTAGATTTTTTACAGTGTGTGATACATTGACAGTAGTGTTTCCAAGCCGAATGCTTGTATCTCCCGTAGGGCGTAGTCTACTAGATGAGAAAACAATGCTTTGAGTTTTGTCCTCATTTAACTTCAACATATTACTCGCCATCCAGTGCCTTAACTCATGGATGCATTCCTCCAGTTTAATCCGGGCTTCGTTCAGACTTGCAGGATTGCGTGGATCGAAAGTACAGTAAATTTGTGTATCGTCAGCGTACAGATGATATCGTAGGCCATGTCGTCTGATGATATCAGCGACAGGTCTGATGTACATTGTGAAGAGTTGAGGCCCAAGCACCGAGCCCTGAGGGACTCCGTATCTTACAGTATGAGGCTCAGAGAACTTTCCCCTAGTGACGACACGTAGAGAGCGTCCGGTAAGGTACGATGTAAACCATTGTAGAGCTGTGTCTCTGATCCCATAATCAGACTGAAGTCTTGCCAACAAGATCGAATGATCTAGGGTGTCAAATGCGGCACTTAGATCTAGCAGCACAAGTATGACTGCCTTCTTGTGATCAATCTCTTGCAGAATATCTTGCTTCACACAAAGTAATGCCGTCTCAGTGCTGTGGAAGGCCTTGTAAGCTGACTGAAAGTCCTCATGCAAATGGCAATCACGTAAATAAGATGTCAATCTAGAAGAAACCACATGCTCAGTTACTTTCGACATGAAAGCGATGTTTGATACTGGCCGGTAGTTTTCCATGACTTTCTGGTCCAGTGACGGCTTTTTCAACCGAGGAAAGACAATAGCCTCCTTCAGTTTATCTGGGAATACACCGGAATTCATGGATGTGTTTACAATATGACTTATGACTGGTACAAAAACATCGACATATTCCTTTAAAAGCCAGGTGGGTAATGGATCAAGATCACAAGATTTACTGGGAGCTCTCAAAATGATCTTCCTTATTTCACTGTCACTAACATAGCCAAACTCAGTCAGAGATGGCATATCCTCAGGACTATCTTGTAGGGTTGACATGATGGGAGCAATGGACCATGAGACACTTCCAGAGGTGTTGGATTCAAGGGATTGTCTCATGTTGGATATCTTATCATCAAAATAGTCTGCAAAGTCATTGCTCAGCTGAAGATCATCGTCTGAGGCATGTAGCTGTTGCTTATCTGCAGTTCCGAGCAGAGAATGGAGTGTTGTGTACAGACTCTTTGGATTTGATGAAAGAAATACATCAGTGTAGAAACTTCTCTTAGCTGTCTGGATAACTTGAGTGGCATGGTTTTTCTGTTTGACGAAGAGCTCGCGATCGCATGGTGCTCTTGTCTTCCGCCACTTTCGTTCAAGCTTCCGACGCTTCTGTCGAGCTTCATGCACCATCGAATCATACCAGGGAACGCAGGGTCGTTGCTTCCTTGTGCGTATTGATGCTGGACAGTGAATATCGAGGACGCGTCTGATAGTTTGATTATATGAGTCTATGGCAGAACTGCTGTCATCTGTAGTCAAATCACTGAGAGTCGTCAGAAGATCTTGTCCAAATGACTTCCTGTCAAGTTGGCGGAAGTTACGAGAAGTTGTCGTTTTCTTCTGTGGATCTGGTTTCTCTCTCTTCAGGATGCAGCCCACATTGAAATGATCAAAAAGTGCTTTGTCACTCACTGAACATTTGGACACAAGACAACTTTCTTTTCGAGACATGATCAGATCTAATGTATGGCCCATATTGTGGGTAGGTCCAGTAACATGCTGTTGCAGTCCTGCTGCTTTTACAGAACTCAGAAACTGCCTAGTTTCCCGATTTCGTAGAACATCAATGTGGACATTGAAGTCACCTACAACCAGTAGATCTCCAGTTAACATCGCTAAGCTGCCGAGGAAATCATCAATTTCTTCTAGGAAAGCGGTCACTGTGTAACCATTGGCTGCTGAAGGAGGTGGCCTGTAGACAGCAACAATGTTCAAGTTGTTTGAATCATCGCTGACACATACATATTCAAATGTAGTCGTTTGCTGATCTAGCTCCTTGATTTTGAGATGTAACTGTGACTTAAACAGGATGCCGATACCACCATGGCGGTCGCTTTCTCGAGGGAAGTTCATGAAGGAGTAGCCAGGAGGAGAAAACTCGTTAATGACAGCTGTATCTTCCTTCGTGAGCCAAGTCTCTGTAACCACCAGCATGTCGATGTCATTTTCGAGGACAAGGTCGTAAATTTCGAGAGTCTTGTTTCGCATAGAGTGGGCATTCCACAGACAAAATGACATGTCCGGTGTGTGTGTGGCGGTCGATTTGGTAATATACCTGAGATTGTCCCTGTTTGCACCATGCTGACCATTGACAGGAGTTCCACGAGGAGAGGAGAGAATTGGAATTTTCCTCTGCTTTCGGCTGCCAGCACGCTTGCCTCTGTGTGTTGGCAGGCATGAGCAAATACCAAGTTCTCTAACAGTACTTGTGAATTTTTACAGACGTCCAACTTGACTTGTCATCTGAACTACAGTGTATGTGATTTTCAGTGTGCCACTGACTTGCCAGAAGTAAAGGATGACCGCATAGACAAGTTCTGGCATGAGCTTAGCCTACTCAGGAATGTGGAGGATAATTCCCTATAAGGTTCCCTAAGCTGTCAAAACTAGCGAAGTACCTTCTTCTCATTCCTCATTCAAATGCCAGATGCGAGACCATTTTCAATATGGTCAACAAAACGGCAACGAGCATGAGATCGCAACTTGTTAAGGGTAAAGAAGGACACTCAAGAGATGGTGTGTATGCATCAACGACAGGAATCCGCAACACTCTCTGTGCAATCTAATTGGCAGTTAAGATCAATATATTCTGCAAGAGTGAATGCTACGAATGGAAACCCTCCCAAACACTGCAGAAGAGAGCAAAATCTGCCACATACAGGAATCTCACAGCCAGGTCATCTGCTAATTAGTTTAGATTTGGTGAGGGCAACATTATTTCTTACTCATCAAACTAGCTCCATCCACAATAGAAAGTAGACATCTACACTATTAGGGGATAAATTATTTGCCAATTATGTTTGATTACTTTTTCACATATGCTTAGCCTACAAAAATTATTTACCAATATGTCTGATTTTAATTTTATATGCATAGTCTATAAAACAGTTCATAGATTTACATGGATTATATGTTTTTTTTATCAATTTTATCAAGATTTCAAAATGTTGGCCAGTATGCTTTAAATATTCAAGTTAAATATAAGTTGTAAAATTTAGTCATGTAGTACGGTTTATTCAGTATATTACCTAGATCTAGCTAGGCCCTTAGCCTAGGTCCTAGCCTCTAACATTAGGCCTTGAATCCAAATAGATTTAAAAATGTAAGATTTAAATTATTAAGCAATTTAACTTAGAAATCAAGTTCCAGTGCTAACAGCAGGGCCGGGTCTAACCGCAGCAGCGACCCCATACGGACAAATACGTACCGTAAAGGGGTCGCACAGCAAGGCCTATCCTGTCACGGAAGCACCTGATATGGCTTAGCATTTACGTGACCAGAGACCAAAATACAGGGTTTTATACTGAAATTAGTAGCCTTACTCTTAGATAAGATACTTACAATCACAGCAGGCGAAGTCGATTTACAATATGATCTGTTTTGAGAGCCCTGTGAAAGAGTTTATCCGAGGGTTTTAAAGTCCTACCGCATTTCGTATTGTGGTACGACTTACACAGCGCATGCGCGAATATGGATAAAACGTAGCACATACTATAATACGCAATGTATGCGTGTGGAAAATAACCCGGACGGCTCGCTGAGATCTGAAATGAATATTCATGAGATGTAACAAAAAAGAACGCATGCTGGGCGCTGATTTACTATCGGGCCTACCGGCACTTATTAATTTCGTTTTTAAAGCACATTTTGAATGTGTGGTTCATTATTTATTTGCAATAAAGGAAGTGCACACATAATGAACATCTGGAGATATGACGGATTAAGAAAATAACAGGTGATTTTCATGATAGAGGGTATGTTTGTTTCTTTGTTTGTTTCTTTATTTGTTTGTTTTTTAACAGTCTGCAGGGGCAATGTCCCAGATGTCTCATCTATAAATCAAGTTTCCTTTCACACTGTAAAATGTTGTACATTCACAATGGGCTCCACTCACAAGCTCTGCTTCTTGGGGACTCATATTCATTTTTGCTTCATGTTTATTATCTGCTGTGATTTGATTTGAATACACTTCTGTTACATACATGTCTTGTCTATTTTCAATGTTTCAGGATTGTTTGATTATTTATTAAAGAGACCTTTCTTTTTTCAAAGAATTCCACCGTATGGGAATCCTTTCCTGTCTTTTTCTTTCGGGCATGTCACTTGCTGTTTGATTGTGTGTGTGTGTCTGCACGCATGTGTGTTTAATGATTATTTGTGTGTAACAAGTTGGATGAACTGGAAGCTAAATTTCTATGTACTGTGATATACAGATCAATAAAGTTGACTCTGAGTAGTCCTTCATTTTCTTCATTCATTCATTCATTCATTCATAGCAATGGGACAAGAAGTGTCTTCCGAAATTTTTATATCAGAATGTCATTATTTCCTTTTTTTTAAAATCTGATTTTATCATTTTTGCAGTGTTCTCCTGGATTTTTTTTTTCATTCTCATGAAATATAGATAAAGTTTTAGACTGGCTTTCATCTTAAAGGTATGATGGATTGGTTAATGAAAAACTAGAAAGTAACCCTTTCAGATCCATCCATATGGTCATGGGGATTGTATTCCACTGCTCCCTATGTCATTTTCAAAACATTTAGTGTCTTTTTTTTTGCACTATTATCGACACTATATCTAATAACACTATACACTCAATTATAGCTTCATATTGATATTGTTATTTATACATACAAGTGTGTGATACACCTTTTATGTATTGGTGATGGTAATGTACAAGCATATTCATACACTTATTCTCTTCCTTCTCATTCGCATTAGGAATAAAATAAGCACTAAATTATTATGTCATGTCCCTAGTACTCATTCTCATGATCGTGATACTATATACCTGGGGAGGGAAGGTGACAATAATGCAAGCCTTTCTATTCGTGTTCAATCAATAATCATTTTTCCTTATCTCATAACCATGCTTGCTTTAATTGATCGATATTTTAATATTATTAATATGTCATCAGAACCTGCCTTGCTTGATAAATTATATAAGATTATGATAGTGATATAATGATTATCATTATCATGATTTGAAATATCTAATCATAACTAGTACCCTGTATGGCTTCAGTTTGCTACTTTCACTGTACTTATTGATGCCATTGCATACTCACTTTATCCAAGATTTGGTGATGGAAACCAAAACAAACGCTCTTGCCAAACCCAGTTGGCAATATCATTAAGGTGTCCTTCTGTTTCACTGTGCTTTCCATTATTTCTACCTGCTCCTCTTTAAACTTAATTCCAGCCTCCTCCTCTAATTCCTTGATAGCATCTTTGAACTCCATGATGATGATACTGATAGCTATGAATGGTCCGAGAACTACGAGCAACATTGTACATATGTACATATATGGCAGATGACGTAAACATGAATATTCATTTGCGCATGCCCAGATCAATTTACTTACGTGATATTTTCAAAATGGCGAGCGGCAGTGTCGATAGTGTCGAGTGGGGTTCCAGCAAAGATGATGGCGATTTCTCTTGTTTTCGGAGGTAATGGTGAGTAATACATAGTCGGCTAAAATATTCAACATTATGGTATTACAACATGTGGCTTTTTGTTGCGAATCCATGTGTCGTTTTGAACGGTGAGTTTGTGACAGAATTGTACGCGTCGCAGTACTTCCTAAAAATCGCATGGGATGCTTCGGGGCGCTGTTACTGTGTTACAGCGCCCCGCGACGGGGTTAGGCCGGGTCTAACGATTTTCTAGATCTACATAATCCATGTCCAGAAAGAGGGACACAACATGAAACATGCTACAAGTATTCATCAGAATACATTTCACAAAGCAGCAGCAGGCGCTAGTGTATTAGAAATTCGCACTGGGTCTAGATTCTATTGATTTTTAAAGCCAGGGTCGAGCACGAGGCGCACTGTACTACAGCGTTTCTCACACACATTATTTTCCATACATGGGACCATGGCAAAACACCTGGCTTCACAAAAACCCAAAGGTTCACGCAACTTGTAGTCGTGCTTGAATATCAACCAAGACTGTAAATACAAAAAGAATGTAAGCCTTCATAGACCGATATCTTACCTGTTGCTGTCATTTACACTCAACAGAGTTGTCACCTGATATTTAGCATCAAAGTAATTCGTCGTATCTGGAACGACTTCTGGCGTCTAGAAGTGCAACAATGCCGAAACCACATGTGTATTAAATATGTATACACTATTTTAGTACACGTGTTGGTGGTTGTGTAGACAGCGAAACACCAAAATTGCATGCATTGCATGTGCGTCGATGAATGGAAGGTGGCGCTAGACCGTTTAGGAACGAAACTCTACCTAACTATGATTCCGAAATCATTTTCTCGTTCCTTTATTGTATTTTCATTATCGGACCCATCATTACTGAATAACTCTTCGTGCACTTTCTCACACCCGTAGTCTGTCTATAGATACAATGTAGGCCTATTTGTTTTTATAAGTTTTCATCGTTTTTGTTTTGTTTTCATCGTCACCGCCATCGTCGTAGTTGTAAACTTTGCGATTATCATTATTTGCTTATCTTTGTCTACAACAAGGACTGCAGGGTCGAGTAATCTAGCATACTTGGTAAAAGACGATTTTGCAGAAGTGAGAAGGCACAATATTCTGTTTATTTGCTTCAACAAGCATTTATCGAGTGCAGCAATAAAAAAAAAAAACATCATATATCTGCCAAATGTATGCCAAATGTTTGAAATGAGAAAATTTATCGCCATTTTTGTATTTTATCAAGTTATCCAAATCGTAAAATAGGCCCTATCAAAACCTCCTAATAACTATATGACCCGGCTGTGAATGATAACATAAGGCGACATCAAAATAAATACAAAATATATAGGTGAAAACCATTTTCCCTCTTCCTCCTCCTCCTCCTCCTCTTCTTTTGTTTTTCAAAAAGGCCATTAATGTATTGCATTCTTGACTCAATGTAAATCGACAAAACATTACATTATCATGAACGATGTTGAAGCGGTGCTCTGGAGGAAATTATTCTTTTGAAGTACACTTTAAATCGCGGCTAGGATCATAAAAGAAAAAGACAGGAGGAACAATGTCATTCTACTATACTTCTACTACTACTACTAACTACTACTGCTACTACTACTACTGCTACTGCTACGACTTGTTATTATCATTATTATTATTATTATTATCATTACTGTTATTGGTATCTCTATCTTCACAAGATATCTCTTGGAGATTAATATCACGTCAAGTTCCATCCTGGAACCTTAGACTTCCAGTACTTTTCTCAGGATTCGTGCCGTCCCTAGCAATGCTGCTTTTTGGAGCGTTTGCACTCGATCTGGCACACCAACATCGTCCAAGTGCCGTCGCAGCTGCTTTGGCGTTGTTCCGAGTGCTCCAACGACAATAGGGATCACCTTCGTTCTCATATTCCACAGGCGGCGAAGCTCTCTGGCAAGGTCTTGGTACTTCTCTATCTTTTCCTTCTCCTTCTCGGCTACTCTGCTGTCTCCCGGTACCGCGACATCGACGATTGTGCACATCTGTCGAGCCCTTTCTACGACGATGATATCCGGACGCCTGTGCTGGATGACATTGTCAGTTTGAACATCGAAATCCCACAGGATTTTAACTTGATCATTTTCAGAAACTTTCTGTGGTTCGTGCATATACCATTTGCTCTCACATGGTATTTCATGTTTTCTGCAAAGCTCCCAGTGAAGGACTTGTGCCAGTTTGTCATGTCGTCTTTTGTACTCCTTTTGCGCCAATTTACTACAGCCACATACGATATGTTGCACTGTCTCGTCTCTTTCTCGGCATATCCTGCATGTGGCATCCACATCTCTCTTCTGTATCTTGGCTTTCAGAGCATTTGTTGACAGTGCTTGCTCTTGGGCAGCGATGATCAGTCCTTCTGTCTCCTTCTTCAGTTCTCCTTTCTTCAGCCATAACCATGTGTCATTACTGCTGATGTTCTCCGTCTCTCTGCAAAACTGCCCGTGCAGCTGCTTTTCTCTCCACTTTGCAGATCTTTCTGTTCGTTTCTGGCTTTTGAAAGTAAGTGGATCAATGGCGTTTACATTATTTCCACTTTCAACCAGAACGGCTCGAAGGAGTTTTTCCTCACTGCTGTTTATGTAATTGTTGAGGCTGATTTGCTCCATTTCAACGCAATCTGACGCACTCACGAGCCCTCGGCCTCCTTCTTTCCTTGGCAGGTACAACCTGTCGACATCAGCACTCATTTGGTGGGTTTTGTAGATCGAGAGCATCTTTCTTGTCTTCCGATCCATACCAGCCAGTTCCGCCTTCGTCCATTCGACCACTCCTCCTGTGTATCTCAAAACTGCTACCGCCCAGGTGTTTAGAGCTGTGATCACGTGTCCGCCATTTAAGTGTGATTTTAGTACACTTTTTACACCTGAGAAGTACTCCTTCGTCACAGACACTTTGATAGCATTGTTCGAGACATCATCAGATTCCAACACTCCGAGGTATTTGTAATTCTCTCCTTCCTCCAAACTCTGTAGTATTCTTCCATCAGGGAGTGGTATTCCTGCACTCTTCACTCGTCTCCCTCTCTTCATAACCAGGGTAGCGCGCTTGTTGATGCCGAAGTCCATGCCGATGTCTTTGCTGACCAGACGAACCGTTTGAACTAGCTTGTCGCACTGCTTCTCGTCTTTACAAAAGAGCTTAAGGTCGTCCATGAACAGCAGATGATTTAGGGAGCCATGATTTCCTCCGAGGTCATAACCGGCCGATACATTTCGCAGAACGCTTGTAAGTGGAATGAGTGATATAACGAAGAGCAGAGGTGACAGTGAGTCCCCTTGGAATATTCCTGGTTGTATTCTCACCTGACCAAGATCTTTGCCATTCGATGTGAGGGTTGTGCACCATGCCTTCATAGAATTTGTCAGTAAAGCTCGGATGTTATCTGCAAGTCCGAACATTTGCAAGCATTCATCGATCCACGAATGAGGCACCATATCATAAGCCTTCTTATAATCGATCCAGGCTACACACAGGTTGGTCCTCCTTCTCTTGGAATTTCTCATCACCATTTTGTCAATTAGTAGTTGGTCTTTAGTTCCTCTGCACCCTCGCCGCCCACCTTTTTGTTCGACAGGGAATAAGTCCTTCCCTTCAATGAAGCAATACATCTCATTCGCTATGATGCCAGTCATTAACTTCCATATCATGTTTAAACAAGTTATGGGTCTGTAATTTGAGGCAACATTACCTTTGGATTTGTCCTTCATGATGAGGACCGTCCTGCCTGTGGTCATCCAGTGGGGAACCTCCCCGCTCTCTAGAGCAAGCTGTAGTTGCTTTGCTATTCTCTCATGGACTGCCGTGAAATGTTTGATCCAAAATCCATGCACTGCGTCTGGTCCTGCTGCTTTCCAGTTCGGCATTTTGCTCAGTTGTTTCTTCACTTTTTGTGTATCAATGGAGATGTTTTCTTGTTTCTCGACATGCTTGAGCTGTCTCTTGACATCTTTTAGCCATTGTGCATCCTTGTTGTGTTCAACTGGATTACCCCAAATCTTACCCTAGAATTGTTGACATTCGACTGGGTCTGGATGTTCCTCCTGGTGGTTTCTAGTACCACTCAATTCCTCATGTTAATCTCTTCTGGTTCGTCTTGAAGAGTTTGTTCTGTCTGAATTGCGTTACACGTTGCTGGTATCGTTTTACCTTGGCAGCCTTCGCCGTCGCACGCTGCTTGAGCTCTTCAATGACGACAGTCCTCCCTTTTTCTTTTACGTTGTACCTTTTCTCAATTTGAGATAGTCCTCATTATTATTATCATTATTATTATTATTATTATTATTATTATTATTATTATAAGGCTTCCGTGGTGGTAGAACGATGGGTGGTAGAAGGCTTCACGGTGCACCACGTATTCTTTCTGGAGTAAGTGAGTGGGCCTGAGTGGCCCTGGGTAGGCCCTTTTCAGGGCCACTCACTTACTCCAGAAAGAATACGTGATGCACAGTGAAGCCTTCTACCACCCAACATTATTATTATTATTATCAATATCATCATCATCATTATCATTGATATACATAACTTTCATTCTTCACTACCTGATTACCAGATATTGTGATTTGCTCTCATTATTGATTGATTTTTAGTCAAATTCATTTCATTATTTACCTTCACTGATCTATTTGTCTATCTAATTCTCCATCCCCGTGTAATTGTTATCTGTCTCTTCATCTCTTGAAGTAAGGTGGCAATGACTCGCTAAGAACAAGAAAAATAAAACTTCAGTAGAATTTTCAATGGCAGACAAAATGAAACACAGAAGAATCGTTGACTGTTGATGGCTTACTGCGGCTCTTTTCTGCTGGTCGGTATATTCGCAATCGATTCTCCCGATGAATGTTTATCCTTCATTGGTGCTGATTTCAATCAATGTCTGACTTAAAAAGTTGCTTCTTTATATTTCTTTCTTGAGGACTATGTATTATGTATTAATTCTTAATATAGGTAAAGTCATGATTTCGTTTATCTATTTACATTATTGCCTATATATCATTCATCTAGATCTATTTCTTATCCGTTTATAAGTACATTGTTTACTGAGTAATTCAATAAAAATTGTTTATCATTCAATTCACTTATTCATCCTTTAATTCTATCCATTTGTACATTACAAGTAGTCTACAGGATACAATACACAATTGCACTGACGGAACTCTATCATAGGCAAGCCATGGATATTGTTGGGGGGCGACAAAATCGAAGACAACAGCCTATAAAGAGATTATAGGAAACATAGGCATCCAAGAACTACTGTGACTTTCGTATAGGAAGATAGAAATCACTTATTTTATGCTATTTCCTTGGACAAAGATTATAATACCTCTGATGGATGGATCCCGATCCGGAGTACTGATGAAAAAAAAAAAACCACAAACTTAAACAAGACAAAACTGTCTCTCACATTACCATATTACCCCCCCCCCCCCTTATGATTCACGAGCATCATGTTGGACCCCCCCCCCTTCTCTTATTTCATTAACGTATTGTATCATCGGTTGCCAAAGGGTCAAGCTTATAGCTTATTATTGGCAACCGTTCTGTATGGTAATTCATAACACATGTACTGTAATTATATGTCACAGATGTACAGTATGTGTAATCAAAATTATTTGAATTGTAGAAACTAGTTATAATGAGTATCATATTTGTATATATTATGTTTGATTATCTTGATAAAAAATGTAAATGATGCCATACGGAGAATAAATAAATCAAATAAAAATCAAATCAAGACATTAAAATAGTAGACTTTCCGCAGTGCGTAATGTCTTTCTGCAACATATGTGATGTTCTGTATGTAACGATCAAACGAAATCAAAAGCCTACAAAGTAATGCATGTTCCCCATACACAGTACTCGTTGTTGTAAATTGCTGTCGGTCTGCAAGAACCACCCCGCG
The DNA here is from genome assembly GCF_040938485.1 of Diadema antillarum. Classification (NCBI taxonomy): domain Eukaryota; kingdom Metazoa; phylum Echinodermata; class Echinoidea; order Diadematoida; family Diadematidae; genus Diadema; species Diadema antillarum. The sequence continues at coordinate 3,832,154 of NW_027271001.1, read as the reverse complement.
CCCCTGCAAATATTTAATGAATCATAAGATTCGACGTCCACAAAATACATCAGATGTATTTTGTGGACGTCGAACTTACCGGGATGAGTGTAATGAAATGGGGACGCAAGCAGATCAAAACATTTCCCGAAAATATACATATATCATAACCATATACGCGCGACCAGCATGCATATTCCATTTAAAAAAAAATGAAAATAATGATAGCAGCTGTCGGGTTATTATTTTCCTGACAATTCCTCCTTGGTCCAAAGCAACGTTTCTATTGGTATTACAAGGTGTTCCATTGCCCAACTCTCACGTCTTTATTTGCGCACCACGAAACGAAACATAATGCAAATATGAATTTCTCTCTCACTGACAAAAGATTTTTGGGGGAATACATACTGACTCGCGAATTGCAAACATTTACATATTTGCCTTCATAACTCGAGAGACTTGGAAAGGGGGATAAAAAGTTAGTACATTTTGTTATTTTCCTCATTATTAGATAAACACCGAACATGTCCAAGTGGCCTGTCTGTGTATCGATGGTATAAGAGCCAAATTGTTGTGTCAAACTTGGTGTTTTTCTATTCCTCTTACCAATCATGCTAAAAAAATGAGACCGATGATTCACCACACCCGAGCGAGAAGTCGTACCTGACACGGGCTTCGCTTAGTCTTTGATTTTAGGCTTCAGTGAGCAGGGCTCACGAACCGTCCCACCACCCCCCCCCCCCCCCCATAACAGAGAGGGGCACAGAATTGAAAAGCCTTTTGTTGAAATCAATGCTTCAGCGAGAAGAATTGATGCTGGCTAACCGTTGATTCATGCGTACGTGAATTTATCGGTACTTGCACGATACACTGGTGAAAAATAATCTACAGCACGTCAGCTTGGTTCTCCGTGTAATGGGTGAAACACTGACGAACGCAGAATATATCCGTTTCGAGTTCGGCGTCTTGACCTCAGCCTCTGGCTTCAGTTGCCTTGGCGATATATTTTCGTGAGGAGAGCTTGTATTCTGCAAGAACATTGCTCGAGAAAAGTTCGCATTTTTGCAGTATTCACAACCCTCATAGTTGGTTTTTGGATCGCCATTTTGTTCCGAGTCTGCTTCGTCGGCGGAGTATAAACTGACGATGGCTAGGATGATCTACTACGCCGGGGTTCTGGTCGGGATTTTGATTGGTAAGACTGGTTCCGCATCCTTCAGACATGTTGGAGGGAAGGAGGATTTTATCATTCAGTCACTCAAATTGCAATTGTTTATGGTAGAAACCTGCCATACCGAATACACGTCGTATGTACAGTATATCTTATAGGTGCATATTATACAAAATACAGTAGGTGAAAGCAGGTGAGTGATTTGCGTGTATTTAGATATATCGCACTATTACAGTCCTGACTCTGAGTTTTATATAATCTACAGAGTGTACTCGTTTGCCACGACGTTATCTATCAAGTGTCGGCAACAGTGTCGGAAAGGAAAGTTATCCATTTATAGCCTGCAACCTTCTGTTTATTTGATATCAAATGTACATGTATATGATACAACTTAAAAGGCACATTTCTGGTAGCATCATCATTTATACTGAATATCCGTTATTCCGTTGTATATAAAAATGTTAGTCAGAAGGCGGCAATCATTATTTTGCAATCATACCAACAGGTTGAGCCTTTTGTCGACATTTCCTCTGCAAGTGCTGCGTTTGCAACGCATTTTGATCAGGAAATTTCTCATACCGACCAAGCCACCACTGTGCACATTATTTTGTATGTCCAATTATATCACACATTTCTATTTTCTTTTCTTTTTTTACTTTGATTTATTTATTCTAGTATGAATTCATAATATATATGATTCATCAGTTATTTTGACTTTGTTTAAAACGATATGATGCAATGTCAAGTGTATACAATGTACATGTATACACCACTGTAATTCCACGTAGAATGAGTCAGACACTTCTGCATAATACATTGTATAGTGTTGTAATGGCATACCGCATAATGATATGAAATACATGTGTTGTGTTTGCAGTGCACCTAATCATGAAATATACGGTGTAATACATATCATATACTGGAATGATGTTTACGCCAATGAAGACATGCCCGTGTTACAGTAGGAGCATACTGACATTTTGTGTACCAGAAATACGTATCATACAGTTACGATGTAAATAGAGTGTACTGCAGGTTGTACTCATCAGAACAAAAGGGGAAATAAACACAAAAATAAAGGTTTAATCCTTTCTGTGCCAATTGAGTCAATGTGCAGAAATTTCACGCACATACAGTACATTTCATACAGTATAACCATGGAGAAGATGTAAACCCATGTAGAGGGTTAAAGACAGTCTTATTTCATAACTAGTAAATTGACACCGGTGCATGCTTGTACATGTTTTTGTACACTGTACTGTATGTTTGTTGTTGTTGTTGTTGTTGTTGTTGTTTTTGTCTATTTATATGTTTTATTAAATCAAATTAAAATCACATTATTTACACACAATTGGCAACAATTTGAAAAAAGACAAGAGAAACATATGGGATAATTATACACATAACAACTCTTAACCTATGGAGACACCAGGGTAACTACCTTCCATGGTTTGTACACTGTATGTTGATATACATTGTAGTAAGCAGTGTACAGTATTATATTGTATTTTTGTTGCATTTACAGTTTGAACATGTGCTGTAGGTTTGTATACTTGTATCACAATGAAACAATTAACATTTTCTTAAATTTAGCTTCATTATGGGTGTAATTTTACTGCACATTCAGAGTTTATATGATCTACAGAATACAAAAGGCTTATGGAGGACTGACATACACTACATCATGTTTCATGCCGTATAAAACCTGATATTTACGCATAACATTGTTCATTCATCCATCCATTCATTCATTCATTCATTCATTCATTCATTCATTCATTCATTCATTCATTCATTCATTCATTCATTCATTCATTCATTCATTCATTTCATTTCCAAGTGGGTACTTGCTTCAGCCACGGGCTGTTCTTCCACAAGGATCCGTGCATCTTGAAAAACAGTTGGATACACACATGATACAGAAATATACAGGAACATAATACAAAAAAAACCCCCAGAAATACAATGTAAAAAAAAAACAAAACATCATCGAAAAGACAGCATCAATATTTGAGCTTAAAGGCTATACACACACTTACACAAATCACAATCCCTACAACTTGTATACATGTACACCCCCACACATCACCACCACCACCATCATCACGCACACACGAAAAGCTTTTCGCAAGATTGTAGATTAATACTGAGATTGATGTTTTCAGTGTGCTATAAGTACGATATGAAATACCGCATTTTTAAAACCCCTTCTGCACAGTCAGTCCTCCTGTATAGATGCAGTAATTATCATTAGAATGAGTGTTATTATTACAGCTGTAGATCACTACAAGTGACTTTGTTCTTTGTGCTATTAATCATATTATGCTCCCGTAGGTCGGTGTCAATCAGTTTATGAAAACGGCGCCATCGTAGTACCAGTATATTTCCATTACAAATCAGACATAGATTATCCTTTGGCACGGATTTGTGTTTTAGAATTCGTCAAAATGATTTGCTCTTTCACAGTGTAGACAATTGTATTGTATATGTTCCTATCACTGCTTAATTAGATGAATTACAAAAAAAAAAAATGCCTGCCGATAACTTTGAAACAGAGCAGTGCAAGCTTATTTAGAGTACCTCTACAGTTCGAACTGATAAAGACTGACTTGAAGGTTTCTGCGAGTACACGATAATTTTCCTTCTCATGTTGTATTCCAACCAGTCGCCGTGCAACATGGGTCAGCAGACCATGCGGAATCAAGGTCCAAGCGGCAGACGGCCTCCACCTTGACCGTCAGAAACTGCGAAGTTTACCCCCCGGTGAGTGAGGCAACGCTACTCTGAATATTTCGATGGGATAGACGACAATACTTAAATTGCCAACTGTGTGAAATTTGGACTTTGTTGTTGTTGTTGTTGTTGTTGTTGTTGTTGTTGTTGTTGTTGTTGTTGTTGTTGTTGTTGTTGTTGTTGTTGTTGTATTCCTATGATTTTAACATGACAAATCGGTCATTTCTATGTTTTTGTTTTCGTTGTTGTTTTTCTCAGACCTGATAATAAAAGCCTTGTCAACAAAGACTCATCATATAATTTACAATTAGGCCTACTTGTTTCTTTCCTGCATGATATCTGGTCAGATTTTGTTCAAATCGAAATTTATACATAGTCGTTTCTTATTTACTCCGCTGTTTTGTCAATCACAAACTGTTATTACCCCCCCCCCATTCTTATTCTTTTCTTTGCCCACACCCCCAGATGAAGTCGTGATATAGTGGATCATGTACATATACTATTCACTATTTGTGTGCCTTCTATAGCAAACGGTTGATGTTTTCTCAGTCGATGTAGAACTTAGTTTTGTTTGTGAAATACACTATTTTCTTGGACCTAGGCTTGGTTCATTATCATGAAGCCATTTAATGCAGAATGATACCAGTTTATATTGTTGGTATACTTGGTAACTTCTGGTATTGATGCGAGTTGTATCTTATCTGATTGGTACTTACTTGCATTTGAAACGTACATTGTACATGTACACCGTAAATCGTTTTGATCACTTCTTGATTACACTAAGTACACTTACAACATGATTATGGCTTAAAGTTACGAAAGGTTTCGAAAAGAAAAATGTTCACATGTATGCACAGAGACTATAGCTACAACTGTAAAGTCGACTTCCATCGTTGAAAAATTATTATTACTAATCTATACCGTCACACCCTCCCGCCACCTCGTACAGGACTACCCAGGAACCACTTTCCTCTCCGATGTGCGGATCACAGAGCTGAGGAGACAGATGAGAAACGGCCGATTCAACTATCAGGCCTACATCATCCCAGGTTACGACTCGCACGGGGTAAGCTGACTGTATGGCAAACTCTGAAAAGGAGAAGCATAAAGTGCTGTCCTTGCTGTACAATTATCGTAGAGGGATGGTTATTTAGAAGATGGCGACGAGAATGTTGAGTAGGTGATCTAAGAGATGGTGGTAGCCTTATAAAGTGATGATGGTGATGAGGGTGGTGGTGGTGGTGGTATAGTGTTGATGGTGGTGGTGGTGGTGGTATAGTGTTGATGGTGAGGTAGTGGGGAGGTGGTGGTGCTGCGGTAATGGTGACGGTAAAGTGGTGGCTGTGAGGTTGTGGTGATTGTAGAGATGGTGGTGGTGATGGTGGTGATAATGATTGTGGTGATGATGATTGTGATGGTGATGGTGATGGTGATGGATGGTGATGGTGATGGTGATGGTGATGGCGATGGTGATGGTGATGGTGGTAATGGTGATAGTGGTGGCTGTAAGGTGGTGGGGTGGTGATGGGTGGGTGATGGTGATGATGGTGGTGGTTGCCGTTTGATGGTGATGAAGATGAAGAGGACGAAGCGACTGATGATGGTGATAGTAAAAGCGACAATGAATGTCATGCGAAAAGCTATCATGGTGACGACGACGTCGCAACGTAAGTGAGGTTGATTGTGTCATTGGTTTTGAAACCAGTAGTATATGTAACATTGACGGTGATGATGACGACGATGGTTTCGATGGCGACGATGAGGCTGATTGTGATGTTGTTGATGGTGGCGGTTTTGATAAAGACGACGTTTGTTTTGCTTAGAACTGCTGTTCATTTTGATAGGCGTTTCCGATGACAGTGAAATATGAATGCAATAAAAAATCTTCGATATCAGTTGTACGGTGAAGATTTTGATCCTGTTATGAATCTAAGCGATTTCAACGATGTTGCCACGTAGTTTACCAAAAACTGTTTACATACAAAAATGTACGAGTTCAAGCATGGCGTAGGATTTGTAACGTTGAAGAAGGCACAGTTATAGAAACTGACAGCAATCGTAAGCAATAGTAATGAATGAATTTATTGATATTGTGCGCACCATGGCATACATTTTGCACAATGTACTATGTACATAGGACGCGTCACTTTCATTAAAGTCTCGAGTTCGATTCCCGCCTATATGGTGCTTACAAACGTCCTTGTACGAGACGTTTTTACACACGATGTCCCTCTCTACCTAAGTGTACATTAATGGGTGCCGCTTTTATAAGTATAACGACAGGGTCCTCTGGTTGTTACAGTGACAAAACTGAAGAGGCTGCCCTTGACAAATACCTTATTGTTGTTGCCATTATTCTTTAACATCATACTTATCGCCGTGAGTTGATGTTGGAGATGAAGGTTAATTAGATTTTGATGTATGTATAGTAACGTTGGACCGCCTAGTATGCATCTGTGAATTCTGTGCTTATACACGTGTATTTCATAATTTCAGAGTGAGTATCCAGCTGACCCTGATAAACGGATCTGGTACATGACAGGCTTCAACGGAACAGGAGGTAAGTCGCTACAGTTCTTTTATTCGACGTCCGACTGTAAAGAAGCCCATTCAGTTCTGTTTATTTCATTGCTCTATTATTAAACTTCAATGTACGGTATAGTGTAGGGCGCCCTCTTTGCTTACTATTTTGTGTGGGGTTTTTTCGGCGTCCGATGAAGAAGCATAATAACGGGTTATTCAGTTTTTTTTTTTGTATTATTCTTATCTAAAGTGCAAAATCCTATCACTTAGTTAAGTATTATAGCCACTTTAAAACAATAGTATCTCCCTCAGAAGAAGCACTGAATTTTCTCAGGGAGCAACTTTTGTGATTAATTCGTAATGTTCTATCATAATGTATAGTGATGATTTCGCATGAATAAAAAGCACGTGTTAACGTGGTTAACGTGTGACAACCTGTGGTTGCGTTTTGGGTTATGAGAAGCCGAGGTGATATGCAATATCGACGATGTACAAATGGGACATCAGTTATTCATCGGGAATAATCATCGGCCCGCAAAATATGAAATGGCAACCAGCGAATAATATATCATGCTTTGTTTCACTAGACCGCCTGGTGGCACCGTATCAAATTTTGTGATTTCACGAGCAAACTGCAGATAATCATTATGTAATTTATATATCTTGTGATTCTCATCAGGCGTTGCCATAGTTACCATGGAAAGAGCTGCCGTCTGGACAGAGAAGAGATTCGAGCTCTTGGCCAAACAGCAGATCGACTGTAACTGGGACGTCATGGTTTTAGGTAGGTATAACACAGAAGAAAACTAAATATATTATTCACTTATATGACATAGCTAATGATGATATCTCTCTTTGTTTGAAAAAAATCAAGATTTGAGCAAAGATTGAACATCTACCCGGTACTGTATGAGAAAAAAAGGAAACAAGGACAACACAGTGTCGTCGACACTTTCAGAAAGAGATATTTGCTTCCGAACTCAATGAAAGTGAGTGGTTAGATCGAAACGGAAAGGCGACACGAGAAACTTGTCAGATGGCTGAAGGAATCAATATACAATGTACCACACAATTAATTTTCAATTTCATAGGTCTGAGTTACGTGTTATTTCGAAATAAATTTTAAAAAAATTAGGCTCATGAGCCATGAGCTCGACAATGCATATATTACATTAAGCCCCCGTGATGTAGTGTCGAGCTCGTCTAGAATATGTTTTCTGTTATTATCATCATTGTGTCGAGATCGTGCTGGGTCTTTTATGCCCAGTGTCGATCTCATGGTCCTTGTTTTTAACCCATTGTCAAGCTCATGAGCTATGATATTGTGACTCGTGGAAAGTATGACTCGTGGGTGTCGAGCTTAAGTTATGACGTGCACCCAATTATTCTCCCATATTCAGCCACTTTAATAAAATGCAGCTGTACTTGCTTGGGACCCTTAAATCAACCCCAATATTCCAACTTATCACCAATTTCATGGCCTCTCTATTCACTGTCTTCCACGCAGACGACAATGACTACTTGACGCCATGGCAATGGCTTCTCAGGGAGTACGACCTCGATCAACAGGAGCTGTTGGCGGGAGAGCTCCGGGGAGCCGGACTCGAGAATGGTGCCCGTGTCGGTTTCGACCCGCTGCTTATGCCTTACGGTATGTCATGGTTACCACAATAATGTTTCTAAATAGTCGTTTGATTGATTAGATGGTTTTATAGAAGATCCGCTGTGGCTGTCAATTATTTCTTCTTTCTAACGTTGTAACAATGGCGAGACACTTTCGTGTTTGCAACTGTTGGTATGGATCGGAACTTCAACTGCTTCGTTTTACACTTGTAGTTATGTACATGCTCATCAACAAATTTATCATTGACTTTGTACCTGATTGTACACATGTTAGCGCATTCCTCAATCACAATCGTCTTTACAGAAATGAAATTCTGATATTTCGAATAGGTTGAAAATTGCACAGATGTTTAAAGATGCAAACAAATTCGTGTCTTAAAAGGCAAGTCCATTCTCTTATCGCTCCAGGCTACTGGTATGAGCTACAAGAAACGAACATTCTAGAACCCCGAACCATCGACCTCTCCGCGACGCCTGTGCCTAACCCCGAGTCCCAAACGCTGACCAGTGATCAGCTGCAGTACAACCTGGTGGACAGGACTCGGATAGAGCTGGCCGGAAGGTTGCAGACCGATCCCTCCAACACGGACGAAACCTTCGGGAACAATCCGCGAGACCCGTACGGTCTGCAATACCCTGGAGTCGAACTCTTCATCCAAGACAGAGAATTATATGCTGGTGTGTGTAGGATCATAGGATGTTGTCGTTGTTGGTTGTCATCCTTTTGTTTTTCTAGGCATCCTCCTCTAAAACTTTAAATCTTTTGATTTCTTTTGATTTTTTTCTTACAGAAGTAGACCAACAATCTTATTATTATATTTCAGAAATTTTAAGTACTAGAAAATTATGTTTGTAGAAAATGATATTTGTTTACTTGAGTGTGTGTTTGAAATTGTTTTAATCAAGTTTTAAATGATTTTTTGACTTTGCCGGCAAAATTATAATATCATACAGGGCTAGGCTGTAGAGAACAATCAACCGCAGTGGAATGAAAATTTAAGTGGTGTGTTCAGCAGGCTTAGAAGATTACTGGCAATGCAAAGACATGCATTTTTGCATTAATATTATTATTATCATCGACGTGCTTTGTTGTGCACATTACCGCGTATGATGGGGGCTTTCGAACAGTATTACCGTATAGGATATTCTAATATTACACGAGAACAATCAGAGTGCAATAAACCCTATTTGACTTCTGTTGTGAACAATGTTTATTCCTTGGGATATACAAAAGAGAACTAAATATATGACGTTACTTTTTTTTCATTCGAATCGTTCTTGACACTCTTTGTTGGGCATAGCAAAAGAATTCTAATGGAACTTTTGGAGATGTGATGTTTCACCATGACATATTATATCACTCAGTCATAATCGTCAAGCTTTTGTGGAAGAAAACAAACGATTAGACTATTAAATTAAAAGAAAACAACGACACGTTTACCTGGAGTTCTGAATATTGTTTTCACCTCAGGGTACTACTGGCAGGACAAGATTTTCAGGAGACGACAGACTTCCGTGACAAGCCCCATCCTGTACTTCAAAACTCTGCGAGAAATCATGTCTGAGAAAGACGTCGATATGTTGGTTGTCACCAAGCTCGACGAGATAGCGTGTAAGTTCAACGTATTTATCCCATTACTTTGTATTAGAAATCACGACTGTCGATCGCACTTGTCTTCACAGTGCGGCGAGCATAAACCTGTCCACATCTGGGCTGAGATTAGCATGTTTGCTGCTTTTTACATAATTATTCAATCCTGACATAGTTCTTTTTTCCCTAAAATTCATCGCAACATCTATTCTGAAATCGACACGAACTCATTTTTTGTTTTGACAACTGTGAAATTATAACCAGACCTGTATAACATCAAACTTGAAAACAGTAGGCCCTGTGGAAATATTACACGTCACCATATGCCTCAATGAAACGACTATCTTCTAGTATTGTCCATATCTATCATTATACCACCAATTGAGCTGTATCCCCGAGCCAAACTAAGATGAATGTTCCACAAGAAAGAGACAACAGTATAGTTGGTTGGCGTTTATGATACTGCGTGGTCTTATACTGTTTACCTTGTTACCAATTTATTGATTTATTCATTTTGAATTATATCTTCTTCTTTTTTTTTTTACTTTTCTTTAACCGAAAACCGATAGTGAGATACGTAAGAGAAACATTATTTATGAAAATGAAAGAGAACCATCGATTTACCTAAAAATGTGTTTTTGTGTGTTCAACAATGTTGCTGTCCAGGGCTATTCAACCTGCGTGGCGAAGATATCCCGTACAACCCATTATTCATCTCGTATGCAATCATCGGAACAACCTACATCAAGTGAGTTCGATATACAGTAAATGTCAGAAGATTTGAAAGAGGTCCGGACATCCTGCGAACCTATTGTGTAATATTGTGTATTATGCCATGCAATCAATGTAAATAAAAATCCATGCACAGAAAGGAGATTTTTTTTTTCGTGTGTGTGTGTTGTGTTTTATTAGAAAAAAATAACAAAGAATAAACTTCAATAACTACGAATTAACTGTTGTTGCTTTTTTTTCATGCACATTTCTCCATGTTTGCCATTCACGCAGTCTGTATCTGTACGAGGCCAACCGTCGCCTTGACGCAGAACGGTATCCACACATCAGGGAACACCTCGAGTTAGAGAGTTCGCGGTGTCAAGGAGGTATGTAATCTTATTCATATCGAGTCTTGAAATGACGTCACAATTTATGGTTTTCGTTTTGACATTCAATTTATGCGTTGAAGTGCTCCTATATAGCAAGGCTTCCTGCCTAACTCTTCTTGAGTACACCTTCGATCAGGAGGTTATGTTCTCGCCAGCATTGGGTTCTTTGCTAACTTGCCCGACTGGTTGAAACTTTATGGAGCAAATGTTGTTAGAGCTGGAGTTTGAACGAAAATTCAACCTTTTCCATGCCAGTTATTTTGGACTGTTGTAAACAACGTTGTGCTAATTAAAAAAAAAGATGGGTCCCATTTTTTATTGGGACCTCTTTGTTTTTGGATATCCCAGCCATTTCAAAACTAAATTTCGTCAAATAAACTTTAAATTTCTCTTAAAATTGTGAGATCTTTCCTAAAGGTATTTCATACGAGGCTTCTCACTATATGTCACAATAAAGTTGGAACCCTGAAGCCCCATCTCAACCGAAACTATACCATTCATTTTGAGACCTTTTCATTCCATGACAAAATAGAAAAGGAAAGTAGTAGTCTTCCTTTCTGTTTAATGCGATATAATCCCTTTCTCCTACCACCATTGCAGCCTCGTCACCGACCAGCTGTGTGACGGCCCGGGACATCTCCTCCTTCCCACAGGATCTCAAGACTCTTCACTCCAGCTCCAAAATCTGGTTCAGCAACTCCACCAACTACTACGTCTACGACGCCGTCGTCACCCGTGTCAACGGCGACAGGGTAAGAGTGGGAGAAAGATGAAAAAAAGCCACGTCTTACCTCATTATTCTCTTCATCCGCCTCTTTCGATGGCGCCCTTTCCTAATGACTGTTTTCGATACATTTGTTTTTTCTTCTTTGCAACTATGAAGGAATGAAAGTCCCCCTTTTCGTCTGGGCTTCTGACATAAAGAATTAGAGCGAATTGAGCACAACTATAGGTTCCATGACATTTGTTCCTACGACAATGCTCCCATGACAAGTCTGCACGCTAAGCAAAACATATATAAATTCTACCCTCAAACATAATCCTTACCCTCATCCTAATCCCCACAATGAACTAAACCTACAAACCTATCACAACCCTAACCCCGACTCTTGGTCCTTGAAGAAAAAAAAAAGACCGGAGCAATTGTCGCAGGAGCAAATGTCGTGTCACTCAATTATAATCTAGATAATGCTGAAGAAGACACGGCTGAATACTAATATATTTCTGCAATTATAGGAGCATATATTAATTAGTCTGTAAAAGTGGAAATTTTCGCGGTGTTGCAATTTTCGCGCATTTCGCGCAACCAGAAACTAGCGCGAAAATGAAAGCACGCGAATATTTTTGCTTGCCATACGTTCCTGTGCGTGATGTCTTGATTACGCGGAATTAAAAACACGCGAAACTCTACTGACCCGGCCAAGCGCGAAAAATTAGTGGCGCGAAAATATCCACTTTTACAGTATATTATTACATTTTCATTTCTGCAGAGGCGGTACCTGATTGAACCTTCCCCAATCTTGCTCATGAAAGCAGTGAAGAATGACGTAGAGATTGCAGCCATGAAGAAAGCTTTCGTAAGTCTGTGAAAATTAAGCTCTTCAAGCTAGATACACTTTGCGTTCCCAATACGTTGGAAGCACTAGACAGTGAAAGTATATAGAGTTTGCTGGATTGATAGTCTGGTTTAAAAGAAGTGTATGCTTGTAATTCATGTTTAGACAGTTCAAATCATATCTAATAGACGAGACCACATACAATTGTAGCTGTGATAGATAGCCTTAACCGTGACTGTTTAAAGCTCAAAAACATGATATATAGATAAGGGACATTTGCTAACATATCATCCATATTCCCTATTAGTTTGTAGTTTTGCATTTCACTTCTGTGCTGCTCAATAATCTCTGCTGGAACGCTTTGAATGTGTTAAGGTTTTGGATTCAGAACATGGTGTAAAGAAAAGTTAATAATTACCTGGAAATAAGCAGACCATACATCTTGCAAATAACCAAAAGAAGAGATGAATTGTAAAAGTTTTGTATTATTATCATTGTTAAAGGGACAATTTGGCATGCAGGGACGTGTGCTGAATTAGTCTAGCAATTCTCAAACTTTTCTATGTGATTGTATTACTTAGAAAATGTATTGCTTTTATTATTAATATATTATCATTATTATTATTATTATTATTATTATTAGTAGTAGTAGTAGTAGTAGTAGTAGTAGTCGTAGTAGTGTTATTATTATTGTTATCATTATCATTAGTGTCATTATTATTATTATCATTATTGTTACTACTCTCATCAATGTTAATGATATTGTTATTACTGTTGCTATTGTCAATATCTTCATCTTCATTACGAGTATTGTCGTCATCACTCGTCATCATTATTACTAAAATTTTTCGTTTCTAGCATTATTACAAACCTCAATGTCCCGCTATTTCTTCTTCAGATCGCCGATTCTGTAACAGCGATAGAGGTTGGCGCCTGGATGGATGACATTCTTCAAAATCAAATCGTGAGTATAAGGATGAATCTCATAATAGACTAGACATTACGTGTCGGACGTTATGCCCGTTCGTACCTGAACAGAGTAAGGACATCTATAAACTCTTTTCTGCCAAGAAATGCATTGCTTATAGCAGATAAAACAAACACGAACGCGAATGCTGCTATACTTACTTACTCTTTATAAGGACTGAAGAAGGCAGTACAGTGTATCTAAATTGCAGTTTTACTACAATGGATTCTTGCTGAATTCGTGATTTCATCATTTCATTTCTATTAGCTGCGATTCAAGTCATTTAGATTGTTTCGGAAGTCAAACGATTTCATTTGTATCTATCTGAATGATGAAAGCTAAAAGTTAGAACATATATCGCTATACCTATAGGGCTGTGGGTTTGATTTTACCATTATAGCGCACAATTTATCTGTATTATTGTTCTTTGTCATTCCCAGGATCCCAAGGTCGGAGATGAAAGGTCACTGACCGAGTGGATGGTAGCCGAGAAGACGGAAACATTCCGAGAGTAAGACCCTCATCATCTGATCAGTACTCTCTTGATTATTCATTTCTTCTTCTTCTTTCTCTTCTTCTTCTTCTTCTTCTTCTTCTTCTTCTTCTTCTTCTTATTATTATTATTATTATTATTATTACTATTATTCGCTAGGGATGACATCAAAAGCAAAATCACGTGATGCAAAAAAAAAGAGAGACAAAGGATAGGGTAGCAGGACCACATGAATATAGCTGTTTTTGTTATTATCATTTGTCGTGAAATTGCTGTGATACATCTAGGAAATACCATTTGTATGGTCCTTGATGGGATGAATAAGGAGGGGTAGGGGTGAGTGGAGGGACGCGTTCGAAATGATGTTCGTTCCCGCTCAACCATTGTGGTTTCTGTGATTTTTTTTTTTTTTTTTTTTGGGGGGGGGGGGGGTTGTCAATTAATCTCAAGTGTAGTATTTCAAAAGATCCACTGGTCTATATGTTTTGTTGTTACAGCAAAAACTGAAATGACCAAAACAACGCGAAATGTCAGTGGTTTTGATATATAGTAAACACAAATGACGAGTAAATTCAGGCAACAGAACCCCAAATATCCTGTCAAAATGTAATTGTCATGCGATGAGCCGCAAACAAGAATCTTCATAGAGGAATTACTTTCTTATGGGATCTTTCTGTCGAGGAGTAGGGGAGAAAGGGGGATACAGAAGACTTTAATTGGCTCTGTGTTAATCGCAATACCAGCCGTCAGCTCCATCACCACTGATTATAGCTGATTTTAACCTCGTATTGCCATCTTAATTGTCTCCCATGTCTTTTCGCTCCATCATGTAGAGGACACACGACCTACCAATATCCCAGCTACGAGACTATTTCGGCCGTTGGACCAAACAGTGCCGACTACTACTACCAGTAAGTTTCGTGTCATTGGCAACAGGTCCTCTCTTGTCCTTATAACAAGTAGTCTACATCGGATGGTGTCAGGCAGGATGTGTGTCCATTATGTAGACTGATAATCTGCATATATGATCTTTGATAATACTACTTTGATGCGTGTCATTGTACTCAAATAAAGGATGTAGAAAGCACCTGCTACTAGAGATCCAAACAGCAATATGTTTATTTTTTTAGATCGCAATCTTAGCCTATAGATTGCAATTTGTTTATATATATGCCCTCGAATTATCCATTTCATTTAAGTATCTGCTTGATAACCCCTCATTTCTTGATGCATAATCTTCGACTACAATTATCCTTTGTATAGAATATGATGTACTGACTGTGATGCATTAAGGGAAGGTAAATGCTAGGTGAAAAACTGTTCTATTTCTTATTTCACCGCATTTCCTTCTCTCAGTCCCATAGAGGAAGCACGCGTAGCCGTGCCCACCGGCAAGATGTTTCTTTACGACATCGGAGGGCAGTACAGGTATGTGATACATTCTTTCATTTATGATAATCAATTTGTGGCATTTTATGATGGGTAGTGGGAAGTTATGAAAGTAGTTAAGTAGAAGAAATAGTGGTGGGGATAAGTGGTAACAAGAGTAAAAGGGGTCGCTGATGTAGTGGTATATGATTAACAAGCAGAGGTCAAAGGATCGAGTATAGTGGTAATGTATCTCGTGGAGGATACGAAAGCGTTACACTCACATTCATCTTTATGAGAGATTAGTTCTTTCTATTTTCAAATTTCTTCATTGAGGAAATTGATGCTTCCAACCCACATGTTTCGGCTGCATGTGAAGAAACTCTCACGAATTAATGGAATGCTGCATATAGAGTGAGCTAATAATTCAAACACGCCGCCAAAGCATACAACGTGATTACTTGAAACTCGTTTTTGACCCTTCTTTTTCAGGGAAGGAACAACAACACTTTCCAGAACGTTCTACTTCGCCATCGAAAAGTATCGCGATAATGAGAACGAAAATCGATATAACTACGACCGAGCCTACGATCCCTCCATTCCCACAGATTTCCAAAAGGTAAGAAATCGAGATATTAGGGAAAGTCGTATATCGATCGCAATCATGATAAAAGATGACACCCGGGATGACACCACGCAAACAATAGTGTTATTGCCATGAGTAATAAAAAGCAGAGGGAGTGCATTGAATTGCATATTGCTTGTTTTCTTTTGAAATGTCTTGACTGCAGCTTGTCTGACATTTCAGCGATTGAGTTTAAAGAAAGATTGAGTGTTAATGCTGCCGTCGTGTTTGTGGAGCGTGTGGTTGGGAGGGGGTGAACAATGATTGTTACATTCACTGCAATAAAGTCATAGCGTATCTATATGAAGCAAATTATTTGATTCCAATCAGCTCATATCACCTAGATCTATGGTAATATTTTGGAATAATTTGAGATATGAGATGTCTTGCTTTGAGCCTTTGATGGTAATGCTGCCAAGAAGATGATTAACGCTGTGCCGATAATCAGGCAGTCAAAATTACAGGAAATGAAAAATGATGATTTACTAAATAAAAACACTAATACACACATGATATCGTAAAGGCGATTGAATTTGAGCTCGATTACGTAATTTTGTAATGTTGTCCTTCTAGATCATAATATATTTATGTCGATCCTCATATTTCCCTCTCCGTCTTGTTTCCACCTTCTTTTACCCAATCATTGCCCTGCCCTCATGCTTCTTTTTGTCTTCCCCCCCTCCCCATCTCTTTCTCTCTTCTGTGCCCCCACAGGAAGTCTACACTCGAGTTGTGATGGGGCTGATTGATCTGTCCAACACTACTTTCCAGTCAAATGTCTACGGTAATGGCCAAGTCAATTTACAATGACATATTTGTCCTCTTTATCGTTTTCTTTCAATATTTTATTGACTGTTATCGTTCTTACTTGTACATGTAGTCAAAGTATTTGTGAAGACTGACTTCTTGTACAGCACATTTGTCAACATGAAAAGGAGATATGACTTGAGGAATATCCCATGCAATAAATAAATAATGCGTCAACACATCCACAATCACGAAGTTTCTGAAGTTGAATTATACACTCGGCCATTTTAGTACCGAAATGCCGCTGTTATGTCAGTACAAGACTTACTGCCTTTTGCAACTCAAATGAGGGTAATGATTGATGCCCTCTTGTTTGATGTTTTCGCCAAATTTGGACGTGATTTCACATGCAGACAAAAATACTATCGTGTAAAATGTAAATCGCCTGTTTCACATCTCGTAAATAATAAGTTAGCAATAATGACTGATATCGAAAGCCATGTGTCCTGTTTCGCCTGATTACTTTTCGTACTGTGCATGTCGTATTATGTATCTCTGTGCCTAAACCACTTTTATATACCGATACAAGTGTATTCTTGAGGTAATTCACCACACGAAGGATAGCAGAAGATAAAACTAATTAACAAGGTTTTTCTCTGAAAACTAGCATTATCGTCCTTCTGTTTCTACCGTTCTACCATGACTTACTAGGTCGGGATTTGGACGCTGTGGCGCGCCAGTATCTCTGGCAGGTTGGCCTCGACTATTTCCACCCGACTGGGTACGGCGTCGGGCAGTACCTCAACGTTCACGAAGGTAATACCTTACTTAAGAGTAAATGCATATTAGTTACTGCTCGTTCGCATTTTTGGGCAAGTAACGACCTTCTGCCATTTTGCACTCATATGAATAGCCCTGTTTAGTTTTGCAATTTATGGACGTTTATTTTTCTTCAGGTCCTAGAATGGATCTGTCCCAGGCATCATTCTGCTCCCGTTTAATTTCAAAACTTTTAGTACTGCTTGACAAACTTGTCTAGCATTCAGGAATGGTCTTTGTTTCATTGTTATATAAAACAAATCATTTAGAATTTGATAACATACGTTAAATCATTGAAGTAGAATGCTCTTTTCTTACATGTTCCAATGAAGATGCTGGGGTCTAGGGGACTAAATACTACGCTGTCAACGGGATGGACCTGGGTTCAATCCCCCCCCCCCCCCCCCCCACGCCCTTGTGGCACCCTTGGCATGACGCTATCATTTGACAATGTTGGACGCCTCATTATTATTTCTGTAAATTCATCAGAAATTTTCTTTTATAACAGTTGCATGTACTGCACGTCTTCCCTTTAAAATGAATTAATCTTTCCAGAAGTGATATATACTCAGAATCATTTAATTTTGTCAGAGTGATGTACACAGGTATAACGTGTAAACCCTCCTCGTAAACTTAAGTATAAATAAGTTCTCTAAACCACGTTTGTCTTTTTCCCGCAGGTCCGGTCTTTATCGATATGGGGTACACACTGGACGAGCAACCATTCAACCGGAGCATGTTTGTGTCTGTCGGTACGTGCCACTCCCATCTATTCTGTCTTACGGAGGAAAGTCAAGAGTACTGGTTTAAAGAAAGGAAGTTTCAAAAAGGATGAAAACAATGAAAAAGCCTTCATGTGTGACCTAGCCTAACCAGCGTCATGGGTTTTGGCAGTTAGAGTTTAATGCCAATGCACTATTGATTACAATGTAGTTGATAGAAATAATCAGATCAACGGTACAAAATGTTAGATGTTTTATCGAAACCAAGCATGAAATAAGAAAGTTTTGGAGAGTTTTTAATTTCTTTCCGTGTGTTAATTCCCTTTTACGATACCTATTGATTTCTATATTCCGTGGAACCTCATTTTGAACTTCACTCATTTTGCTATCGAGACGCATGCATTATTACGTAATAATTTTTTGTTATATCCTGCTCCCCTCTCCCTCAGGTCCCGGATATTATTACCGCGACCCCGACGGCAATCGAGAGAACGACTTCGGCGTTCGAGTCACCAACGTGCTACAGGTCGTGAGAATTGATCCTCAGGTAGGTGTTATGCTCTGTGTACTCTGTAGTGATTGTTACACCACAAAGAAGGATTTTTTTTTTTGACGATGAAATGTTATTCACTTAACGTTCAGGTACAAAATAGAAGTTGCATAATGAGATACATAAAGACAATACAATGTTACAGGCAGCTGCAAAACGTCTAAATATGTATAATCTATAAATATATAGATATGAATACGATTCCAATTCGTATTAGATACAAAACCTTTAGTGTTTTCATACATAATTCGTCTAGCATACCTTCTTCGCTTGCTCTAGAAATTGACAAAATTGGCGAAAATCTACTGATCTCTTTTTATTTCATACAGAAAAATATAAGTTGTTTTACATACAAATAAACCACGTTGTAACACTAAGTTTTCTATAGAACTTCAGGTTTTCTATAGCTCCACAAAGAAGTTAATATACCAAGAATATACACCTCTATGTTGCAGCATAACATTTTTGCAAGGGGTCGCCTTCTTTGTCAGTCACTTAGTAAGAATTTCCAATAATCTTATTCCTTAACCTGTTGAGGACGAGCTGATTTTTGCTACGGATGAATATGCATTTCCCATATTATAGACACCTTCCCGAGTATTACTCAGGGCTAGTCTTCAACGGCTTAATGACATGTGGTATACGAGAACGACATTGTTCCACCTTATATCCTGTCTTCGTAGTCTTGCCAAGAGGATCGGATGGAAACCCTTCTAAATTCCAAATTAACCGTGTCTTCCTTCCAGTCGTTAATGTTATTTACCGCGTCGACTTAAGATGAAAAGTTCTGACTCTAATTTGCGATGAGCTTGCACTTATGACTCGCCTTTTTGAAAGATCATTATATCCACTTAAGCCCCAGGAATTCTGCCTCGGGTTTGACTTCGACCCTATAAAGTTACTAAGTATTTCTAGGCGAAGATGGAGAGGTGATTAGCTGCGTGGATGTTTTTTTTTTTTTCTCTCTCTCTCTGTATTCACTGTAATGGAACCAAGAGTTGTTGTTGTTGTTGTTTTGTGTGTGTGTGCGTGTGTGTGCGTGTGTGTGTGTGTGTGTGTGTGTACGCAAATCATAGAGATGCTTTGCTCCAACCTTTGATACCAACGTGTAAAATTACATCACCCTTGAAAGAGTTGGATAATCATGTTAAGGGTCTTGCCATTTCTGTATTCTCTTCAGTACGAAGAGCTGAATGAAGACGAGGATGATGACGTGCAGTATCTCAAGTTCGAGACCGTCTCCCTGGTCCCCTTTGAGCCAAGGCTGATCAAGTTCGAGTACTTTACTCGAAAACAGGTAAGGAGGAAAACGTCGTGCTTTTATCATACACTCATAAGCAAGATCATTTTCTTTAAAAATGCATGAGTGCTTGCTTGTGGCATATTTGCTGTTCATAAGCACATGAACTGCATGACCCGTAAAATGGAAAAATGGAACTAGATGGAACCAATGATATATCAGTCAATAATGAATGAATCAATCAGTCGATCGATTAGTCAATTTGTAGTCTCTATCCTACAATGATGTAATCTGACAGTAATCTGTCATTTCCTGATGTTTAATTCTACCCATCAAGGGTGAAAATTAAAGACTCTTTGTCGGGGGGGGGGGGGGGGTTCTCGATTGCTTCAAGCAACAGTTTCTCTCAACCTCCGTCACTGAATTCTTGTGCATTAGTCTTCTTTCCTTCTGTCTCTCCTCCCTCCAGTTGACGTGGTACAACGAGTACAACAAGAAGATTAATAACGAGTTGGGCAATCGCCTCTCCGGCACAGCGCGGCGGTGGCTGGAGCGGAGAACACGCTTCCAGAAATACAGGTGGGAGTACATTGGGGGCGCCCCATCC
Source organism: Diadema antillarum (assembly GCF_040938485.1). Classification (NCBI taxonomy): domain Eukaryota; kingdom Metazoa; phylum Echinodermata; class Echinoidea; order Diadematoida; family Diadematidae; genus Diadema; species Diadema antillarum. The sequence goes on along the minus strand of NW_027271001.1, from coordinate 3,811,737 downwards.
ATCTCCATGACAACGACTGCAATTATTGTGACCGTCTGCTCCATCATAGCGTCTCTTGTGTCAAGAATTTAGTAATCTCTATTTTGGCTGCATATTTCATACACTTTCTTACGCAATGTCTTTAAATCATCTAGCCATGGTCTTACAGAAGATAAATCCAACACAGCCAGAAAAGAAAAAAAACTACAAAATCAAGGTGGCTGTCCCCTCTTAGAATAATGAGATTTTTAGTGACATGGAAAATGGTATGATTTGTATATTATGCACCTGTCTGTCTTTCCCATTATTCCATGTGGCATTGTACTTTTTAAAGTCAGTCTTATGGGACCAATGTGCTTTATTGGACAGAAAATTGATGTGCACTGTAGTAATGATTTCTCAGTACTTTCACTCGTACACGCCAGGTGATTTCTTTTTTTTTTTTTGATTCTTGCAGGCCTGTAGTTTTCTGATGCAGAATCTGCATCATGACCTATACATGTGCACATAAAAAGGCTGTGCCTTTCTACATCTTCAACTGGTTATTCAGAAAGAGAGTTTGAACAAAATAGTAGGTCATGACTCTTGTCAGATTTTTCTCATCGCATAGTGAAATTCCTATTGTCGTGAATAATCTTTGACTTAGCGTTTAGCTTTCTGTATAAAGAAGATACAGACTGTTGTTTTTATGATGTGATGAATGACTTGTGATGTATACCATTGCACTCTTTACGTTCATGTGAATCCGTAGAGGTATTTTGAATACAAAGTAAGTTCGTTCTTTTCATGCTTGTAGCTGTGAGCTCACAATGTCTGTAATCAGACTTGTTTCATATCAGTGGTGGATCCAGGGGGCGCACCAGGCCTTTTTTTGTTGTTAAAACAAAAGAAATAAAAAGAAGAAATGGGGTGCATGCACCCCCTTCAATTTTGTAGTGGCGAACCCTCTTTACGGAATTCCTGGATCCGCCCTTGCATATGGTAGAACAGAAACATCTCGCGGGGTGCATTTTTGATGACCAAAGACTTCTTCTGTGGTTGCCATAATGATAATATACATTTGTCTCCTATTGTCGTGAATTATATTCAACTTAGCTCTTAGCTTCAGCATTTGTTTAATAGATGATTAATGAAATTACCTCAATGAAGACTTGAAATTCTCAGAGCTGATTCGTTGTTGCTCAGCTTTTACCATGGAAGTGCAGTTATTGCAGTTCATGATAAAATTGTCTGACGGACCAGGATCCACGGGCTAGGTTGGTATTCCGCCTGTGAGTACTCCCTATTGAATGCGTGCACACATAATAGCCTTACATCAAAGCCATGCTGCAAGTTGGTAGGGGGAACAATAAAGAAAACGATACAAGGTCATAATAATAGTTAACCTTGTTATGAACACAGTTGAATTTTGCTGTGATGCTGCTAAATCATTAAATTTGATTCAAACACGCACAGGGTGTATTTCCTGGCCTGTAGCATTAGCCTTTTGAAAAGAGGGAAAAAAGCGTGGTTAATTTCATTTTTTCGAAGGTGTACCATGGACTCCGGTTAGATGCGATCATATCTATGGTGCTCATTCAGTGATCTCGTAGGAATCCAGTAGAGAAGGAGTCACAATTGAATGATTGTTAGATTAATATCAGTGTTTATTCGATGGCCACAGTATTTATTTAGGAAATGTGATCTACTGAAACTAGGCTGAATTGCAGGTTTTTACGTATTCATTTTTAGATGCCATTACATTCAAAATGCTTTTCTTTAGGGCCACTGTGAAGTTGCTGTTGGTTGAGGAATCTTGATCGCGTGCTTTTTATTAAATTTTTTGTTCTGTGAATTTTTTACGATTTTTTTTTTTCTGACAAAACATTCATGGTTGGCCTTTTCAAAGGTATCTGAAAATGCTCCCCCTTTTCATGATAACAAAGTGATTATTAGTTGAAGTGCGACAAGTTGTGATTTTCTCTTTATGTCATGATTTAATCGATTTAGTTGGATTTAATCTATGGAATGCATGGACTTCCATTACCTTTTTTTTTTTTGTAATTCAAAGATATTTTCTGTTTCGGGCACGTGTGTGGTTGTGTCATCTTGCCTTAGCAAATTGATTTGAATGGATTCGATATTTTAGCGCCACTGACATTCTGACTGAAGACATTTTTACGTTAACTTTTCGTTCTTTCGAGGTTTTCCTTCCTCCAATCACCCAAGAACTATGAAACAAAATCACGAGTATTTGGCGTCTGATTTGATGTTCATAACACTGAAATAATCACGTCACCATGGATATTGACAAGTGCTTCCGAGATTTCCGTGCTCACCATGTTTGGAGTCACAATATATAGAGGAATACAAGTCATGATTGTATGCTATGGTATACTGTGCCAATGATACCTCGCCATAGTAACCTATCGGTTTTGATGTTCCATGTTAGATACAAAAGTAATTGTGTTCGGATTTATTTCAGAAATTGATTTGAAACTCATTGATTTTGTGTAACAAAAACAGTACATGTACTAGAATACTCTGTGCTGTCGGTATTATAATATTTGTGGTCATAGACGTCACTATACCAATGATTCTTTGTTTGTCCCAAAAACGTGAGAAGTTTTTACTTTCCTATATCAATATACTTATTCTTACTCTTCAAGCAATTGTGCCAATGTATAGGTCACTACATTTTATGTATTTGTGCATACGTGTGTGTATGTTTGTATATTCATATGTACGGGGTGCTTGTGCGTGAGTGCGTGTGCGTTGAGTGCGTGTGCGTTGAGTGCGTGTGAGAATTTCTAACAGGGAAGTGTGCATGTCGTGCGCTGAATTTTCCTTTATTGGTTGGCAAGATATACCCCTGTTATTTAATTTCCTCCGAGATCTTTGAGACATAAAAAGAAATGTAAACGTCTTACTGTTGAAGCTGATTGTGCTGTGAGTACATTACTTGATTTTCAATAAGTACATAACAACACGTGAATGTACATGTGACCAGTCTGCTTTCGGATGTGTGATCGTCTTTTTTAGTGCCTCGAAGCTTCTAGTACTTCTTTGTGGCTCTGCCTGTCAGTAATACGTACAAGGTCTAGTTTGTATGGAACTAATGATGAATTATCAACCTCGTGGTCTTGTTTCAAGACTTATCATTTATTAATGACCAGATAATATGGTTCCCCTCATCTGTCATCTCATATTATCATAAATCAAAATGTTCAATCTTATGTCTCATTTTGTTTGTGGCTAATTTAACAAAAATGATGACAACGTGTGTGATTTTTTTTTAATGCATTTAATTGCCTACTATTGCGTACGCATTCAAAGACAGCTGTGTTCACAGCAGCAACATCAGCGAGCGTTTGATCTGCGACGCTGTTGTTCACGACGCTCCTTCCAGGTTGGACAATGGAAACAGCTGTTTCGCGCATGTGCAGAACACCATTTTTTGCCCAATAGCGGCGTCTTAGCGTTCGCATCGCAGATCTAAAGCTTCTTACGATGCTCAAGGGTGATAATGCAGTTACTCTAGTTTTCATGTAGTATAATTATGTCTTGTCAATTAACCAGTACAGTACTTTTTTCTACGTGTGTATCGGCATTAATACGGTATGATGTCGTAACCTGTAGACTGAGGGAAATGTTATTCAATTGTCTTAAATATTGATTTGATTTGCTTTGATATGGTTTGATTTCTGCATTTCAGTTCCAAAATAAACGCAAAATCATGTATTCATGTATACAAAAAAAAAGACATATACAACACAGACCAACAGATTTATAAAACAACTTGCTTAATAAGTTATTGGTTGGTAAAGACGCGCGCTTGCCTGCCCAAGATTGCATTGACAAATTTATCGTTGTGAATTTGCTTACTTACAATCGCAGCCTCTAATCCTTCGTATCGATAGCATCATTGTTTCTACGGTTGACATCGACATGCATTGCAATTGTGTCGTCAAAAGGTTATTATAATCAATGGTAGATGAAAGTCCCATGTGCGACTCTTTTGGACTCTTTATCATCTTATAGGTATTTCTTCTACGTAGACGGTGCATTTTAATTTGGTCAACTACGAGTTTTGTTGAAGAAGGTATGGCCGATCTCCAGGAAATATGACAGTGAGTCATAGCAGGGTGCTGGGAATTTTAAGTGATGGCAGAAAATATTGGAAGAATACGAGCATTACTTGCGTCAACCGTTGAATGTTCAATACCATAGACAGAATGATGCTGATCGACGTAAGTAAGTTCACATTACTTGATTAAGTGCAGAACGCGCGACATCTTTTGTTTCACAGTGGCTCTCCAGGGTATTCTTTGTTGTTGTTGTTTTTTCTTTCCATTTGAAGGAGCACAAGCTTATGCGTCATTTTGAATTCAATGTACTGGTTGCTGTACTGTTTTAAGAGTAAATAAATTCAATGAAATGTTCCCGCTAATGATGTTCGTGTCTTAAATTTATTTATTTTTAATTCAAGGCTGCATCCCTAATCAGCTTAATAAATCGCTATCTAATTGTCGAATGACCGCATGACTTGTGGGGGGGGGGGGGGGTATTTTGGAATAACTCTGTCGAGCTTGGTCTTTATCCCATCGCGCAACGGGGTCATTTTCATGTGAGCAGTCAACCGTGACGAATCAAACAAAAATGCTAAGCTTTCACATCAAATTTGAAGTACATATTATAGTAACAAATTAGTTACAAATTTTTCTATACCAAGGGCAAAAAGGCAAAGTAGATTAATTGATATATATATATATATATATATATATATATATGTATATATATATATGTATATATATATATATATATATATATATATATATATATATATATGTAGTGAAAGAAATCAGACTTGAGGCGGATGTTGTTCTCGATCTTGTTCTCCCTTTTAATCGAACCTTCGGCCTGTCATCAAGTCTTCATCAGGATCTACCAACAGAACAATAGTATCGTCTAAATGGCATATGATGTATATCGCAATGTCGTATAATTCCAATATTTCGAAGTATTACCTTTATAAATCAATCATTTCATTCAACACTAAAATACAATCTAACATCTAAAAAAAAAAAAGATTATGGTAGAAATGATTTTTGTCATCCGAACTTTCACAGGAGTTGAGACTAAAGTTTGGGTCTACATTAGAACCTATAGGCCTATATATATATATATATATATATATATATAGAGAGAGAGAGAGAGAGAGAGAGAGAGTTCTACTATCTAATCTCAATCACGAAACTTTCATACACGTCGCTGTAGGCTGCACTGAACAAACCCACAAAGCTCATCACAATAATTTCAAACTCAGAGTGAGTAAAATCTACCAGACTAGAATCAACGCTGCAAAATCAATCAATACAGTTCGACCTCGATTATCCGGCGTCCTTTTATCCGGAAATCTCTATTATCCGGACGCGTTCACGCAGTGAAGGACCTTTTTTTTTTCATCCAAAAATTGAGAAAAAAACAGTGACTTTAAACTCAATTAAAATTTCTAAAAAAACTCAGACGATTTACCTACAATATTCCCGACAGAAATGAGGTAAAACATGTATGAATTTCACATAAAGATATACTTTATTTTTGTGAAGAAGGGACTACAATTTTGCGCAGGCTGGCATAGATTACACCACCGTTGCGGGGTACGCTACCTGCCTAGCTGCCAGTGCACTGGGACGGTAGCTTGGACGGCAGCTATATTGTGTCTCCCATATCCGGCCAATTCGCTTATTTGGATGAGTGCCGGTCCCGACATGGCCGGATAATCGAGGTCGAACTGTATACGCCAAGTAATTAGAATAAACAACACTGACGGACATGTAAGAGGAGAATAATGTAGGTGCCCTACTGATGATTACTGTATGTAAATACATTTTGTAGCCATTACAAAACTGACATATGCACTCTATCTTTCGCTTTGCATGTACTTCTGAATAGATATCAATCCGGCGTTCTCATACTTTATGTTCCCCCGAACGACAAAGAAAATAATGATAATAAAAAATAAACATGAAATACAAAAAATGTCCTTGCTGATGTGGTTGTGGGAAAATAGTTCCGGCATGTAACACCAAGGAAAAGTCTCCTGATCTTTTTTTTTTTTTTTTTTTTTTTTTTTTTTGGGGGGGGGGGGGGGCAAGCATAAAGTATGACCATAAAAGAGATGAGGCTATTATCAAGGATACGTGCAGACAAAGGTCTTTTTTTAGCTTCCAATATTAAAGATTAAGTGCGCGGTACGTGCCCTACAAATCGTCTTTGATCTGGGAGGCCGAGGAGGTGAAGATATAAAGTAAGACTAAGAGAGACGAGACAAAGATATCTGTCAAGGTTAATTAACCTCTTCTTTAGGAAGATGGTTAGTGCGGCTTGAATTGGAAAAAAACAGGGGGAAACGGGGTTTATGAATTATACGTGCTTATTACAGTCTGCAAGAGCTTATTGCAAAGGCATGCTTTTAACCAGAAGAAGAAGATGATGACGATGATGATGATGATTACCGCATTATTATACAGTATGGAGGAGGGACATAAAGTAAATGAGAGAGACGATGATATTTATCAAGCTGAATTCGTATAGGCAGATGGTTTATAGTGCGGCTTGAATAGAAAAGAAGAGGAAACGGGGCTTATGAATACGTGCTGATTACTGCACTAATATACGTGGGAGGGGAGGGGGACATAAAGTATGAGCATGATAATAAAAGAGAGACTGGTTAAGCTATCAAGGACACCGATGAATGCGCGATACCTAGTTTTGTTCACCAAGCTGCACTGAGAAAGCAAGACCCAGTGCGTTTGGAAGACATGAAGATGCGCTATCGAAACGATGCGTTCATGAGATGAAGACCATGCGTTCGTGATGAGATCCGTCTTGCCCCTTAATGACGCAAATATCGAACGGTTGGTAGTGATTTATTTTGTATAGTTATTCGAAAATTGTATTGCATTTTACATTCGTTTATTCTTTCAACTGAGTTGACTCACTCCCTAACAACGGTTTCAGTACGCGGTTGGGTGATCCTTCTATATGCCTATACCACCACATTTTCGGATTTTTCAAATCCATGGAATTTCTTTGGATTAGGCCTATTTGGCTTGTTAGAAGAGGGACAGATATGGGAGTGGCTAAGGGATATAAGGCCTTGTAGTGCGGTCAATATTGATCTGAGAAGTTTTTGGGCAAAAATGTAGGGTTGGGTGTCTTATACATCGACACCCTTAAGTTTTTCTATTTAAAAAAAAAATCACACAATTTGCCTGAACTTTTAATCACGTGGAGAAAATATTTCGAATTCACGAACGCGTGTTGAAAATGCGATTAGAGATACGCGCGCTAGAACGAGTGGGGTGTCATTTTCCTGCACTCGATTACGCCGTACTTTGAAGCCGACACCCCTACCCTCTAAATTGCCAATACGTGTGAAGTGCACGTACTGCTTTTGCATCGTGCATTCATAATATGACATGGTATCATTGTTTTGCAGCAAAACAATGACACCACGTCGGCTGTTGTTATGGTTTATTATTGGGGGTTTTTCTGCGGGGGGAACCTAATATTTGGGATATTTCCATATCCCCAGTGAAGAATAGATCAATTAACGACTGCACTGGCGTTGTCTCATACATGCATTTTCGTTCTTCGCGTACGCGCAATAGAGGGGTGTCGGTTTCCAGTGTTGGACACCTACCTAGAAAGGTAGGAGAGGCCGAGGGACCATGTTTGATACTGCGTTACGAAGAACTCATTCTTCGAACCATGGACCTTTCTGTTAGGTCCATGCTCATACTCACTTCGACGTTCGAGACATCCTCCTGTTCACCGGGTTGTCGCTATTTTCATCCCAACCTGAGGCAAGTCTGAAACATGTCTGGAACGGGATATTCGGTGTCATCTATAAATTGGGCGAACAACATGAGAGACCTCTGTAAACCGTTTGTCCACGATCTGTATTACACAGAGATTGAGAAATTCCGTGGAGAGATCGAGTTGGAGGAAAGCTTAGTTGGTAGGAGATGCATTTTCAATAGGGGCCGAGAACTCCGATTCTGGCTTTTGAAGATGTCCAAATATTACTGAAAAATCCGACAATAAACAAGATCAACAGCAAAATAATCTTACCGTTGAATATGAATGCATATTGGAAAGGCTTTTCGTGCATTTCACACTTATTTTCAATAGAGGGACCGTGTCGGTTTCAAAATTACGGGGCAATGAGTGCGTCAAAATAACACCCAGGCCCACGCGTTCGAAGCAGTTCTGTCTTGGAGCGTGTACCGCAAATCGTATTGTTAATACGCGCTTGTGAATTAAGAGTATTTTCTTTACACGTGAGTACAATTTCAGGCAAATCGTGAGATATTTCCATAGAAAAACATTAAGGTGTCAATGTATTGGACACCCAACCAGCAATAATACTAAGCGGCGAAGTGATCAAGGTGCATACGAACAGGATCTAGAGGGGGCGTGGAAGCATGCAAAGGTCCATTTCAAGAGGATAAATGGTACCAGCATGACCAACTTTGAGACCCACCTCGCAGAAACCGTGTGGCGGAACAGGTCGGCATCGAGGAACGTTTTCCACACGTTCTTCGAACTTGTGAAAAGCATTCCTCCCTCGATCGTCCTCGTGATTCCCTCTTTGACTCGTGGACAGCTGGGAGGCCTGTTGCAGAAGGAGACATGAACGACTCTGTCATCTGATGCGAAGAATCCGCGGAATCCGTCGAGAATCCGTCGCCTGGGGATGTTTCATCAATTTAGTCAGCGCTGACAAGTTGTCAGTCCCTGACAATTTTCAGCAAAATCCTTGGTTTTGATTGGTTGAGTTGCTCTGGTCACTGACTGTTACTATGGTTATTGTCAGAGACTGACAACTTGTCAGCGCTGACAAAATTGATGAAACACCCCCAGATCCCGACGACATTACGATACCACCACCTCCACCAGCGGCGTCGTAAACACCGATCCGCCAAAATCCCGAAAGCGGCCCACGCTATCACAATAGGGCCTACAAAATGTTTAGGTTTGACACTTATTTCAGACGTACAGGAGATTCTTTAATTCTGAACGTTGATTACGATCTGAATGATATGGCTTGATGAGTTCACTGAGGTATTCAGGGGCATTCCGAATCAGAGACGAATATGTTTCAAATAGGTCCCGAATCAGAGGAGAATCGCCAAGAATTGACCCGAATCAATTTTGGGCATACCAAATAAAGCCGAATGCCAACCAAAATAGTGGCAAGAACCGAGCCAAAATTAATGTAGCCCAAATGCCGACCAGAATCGGGACGAATATGGCCAAATGCGCCGAATACGCCAACGAATTTCCCCGTCGGGTACTACAGGCGGAATGAAGCAGGGGCCTCCCTGCACTCGTATAGCCAATCTGGCTATATTAGCGAGGCTATTCGGGTCATTCTGTCCGCTCATGAATTCGACCTATTCGGCTGCTATTCGGCCGTATCATGACCTATTCGGCTCTGTATTCGGGTAATGATTCCGATGAATTCGGGAAGGTATTCGGGGCATTCTGGGCAGATTCGGCTTTATTCGTGTTATTCGGCTCGATTTTGGCCACATTTGACTCGATTCTGGCCGCTATTCTGGTTGGCCTTCGGCTTTATTCGGGATGCCCATTTATTGATTCGGGTCAATTAATTTTTGGCGATTCTGCTCTGATTCGAGACCTATTCAGAACCTATTCCTCTCTGATTCGGGGAGCTCCCCGAATCAGAGACGAATAGGTTCCGAATCCATCCGCTTCAGGCCATATTCGGGCAGAATCGGTACAAATTGACAAATTTATTCGGGAGAAGTCGGTTGTGGTGTAACTCATGCATGTCATGCATTAACCGACGCTTTAAACTTGATACGAGTACTGCGGATTTACGTAAGTACGCTATTGATATGTGTTCTCAAACTACAAAGAATCATCTTGCAAAAAATGCTGGTAAATGTCTAGAATAATCTGAATTATAGATCCAAACGCCATTTTATGGTATTAAATACCTGTCATGTTTAGGATTTCTCCGCACGGAATGCTAGCAAAATAAAAATGAACAAACACACCTTTAACAAAATGCGCAAGAAAACTCCAAAAGTCCTTTCCTAAAGGCCGTGTCACACCATAACGCGGGCTTGTGGCGAGGAGGTAGTTTCCAGCACGTAGAGGATTTTCAGCGGGCGAACAAGAATGTTTGCAATTTTCATTCATGCCTTGTCAAACCGTACCACAGTGGGCCAGAGAGATACCAAAGTGCGCCAAAAGTCATTTTGGGCACTTGGGATTTTTAAATTTTTGACATGCGCTATTGAGAGGAAATACTTTGAAGAAAAATATCTAAATCAGATATGTACATTAAAGGGATATATTCTCTACCTGAAGTAGCAAAATACAACATTTTAAGAGTTTCAAAGCAAATTGCAACCTCTTTAATAAATAAGTAATATCGACATGTAGTTTTTGAGATATCAACCTGTAATTTTTCCCACATATTTCTCAGAGTTTATTTAACGTTACGAATGCCGTAAAAATGCAAAGAAACTTAATCTTCATGAATATTTTTTGGTAAATATCCTTGAAAAGATGGTAATATTTGTCTTTTTTAATATATCCAAATGAAAAGTTTAGATTGCCACGGATTTCCAACTAAATTCTATAACCACCACATTCTCTGAAGTCTCAGCTTTAAGCTGATACAAGATTTGGCTGCCACCTTTTGCCACTTTTTGTGTTAGAGCTGATTTTCCGCGGCACATTACGTCTATTTTGGACCTGGCAGCCGCTTAGGAATTACGTTATCATACGGCGCCGCATGAGGGCGGCATTATATTTTAAATCTTTTTTTTTTTTTTTTTTTTTTTTTTTTTTTTTTTGGTTGCACGTTAAAGGCCAAGAAACATGATTAACACTGAATAAGAGGTAAACAGAGTTATGAAATACATGAATAGGGCTAGTTCCGGCACCTAACAGACCCCTCTTCCAAAGATAAAAGAGTACATAACTGCACATAGCCAAGGTCATAGCCATATTGTCCATATTGTCCATATTGTCATAGCCACTACTGTAAACAAGCTATTCCCTCTGCGATACATACTGTATGGACACCTAAATACTTCGATCCCACTCTTGACATAATATATGCAGATAGAACGTTATACACCTACACACAGATATTTTATTCTCATCGGTTACTCTTTAGAAGCAAAGTCTGTTGCTATCCGACTGCTCACCAAAGTGTATCGGATCGCAGTCTGATGAATCCGACTGTCAGGTCAGTGTCAGACATTGCTCGCGTGATCCTCATCGGACGATCTTGCCTCATCGGATCTTGCCCGACCTGTCTGACATTGACCTGATAAGGCGACTTACACAAGTCAGATTCATCAGACTGTGATCCCATATACTTAGGTGGTTTGCCGGAAGCAAAAAAAAATTGCTTCCGACGACTGACTGATGAGAAAAAAAAATCCTTGTGGAACGGGGATGAATTTATAATTTCACATGATAGTGATTCCGATAGATTTTTCATTAAAAAAATCTATTATTATAGCTTTTTCAAGTAAACTTTCATACAAGGCAGACTCATTCTTAGTTGCTAAGTCATTACCTTTTATTTTCCTGATTACTGACTTCACAATTTGTTAAGTCATAAACTTTTATTTTCCTGATTACTGACTTCACAATTTGTTAAGTCATAAACTTTTATTTTCCTGATTACTGACTTCACAATTTGTTATCTTTCCAGTAAAATTAGACAAAATGGTTTTTCGAGTGTTGCGCCTGTATAAATTGATATGGCAGAGACCTAAGGTTATAAAGTAGAGAGAATGATTTTATATCACACATTTATGTCCTGCTAGAATAGAGTGAAGAAATTCACCCAAAAGTACAGCATACATCATAAACTTATATTCTAATTTACACGGACAACAGTATGATTTTGCAGTACGTGGGTAAATTATGGAACTTCCAGCGCAGCATGAAATCGATTGCCGAATGTTTGTACACTTTCTGAGACATAATATGTAAGCATCTTGTATTCAGTGGTAGTAGATAAGCAGTGTCAGTGAATGTGGAAAGATAAATCAACCCCTTTTCAAATTAATCTTTAAAGAAAATAAAACAGCCTAAGATTTGCATTGCTTTATGCGTCATTTACAGACCGATTTTTGGTAGCCAATGAAAAATCAGCATTACAGTGACGTCATATGAGTTTGAAATTATGTTCAATCAATTCTACGCCCTAAATTACCCCATGACACCAAATTTGGGTAAAAAGAAACCATGGGATATAATTTTGGCGCACTTTGAGCTCATTCTGGCCCACTGTGCGTACGGGGGAACTTCTGCGGCTTGACTTCCGGGGAAACAAATTTACTCCAAGGAGCTCTCCGCAGTTGGTCCGCACCTGACAGTATCTAGCGCGTAGTTGCCCGGAGGTGCTCACGCAAGTCCGATTTAACCGCAGCCAAGTTTTGAGCATGACCAAAACTTTTTCCGGGTGAGTCGCGGGAATGCCCGTAGAGGTCCACGCAGAACGCCAGTAGGAGACCCTTAGCGGCAGTACTTCCCAGGCAATTCCCAGGCAGGTACTTCGCAGTCCCGTATGCAGCCAAGATAATGAAATTCTGTAAGATTTCAGCCATTCCATTAGAGGAATTTCTTCACTAAGTTGTCAGCCCCCACGCGACTGGTACAAAGGTCACACAGTATACAGGTACTCGCAAGTATAACGCGTCCAGCAAGTAAGACACATGCGCTGACTCGCACAAATCCTTTTCCGCCCTCAGGAATGTCCGGTATGCTAGAAAATCCCTACACGCAACAAGCCCGAGTAGCTTGCCCGGAAAGGTGTGACAGGGCCTAAACACGGTTGCGGGTAAAAAAAATATGCGTGCGCACCTCCGGGCGACTACTTTTGAGATACATGCTAGGTACTGTCATGTGCGGATATCTACGGGACCTCCGGGTAGTCAAAATTGTTCTTTGCAAGTCGCACGCAAGGCTGATGTGACACGGCCTTAAAGGTAGTGTCACACCAGCCTTGCGTGCGACTTGCAAAGAACAATTCCTCTAATGGAATGGCTGAAATCTCACAGAATTTTATTATCTTGGCTGCATACGGGACTGCGAAGTACCTGCCTGGGAATTGCCTGGGAAGTACTGCCGCTAAGGGTCTCCTGCTGGCGTTCTGTGTGGACCTCTACGGGCATTCCCGCGACTCACCCGGAAAAAGTTTTGGTCATGCTCAAAACTTGGCTGCGGTTAAATCGGACTTGCGTGAGCACCTCCGGGCAACTACGCGCTAGATACTGTCAGGTGCGGACCAACTGCGGAGCGCTCCTTGGAGTAAATTTGTTTCCCCGCAAGTCAAGCCGCAGAAGTTCCCCCGTACGGTATGACAAGGCATGAATGAAAATTGCAAACATTCTTGTTCGCCCGCTGAAAATCTTCTACGTGCTGAAAACTACCTCCTCGCCACAAGCCCGCGTTATGGTGTGACACGGCCTTTACCATCAAAGAATCTCGTAACGTATATAAACTTTTGACCTCATGAAATGCTCATGAGAAGTGCCTGGCGACAGCAGGCCGGACGCGAATGTAAAAATAATTATGAAAACCAAGACGTGGTCATCGTAAACGGTGATTAAGGCACGTACACATATATTAGTAAAGAATGTCTGGTCTATCGGTAGGCCGCTAATGGCATATTATGAATATAAAAATATGCACAACGAAATTGTGTTGTCGTAACGGGCAAGCAAATTTATACTGCGAAAATTAAACAAAACGAAACGAAACAAATAATAAAAAAACATGGCATTGGAACTGTTGGCAAGTAGCTCAGGGCATCGAGTGCATTTAAAGTCTGGCAGGAAATTTTGCGATCAGTGTCGAAGGAAAGCGCCGATGACTGCAATCAGCTCATAGGTAGGTTGTCTCCTTGACAAGAAAAAAAAATAAATCCTATTCTCCCGAAAAAAATTGTATCCGTTGGATGGAAAATTAGCCTCAACTATAGGGAAGGGAATATTTCCCATAATATCATACAACCTGACGTAGCTCTCATTACCGGGAAAGGTATGGATTGATGTCACGTTTACATTGTGACAGTAATGATTAATTTGATATATATTAATGATTATGTTTCGGTTCTACCCCCTTCAGGTTACATGCTTTAAAAAATCTCGGTAATTGAGCTCAGTGCCCTGCTGGTTATCATGCATAAATATGAGACTTCCAAGATAAGTACAGGATTCTATGAGTTTTGGTCCAAATGAGCTCAACATGATTGTTTTTTTTTTCTTAGATCTAATCTCGATATATTCATCCACGGTGGAGGATGCTTGTAAAGCTACCATCAACTGATGTCCTAAAATTCAGATCAAACTTATTGTGGATTTCTTTGTTTTATTTGACGCAAAATTCACTTTGAGTAAGTTGGATAAATGCACTCCGAAATGTCTTCCTTTTGATTAGAACTCGTTTCATGTTTGGCTTACAAAATGTTGAATGTTTTTGCTTATATGCAAAAGTATATATGTCAGTGTTGCTATTGTTAGTGTTGTTGCTACTGTTGTTGCTGTTGTTGTTTTTAACTCAAGCAGGGAATAACGTCTGTGCCATTATATGCCAACGCTGAGGTAATAGTTTCTCCATGAATAGTTTTTCATCGTTTCTTTTTGTATATCGTTAACCAACTTCAATAATTTTTTACCGACATTCGACAAAAAATAGAGAGAGAGATAGAGAAAGAAAGCAGTAGTAAAAGTAGCGACTTACTAAATACAGTATTAACGTTTGTGGATATAACTTTATCAAGGATGTTAATAAATTGATCGAAAAGGCACCATCTCTCCTTCTAATACGTTACTCGATGTACGGAATCATGGTGAGATATATTAGTTGAAATGTTACTTGTTTTCCCATTTTAACAGTGTGCCGGTTTATGTCACGACCAGCTCAACCATGAGATCGACAATCTATCTTGTGATGATCTGCATCTTGGGTGAGTTCCTATAGCTCCACCCCTCCCTGTCACCCCTCCCCTTAATCATAATCCAGTTGTCTTAAAGACCTAATAAAATGGTTTAGGCATTTTTTTCTCAATGATGTAATAATATTAAATGTTAAATTCTAAGTAATTCTATGGTTGTGCGGGGTTTTTTACTGTTCTGAATTTTGTTCTATATTTGTTAACATAATGGATGCAATTTCCTCGGTTTTGGAAAACTTGCTATACTTTCGCCGCATGCGGCGCACTATCACTTCTAAATTGTGATGACGTCTAAGAACGGAGTCGTTCACGACCAGTCTAGCCGTAGCCAGCGAGCGCTGGCAAGGCTATGCTAGCGCAGCGCAGCGGCAGCCGGCCGGCGGCTGCACTGGCTAGCGCTGGCGGGGGAGCGAGCTAGCGAGCGCATAGCAGGTGCTGCGCTGCACTATTGTCATTGGCTAAGCCTTTAGACAAAAGAATATTTAATGAACTGTATCGGATTTAATACTGCCAATGATACAGATTACAACTGTGGTACGCTTGGATATCCATTATTTTCGGCAAACTCGTGAAATAGGCCCCACCACTGCGTGTCTGTACTAGTAATAGTAATACTAGCGTTACGGCGACTCGCCTGTTTCAGCCCCGCCGTGTGGCGTTCATCTCGGTAGGTAAGCACGGCGGTGGGGCTGCCTTCCACAGTAAATACTCGTGAATGCGGCGAAAATGACTTCATAATACATGTATGGCCCTCGACTAATTTAACGGCCAATTTAACCATAAATACAACCCTACCTAACCCTAAACCCTAGGAGGACCTACCCTTGCTTGCTATAAACGCACGGGTACGGTGCACGCGCACTGCGGTGGGGCCTATTTCACGATAGCCCCACCACCACTGCGTGTTTGTACTAATACTATACGGCGACTCGCCTGCTTTATAGGCCTAGACCTACTCGTGAATCCAGCCCCACCGTGGCATTCATCGGTAGATAAGCACGGCGTTTGGGCTTCCTTCCACAGTATGATTTTTAGCATAAAACAAAAACTACTCGACCAAAATTGACGATAATTCTTGGTATCGTTTTTCTTAGAAAATGGCGCATCTAAATTACTGATAACAAATGTTGCAGAAACTGACTATGGGAAACTGGTTAGGCCTTTTTTTTTTTTTTTTTTTTTTTTTTGAGCCACGACCCACCCTGTAACAACATATCCCCCTAACCGTTAGGCGTTAAGAGTGTAGCCTCTGTACTACTACCAAAGATTCTGCTATTACTACTTACTAGTCTACTAGACCTAGAGCCGTAGTGGTAATAGTAGGCCTACTACTACTAGCAGTGTTAGTAGTAGTACTAGTAGACTACTATAACTACTAGTAGACTGCTACTAGATCTACTACTAGACTAAGTACTACTGGTAGTTTAACTTGTAAGCGCCGGCCGACGGGCCAGGCCACGGCCGGGACGCTCCCGCTTGCTTGCTGCGGCCGGAGTAGCCGCTCACTTTGTGAGCGAGCTGGGCCTGTTCTTCTAATCTACTTACTAGACAAACAGTTACAACTTACAATGTCAATCATGTAGAATACAGTATATCCTTTCTAACGTTAAACTATATGGGGGCATACCAGACATACCACTCTGTATTTCCCAGGCGATCGTTTCCGTGAGGTCTATTCTCGGGCTTGGTGCCATGTTCATACGCTCTTGCACTGGCAGCGGGGGAGATGCAGCTGGTTCATATCGGTAAGGTGCAGCCCCACGATAACGTTCTGGTTCATCGGTTGCCTCTCCCTCCCCATCTTCCCCTTCAACTTCATGTGCCTCCTCTTCTTCTCCGCTATCGTCAGAGCTGCAGTCTTCATCATCATCATCGATGTCGAAGTTTACCCATATAGGGGAAGACATTATGCTCGAGGTACCAGGTATCTGTGCAAGCTAACTTAGTGATAATGTACGTGGTAATGCGTACATGTCGACAGTCAGTGGGTCGACCGGGAGCGCACATCCCGCGGGGCCCGGGCCTGGCCGGGCTAGCTATCGTGTACGCGCGTGTACCAAGCTACAGTAGTAATCTGAGTGCTTGTGCTGAGCGGCGTCTGCTAACTGAGCACAACTCCGTGCTTATACGTCATCAATCGGTTCAGGGGTGTTGGTCACGTGACTATCTTTTTCGCAAAAGCTGCAACGGGGTCCTCCAAAAATGTGATATTTGGGGGAGTTTCTAGAAGCGATAAAAACCGGAACGACACTGACAACCCATTTACATTGATAATCATGACATATATTTTACATTTCTTTTGCATATTAAAACATTTTGCAAGCATTTTATTAGGTCTTTAAGCCCGCCGCACACAATACGATCCGACCGGACGTACGACCTTAAGACCGGAAGTGTGACGTCACCAGCCGTGCCAGTTTCCAGTCGTGCGACTGGGTCATAACGCCAGTCGTAGAGATTTGACATGTTGAATTTCCACGACCGGTCGTGGGCGTCAGCCAATCAACATACAGTAAAATGCAAGCGCACGCTGTGCGCTTTAATACTCATTGATATGTACTGAAGACAGAACAGTCGTAAGCCTACTCGTAAGGTCAGGTCATAATGTGTGCGTTGGCAGGTCGTTCGACTGGGTCTTATGGTCGTATACTGAAGTAGTCGTGAGTCGTATAATGTGCGGCGGGCGTTAAGGCCACCGCAAATTCACTATACGACTTTTGGTCACACGACTGACAGACTTTGGATCCGAAATAAATCTTAATAGCCTCATTATGATGTTTATTTCAGATCCAAAGTCGCTCAGTCGTGCGACCAAAAGTCGTATAGTGCGGGGTGCCTTTAAAGGGAACCCAACCCCAAAGAGCAATGTGGATTGAGTGAAAGCAGCAACATTAGTAGAATATATCAGTGAAAGTTTGAGGAAAATTGGACAATCGATGCAGAAGTTATGAATTTTTAAAGTTTTGGTGTTCGAACCACTGGATGGGGAGACTACTAGAGGTTATGACGTATGTGTGGACTACAATATAAAGAAAATATAATGGGAATTCCACAAAAGCTCACTTTTCTGGCATAATGAAAAAGCGCTTGAATAACCGCTTTCAGAAAACAGGGGGAATGATTGCTACCCTGAACATAAATTATGTCAGTATCAAGTTGATGGAATTTTTCATTTTCATAAAGAATGAATTTTGAATTTTGAATCAATTCAAGTTTCATTCAAGTTTGTCCACAACTTATTGAATTATTTAGCAACTAGACAACAAACAAATCAACGCCGTTAGGGACATACATGTAATCTCAGTACATTCTTTCCAGAGTGCTATTTGTTTATTATTCAGCTTATACAGGTGTAACAACATGTTTCATGAGCAACACATTATATTCCTCTGGCACGTCTGGTGTTTAGGACCCGTGTCAATTTTCAATAGATTAAAAGGGGTCATACAGTTTTGGTTGAGACGTACGTAACTTCAGGTTTGAACATTTTTTTGGTGAGATAATGAGAAACCGCTTATGAAATATGAAGACCGTCTAATTTTAAGTGGAATTCAGCGTTTATTTGATGAAGAATGGTTTTGTAATGGCTGAGATATCCAAAACATCAGAGTGATACTAATAAAAGGTGGGATCCACCTTTTATTATGATCGCTTTGTTTTACTTTGTTAAGTGATGTCTCAGCAATTCAGAAATCGATTTTCTTCAAATAAACTTTGAATACCTCTTAGAATGTTATGCTTTGTGCTATTTCATAGGTGGTTTCTTGTCATCTCGCAAAAAGTTAAAAGCCTAATCCTCACTACACCTCCACCACTACTGTACCACCCCTTTATTAACATTATGTAAGATTTCGTTTGGGCCCACGGTTCACCCCTCAAATAAATGAATTAACAACAATTCAAATAACACTTGCTGCGATCGCTAAGAATGAGTAGAGTAAAACTGTAGGCCTACATGATAAACTCCTCGATAGCACGATGGCTCTCCATGCCACTTGGTACTAACAATTTTTTGTGATATAAGATTAATTGTGGTGCATCTTTTTAAAAAAAAAATCCTTACTGAAGATTGCCATGTCAGGGCAGGAGAAAGGAACAACTCCTACAAGTAGGCATTTCATCTCACCTCCCTGGCATGTCTAAGGACATGATTGTAGGATCACCTGCCAGGCACTGCTAGGATAAACACTAATTATCCGGTAATGACGTTTTTTTCTCACGTAAAAGCTTACTCTGCCATTACCTCATATCTCTACCAATTGAATGATTCATGCACTGTACACACAAACAGACTTACGTTGGTAAATGTTGATATGTGCAGAGATGCTGAAAATACCTATATAGGTCTACCAGTAACAGAGGGTGCACGTTACGCGACCGACATCCGTGAGTCATACAGCCAGTGAGTCATACGGCCCACAAGTTAGATATACAGCCCACTAGCTGTAGGCATACGAGTCACAACCAATGAGTTCGACTCTATGCAAACAAGGCCCATGAGACCAACACATAGGCCCCGTGTTGCGATGTCGAATGGGCTGTTTCTGTTCCTGATCTCATGGGCCTTGTATACCTAGTGCCACACTCGTGGGCTGTAATGCTCATAGGCCCCATGTCACAATGGAAATTGACAAAAGTTGCCAAAAATTGACAAAATTGACAAAGATTGCGCAACATTATGCAAAGTTGACATGCAAGTTTAGGCAACTTTGCATTTGCTTGCGCAACTTTGCGCCATTTCCGGCAATTTTGCGCCCATTTCTGGCAATTTTCCGCAACTTCCGGCAATTTTGCGCAACCTTGCACCATTTCCGGCAATTTTGCGCAACCTTGCGCCATTTCCGGCAATTTTGCGCAACCTTGCGCCATTTCCGGCAATTTTGCGCAACCTTGCGCCATTTCCGGCAATTTTGCGCCCATTTCTGGCAATTTTCCGCAACTTCCGGCAATTTTGTGCCCATTTCTGACAATTTTCCGCAACTTCCGGCAATTTTGCGCAACTTTGCGCCATGTCCAGCAATTTTACGCAACTTCGTGCCATTTTCCGGCATTTCTGTGCAATTTTGCGCCATTTCGGGCAATTTTGCGCAACTTTGCACCATTTCAGGCAATTTTGTACAACTTTGCGCCATTTTAGGCAATTTTGCCCAACTTTGCGCCATTTCCAGCAATTTTGTGCAACTTAGCACATTTTCAGGAAACTTTGGAAAAGTTTGCACAATTTAAGGGAACTTTGCACAATATCAAACATTTTTTAGCAATTTTTAGCACCTGCACACAATACAATGCCACTTTGAGCAGGTTTTCAAAATATATTGACTTTTGGTGCCTGCTCTCTTTCATTCGTCTCAAAATCTTATCTTGTATATGATTTCAAATATCAGGACTTTATAATAATACTATTGCATCTTTCCTGTGGTCATGCACTTCTGCCAAACAATCACATAGTTGAACATCATCTTTGAAACTCTGTATTCATACATGTACTTCAGTCACAGAGTATGAGGACACCAAGAATGGTGCAATGTCAGATGTGCATGTATATAAAAGATTTCTTTATTAATTTTTTAATCCTCTAGCCCTCTATAATATTTTGTTCATATCTAAAGGGATCATGGAGAAAATATTAACATTCATGTGGTTCCAAAATCTCCATATATGCAATACGGTAAAGTGGGGGATGATGCTGTGGAACGGATCACCCACCTTTTAAATTCTTTGGGAGATAATTACATGGAACTCTAGCATTAACTAATTAAATATACTATCGCAAATCTAACGATGACATGCAATGCCTGGAGTATTTTATGTGGTACTAGTGAACAAAATAAAAAGACCTGCTTGCAAAAATATTTTGTAATGGAAGAAACAATTTATTATACTTAAAAATGTGATACATGTGATATGACTGCTGGATTTTGTTTACCACCCTTCCTCTAACTGTATTGAACAGTTCGTCGGCATTGTCTCTTAATGACATAAACCAGTTTTGGCAAAATTGATCATGAAGTATAGTAGGGAGGGGGGGGGGGTCAGGAAAAAGCATTTATTATAGTGAGATATAACTTCCATAATTACACACATTAAGAAGATTTTTGTGGCACTGAAAATGGAGAATTAAATATTGCTGACTTAGAAGGAACTTTTGTCCTGTGGCCATTTTCACCATTAACACTTGTGTAATAAAACACTCGCCATGAGTCCCTTAAACTATGTGCTTCCTTTAACTTAATCATGGTTAAGAGATTCCCTTAACCCTATGTCCACTGGGGGGGTCAAATTGACCCCCCCCCCCCCCCCCGTACAAAAATTTTCTGCTGCCGCGCGACCGCCGCTGATCGCGTGATAATTTTTGGTGACTTTTTTTTTCTTTTGAAATAAATTTTGCGAAAATCCGACCACCGGTCGCGAGGTCACGTGACATTTCGTAAGTGCATGTCTGCCCAAAATTTGGCAAAAACCTGCTTTTCCCATACGTTTGTGTGCAAAGCAGCATATTTCATAAATTGCTCTAAAACACAGCTTTTTCAATCTTCTAGGCCATTTAAAAGATGTTATGTGACTTCACATCAACTAATTTTAGATTAGAAAACAAAAAAAAATCTTAAAAACAAGGAAATACATAAGAAATAAAAACAATAGAATACATAAGAAATTCGGAAAACAATACAATACAAAGAAAATGTTTTGAAATTTGAAAATATTACCATATAATCTTGTTGACAATGCTTCTGGGATACTTTCTGCAAAGAATTAGAATCCAATTATAATTTTTGAAGGAAATATTGATATATTTGTGAATTTTATGAAATTTGATGCACCTCATTTGCATAAATTATAATAATTAAAAAAATTAAGAACTTTTGCGAAAAAAATAATGCAGCGACGTTCTTTTCACGTGTCTTCAGGCTTACTTGAATACTTCCAAACTGAAGTTAAATTACATTCAATTAAAACAGAAAACTAAACATTTCAGGTAATAAAGGAAACATTAAACACAATGATAATGTATACATGTACGTAGACTCCATTTGCTTATGAAGAGAGACATTTGTTTAGCCCTTTTGATTGGGGTGCAATAGGTATACATATACAAATCATCAGAAATCTGCAGTTTTGACAGAAACAAAATGCTTCCTACATGTAGTCAGCTCTACTGTCCCAAACTGGATACATCCTTGAGATCTTTGAAGCATCAGCAACAGATATGGAATACATTATTGCATTTGATTGTAATGTTACTTTAGTTTGAAAGTATTCATTTATAATGGAGTCTTGTACACACATTACCAACAAAATATCAGTATGTGGGGGTAACAGTAACTTTGTAAATTGCATTAAAAAGAGTTTTTAAAGGTGAAGAAATAAAATATCATCCTAGATATTTACATGTTATGTTAATACTATACTGACAATTAACATACATAAAAATCAAGTAAAAATATTATTCGTCTGGGGGGCAAAAGCAAGGTTAAAGGAAAGGTCAAAGGTCATAGCACTTTAACTTTCTCCAATAATATGTTTGATACCATTTTTGAATTCCTCTTTGAATTTCATTTTGAATGGTACCAGTTTCACAAAAATTGGTCAACCAGTTCAGACGCATTGTGCCGTTGAAATGGAAGGTCACAACCATTTTTGCCAAAACGAATCAAATAGGGCGGGCCATAGCTCGGAATGGCTTTTTTTTTGTTTCATGGGAAGGTAATGTTAAACTTTATGTGTACCAAATTTGAGCAAATTCTGAGACGGAAGGGTGCAAAATTGCACTTTCATTGGGTGAATTGGCATGGAATGACCCTAGAGCTCCATTATAGATAATTGTATCATACCTTTCTTTGATTTACAGTCCATCACTGGACACCAGAACATAACTGGATTTATTGTCAGTACTTCATAGGTCTTATCGCCATAAACTTTGCCAGTCATGCTCCTGAATCGGTCAAACTCATAAAGGAGAAACGAAGCATCTGTGCTGCAGAGGAGCTTGTTACAATTTTCTGACCATTTTCCATCAGACTTAAGTTCTCTTACTAGTTCTTGGTGGATTTTAGAAGCTGTCACAAGAAAATAAAAATTAGATAAAGGAGTAAGTGAACAGGCTTTGAGCCAGTTTTGTCATTTCGATATCTTTAAAAAATAAACAAAACAAACAAACAAACAAAAAGAAACTAAGGAATATAGGGATTCTTAAATATAAGAAATATACTTTTACACAATACACACACCACTGCTTGTGATACATGTACAGCAGGGACATTGTTTATAAACAGTTTTCCAAATGTAAATCCAGGGGACAATAATTTGATTTGGGCTGGTGTAACTGGGAATTCTGACTCACTTTCATTTGCAAATGCAATAGACCCTATGCATAGAATTTCTGCCCCTACAAGATGCCAGAAAACAATGGTTATATTGAAATGTTGCCTGGTCAACCGATTCCCGGTATCAATGGGTTGTCAACTCTGATGCAAACCAGCGAAATGGTGTACATGACAAGCCATGTCCTCCACGATGGCGGCAATTTCAATTGTAATGCTGTTCCGCATGGTGGAATGCATATAGGGTCTGTAGCGGATACTCCCATAAAAAAAGTCCAATAAAAATTCTGTTAAAAATGAATGGGTCGGCTCATATGGCCTAATATAAATAACAATAGTGGTATATCTATGTGCAATGGCTACCTGATACTGATTTTGGTTGACATGCACAAGCACACTTTACATAGTAGTAAAAACACATGAAATACTGTGGTTACCAGTAGTTTTCTCAAGCCATCACTTCATATGCAAAGGAAGACCCTATGAACAAATCTACTAGACCTTCGTTATCTCATTAAGGCATCAGCATATTTGTGACCATCCACCACAAATCGCTTGTAAAGTCGGCACCGACTTGAGACTAGTTTCTGTTTGTTTTCAGTAGAAGAATTGATTAGGTGTTCTGTACCATAGTGCAATCCCTGGGCATTGTTGATTACGAAGAACGATAAAAGGCAATGGGTGGTAACTGGGTCGGTCATGTATAACATACTTCATTCAATCAATGCAAACAAACGCCCATGGATCACATTATCGTAGAGAACACCTGTTCAATTCTTCCACTGGAAACGAACAGAACCCAGAAACCAGACTCACCTTGGTACCAACTTAACGAGTGATTCGTTGTGGACGGTCACATTTTTGCCATGATCCTCAATAAGGGGCTTTCCCCCTGGAACCCCTGCCAAGTAGCTTTGCCTCCTGGAATGCATAACATTGGACAGAAATTTCATTGCATCTCAGTCCCAACCCCCCCCCCCCCCCACCAATCAAAATCATCATGTCCTAAGCCTATGTACTTCTCATCATGACTAACACTTTTCACAGTTTATATGAAGCGTGTAATTCTAACAATGTTTTATAAAGGTGAAATATTTGTCTCACAAACATTATCACTAAACTTTATCAACCATTCTTAAACACTTTAGTCAGTTCTTGAAATTTCATTGGTTCCTGGCCGTGTTACATACACATGGCTGCAGCATGTGCACGTCTACGCAATGCGCACACGCGCTGCTCGAACCAATTGGAGCCGCATAGTAATAACGGGACTGATCGATTCTAAAGCCCAGGTAATATTTTGTGTAAAAAATGTAAAAATTGCCTAGTCTAAAAGTTAGTCTATTTTTAAAATTAAAACCAATCTTGAATTGAAGTGTTTAAGAATGAGAATAAAGGTATTGTTTTTAGCTGCTGACTTGCATCTATATATCATATAACAAGCGATCGGATTCCATTATTTTTAGCATAGAACAGAGACTCCAACTCTCCCGTTTTCGACGGGAGATCTCCCGCCGAAAGCCCATTTTTGCACAATCTCCCGTTCTCCCGTTTGAGATTTGATTTCTCCCGCCCTGGCTCTGTGTCTCCCGGTGGAAAGGATTTCTTACTTATTTCTATCGTATGTTGAAAAAACAAGCCTTTGATAGCACCAGAGAACATCTAGAATCCTAGGAACTTCGCGCTTCTCACACATCAACTTGGAGTCTCCCGTTTGCTAGGGGTTTCAGGCGGGAGAATCTCCAGATCAGAAGGCGCTTGGGTTGGAGTCTCTGATAGAACCGTTCGGCTACGCCTCACAGTTCTTGATATCGCCTGTGTTATATGAGACGACAGATGCACGTCAGCAACTAAAAACAATACCTTCATTCTCTAATTGACAATAAGCAGCAACAGTTTTTCAGAAGTAACATTATTAGGCCTACTATTTGGATGTCATTACTCATTAGCAACACCTCTTTTGGCACCTACTATTTAGAGCAAACATGATGCAAACTTAACCCGTTTGAAATCTAAACTAATAAAATCAGAGACTCTCTCTTTGTCTGTTCACGAATAGGCTCCTAAACGATGTACTTTCATACTGAACTGACCCCGTACAATGATAGAACAGGTATCTAAGATGTGCAATGGGTAGGTTAGAGTAGGGGGTCAATCGTTTACTATGCAAATAACAAAAAAAAAATGAATAATAAACAGCTTGGTTGCTATGGCTTGTGCCGAAAGGGTGGGTTGGGTGGTGGCGCGTCGCGTTAATGGGAACACCACCCTTCGTCCAAAGCCCCCCCCCCCGGTTTTGCCGAAAGGGTGCGTTGGGAGCGTTGGGTCGCGTCGCGTTGACTGGAACCCCACCCTTCGTCCAAAGCCCCCCCCCCCCCCGGTTTTGCCGAAAGGGTGCGTTGGTACTTTTTCTTACGTAATATCAAAAGAATTGAATTTATATTTAACCTTCAAACAACCATTTCAAAGAGGCTATCGTCCGGATCGGTTTACACTCTATTACAACTTGGTCTACAGCCAGTTGGTCTAATAGACTGTTTAATATCAGTTGGTCTAATATATACCAGTTGGTCTAGTCATCATTTCGTCCAATTACTGTTTGGTCTAATTGCTATTTGTTGTTTAATATCAGTTGGTTAGATATGAATTCAAAACTCGTCTTTTAACCCTATAAAGCCCAAGGGGGGGGGGGCACATTGTGCCCCCTACCCGATTTTCATTCGCCACTCCTTCGCCCTTAATTCAGTTTTAACCAAATTTGGTGACTTTTCTAAAAATCTTATTCCAAACATTTTGACATATGATTAAGCTATATTTGATATTGCTGGTTGCCATGGCAACAATAAAACTGACAACCATGTCAGTCAGATTTTGCATATTTTTCTGTTCCAATTCCAATTACCCATATTATAATGTATAAAATGGGCGTTTCTTGGCTGAAATTTGCTGAAGGAGCAAAATGTGAAGTAATTATGGCCCTGAAATGTTCTTCCTATTATTTCCTTTGTTTTTCTGTGACAATGCCATAAAACAGTAGATATAATAGAGGTACTTGAAAATAACAGTATTTTCCAAAGATTGCCATTCTATTTTGTGTCATTTTGATTCCTCCACCCAAGTTATACCTCTAATATCATTTGTTTATCACATTATCAATCTGCAAACTTAAAATTCCGATATTATTGGTATATGAAATATGATAACTATATGCATGTACCTATTCCTAACAATACATCACAGGTCTCATAATGTATTTCTTTATTTTGTTATGAATAGCGCCCCCATGTAGTGACCTTGAGAAATTTCGACCATAAAAAATAATGAGCTTTGACTTGCAAATCATTTGTGGCAAATATGAAAAATATTGGTCTATGATAACACATAGTGGGGATAAAGAAATTATACAGAAAAATCATGTTTTTAGCATATTTCCTATGTATTTCTTTATATTTTGGTGAATAGCGCCCTCTATGTGTCACCATGAAAAAAAAAAATCAAGTATGCGGTCATGTAGACTATGAGTTGCTCTACCCATGTGCCGAATGTGACGATGAAACATCAAACAATAACATCAAGATAGCTTGGGCTTTATAGGGTTACATGAGAAAAAGAGAAAAAGTACCAACGCACCCTTTCGGCAAAACCGGGGGGGGGGGGGGTTTGGACGAAGGGTGGGGTTCCAGTCAACGCGACGCGATCCAACGCTCCCAACGCACCCTTTCGGCAAAACCGGGGGGGGGGGGGGCTTTGGACGAAGGGTGGTGTTCCCATTAACGCGACGCGCCACCACCCAACCCACCCTTTCGGCACAAGCCGGTTGCTATGCGGTCCTACACATGGATTACGCGTTGCAACATCAGGGTCATGTTATACGCGCGATGACGGTGATGCTCGCGTCAGACGCGAATGCACGGTAACTGCGGCGACGCGTTCACTGTGCACAGTGGCCATGGCCACTGCGAAGCACGGGTACCCGCTAGTTATAATAAAATTGTACATCATGACTTGTTATGTGGAGCAACACTACGGATAATATTTCTTGTTAGGAACGCAAACTAGAGCAACTGTTCTCCAAGCAGAAGTGTCTGAGCATTGAACCAGATAGCCACGAGTGTATATGTTTATGCAGCTGTCATTTGTATGACGCACCTCTTGACCCCCGGGAAAAGTGCGTCATGGTCGCGTCAAGTACCACCAATTTGATGATGCGTGGTACCGTCACGGGAGCAAAATGTCCGTCACATACTGACCCATTATGTGCGTCATAGTCGGTCATTTAACCAGAGTGTGTCAAAAGGTTCGTTAATATACTAATGATGCACAGGATAGAGTGCGTTAGTGTAGGCGTAGTGCACTCGAGGGTATTTACAATTGGGAAACATGCACTACATTGTAAATACCCGAGAGTGAGCTACGCCTACACTAACGCCACGAAATAATCCTGTGCATCATTTGTTTTATAAAATGGGTCGAAAATTCGAAAACTAACATCATTTTTCAGCGTTTTTCACGTACCTTTGTGGATCAAGACGTCCGAAGATGTTCGTCCCAAACTTTTACGCACGTCGCACTCGCGGAAGTCCCGCACATACAGTATAAGTATAATGGGGGGTTGGGTTTCCGGACACCCGCATGAAAACTTACTTATTTTACATAGAATATGCACCCTTTACCTTAAAGACTTGATATTGACTTCTCATATAGGCCTACTAGACAACATACTCTGAAAACGGCGTGAGAATTAACCTGCTAAATCGTTGGATTTGCTCTTCAAAGTGACTCCATGTACGTGTCCGGTCCCATAACGCTTGGTCTACTGTACTGTACAAAGTGTACGTATAGTACAGTATACGTACGTACGCCACATATGTTATGCACAAGGGAAGACAGGCCGGCCGGCCGGCAGCCCGAACTAGAAGTTGTTTACAGGATTGACGGCGCGTACGCGTATGCACGCAATTCATCAAAGGAGCCGCCGCGCGCACAGACGATCGGCAATCTACCATAGGATTACAGGCAGTGCAGTTGTATTGAAGTAAAGGAAGGAGGTGTGTCTCATTTCAGCGCTTCCTATTGGCTACATTCTTGAACCCATTTTATAATAGGACCGTCATGTAATTTTGCGAGGCTTCTTGCATGGTATCCCTCCGTAACAGAATAAAACAAACTCGCGATCGCGAGCCGGGCAAATTCACCGGCTCCTGAAAACGCGAAACTGACACAATTTTCATTCAGTTTTATTATAACATACTGATACTCACTTCATTCTCGTATGTCTTCTTTTTCTATCTGATGTCAGACTAAAGGTCTTTTCAGAAGGTTTGAGCACAAATTTGCTCAAAAAACCACACTACCAAACACGATTTGTGATTAAAATCATCACATACAGCCCGCGGCATCGCGAAGCTCGCTATCCTTCAATCGCATTCACTGCTGTAGTGTAGCATCGACCGACCGTCGACCGTGAAATCTGCTGCAAAACCATGTGCGTGATGTGGACCGTGTTGTACATGTATACAGTACAGGCGTACAGTACAGGCGTACATACACGTGTACAGAAGACGAGGCATGGCAGAGCAGAGGCCAGGCCGCGATTATTTTTTCCGTAACCCTAACCTGCCGATCGACACACAAACGATTATGGAACTACTGAGAGTCTTATTCATATTTATGAACAAAATATTTACGTCGATGTAGGGCAATTTGTTTATCAGTTGCAATACTGACAGTCTATTATTAACTTAAAATAGTAAATTCTATTCAAACACTAGCCATATAAACCATGTACCTAACTTAGGGTTTAATAAGGTTCGTGTTTAAATATAGGCAGGGGCTTCAATCAAGCTGTTTTCGAATCGGGGAAGGGGAGGCGGGAGGTTACGGAAAAAAATTACTGTGGCCATGCCAGGCCGTAGTTTCGCGAAACTAGATATAATAGTTCGAGGACATGCCATAGCAACGTGTAGGCCTATATATCAAAACACGCGTTTCTATGGGATGTCCATGAACTAGGGAACGGTTTTGAGAAATTCGAAGTCATTCGAAGTTGAAGTGGTCTTTTCCTATGCATTTTTAGGTGATCCGAGTATCCTCTCGAATCACCTTCTGTATCTGTACGGATTCTTTCTTTCTTTCTTTCTTCTTCTTCTTCTTCTTCTTCTTTCTTTCTTTCTTTATTTCTCCCCAAAAGTTGTGCAGAGGTTAGCTCAGAAAGTGATATGCCTATCAAGTTCATACTTATACCATGTATGTATCGTGTCCCAAAGACGACAGATCTAGTTATTTTTTGTTGTTGTTCATATCTCAAAAATTCGATTTCTTATTTTTTTTTCAACTGGTATTTGGGAGTCTTGTAATATATTTAAAATGTTGATAGAAATTTCTGAATATATTCAGAAAGTACGCCTAGGCGCCTACTGTTTGGATAAACGGTAAACATAGTCTACGTTCGATACGAAGAAATCATTACGTCTTTCACTTGAGGAAAAACATACAAAACAAACAAACAAACAAAAAACACGTACGAACGAATGTTGATAGCCAAAACCAGGGAGGTGGAAGAAAGACCTCCCTGGCCAAAACTTTGATAAGTAATAAGCAGTTATGATGAGCGTGAACTGAAATTAATTGTCACGATTTTGCTGTCTAACCAGGTGATGACTGCATCTCATTGAACCTACTCGTAGTGAATTTCTCTGGGCATACGAGACCTTTTTATTTCTGTGATTGCATTTTTAATTGACTGATTAATCGATCTTTTTTTTTTTTAGTGTTCAGGGAACATAAGATATTCGATCAAGTACACTATATTCGACTGTTTGATGTTTCCTACTATGCGCCAAAAGAAAGGCTATAGAATCACGATATTTTTGCAATGATTCCTTTAATTCAACTAATGA
Organism: Diadema antillarum; assembly: GCF_040938485.1. NCBI lineage: Eukaryota > Metazoa > Echinodermata > Echinoidea > Diadematoida > Diadematidae > Diadema > Diadema antillarum. The sequence continues at coordinate 3,781,534 of NW_027271001.1, read as the reverse complement.
GCTGGTTCTTCGATCGATATTTCCAGGATATTTACACGCTGTTTATTCCAGCGCGCGCATTCTTTCGTCTGGCACGCACCTGGGTGTGGCACCTGCTTTTGTGGAAATTTCCACAAGGGGAGAGAGGTGGGGTGTCAAGTTTCTTATCGAGCCGAAGAGACTGCATGTAACACAATCTCTTCGCTCTGATTTATTGTCATTCGTGCTTTCCCCTTATTCTTTGCTGATGTTGGTAAAATCAGACAACTTGTCTAAAATTTGTCACAAATTTTCTTTAGGTATGGAAGAAGAGAAAGGGGAAAGGAAAAGAGAAAAAAAGAGGAAAGAAGAAGAAGGCCAAGGGGAAGGAAGAACCTGGGGTGTTAAGTTGGATTGACATTTTCGGGGGAATTGGCGACTGTGACCTCTAAAGTCTCTAACAACATGTTAGAGGTCATTTTTAGTGTTTGGGTTAACTGGGGGGGGGGGGAACATTTCTGATGGGGGAAATGCCTCATAACCCCCCCCCCCCACCCTCTCACTCTCTCTCTCTCTTTAACTTATGTGAATTTTAACACTTCAATCTATCTTTTAGGCCCGTGAAGATTAAACCTAGCAGAATTAGATTATTATCCATAATCATATAGATCTAGGCCTTACAAAGAAATACAGTGTCACTCACGTCGTTACAAGTCGCGACGACGTGGAATCGGGGAAATCTCCACCGACTCCCGTCCTCAGATTTAGAAGACGACCCGAGGGTAAGAATTTGAGACGTCACCTCGTACTAAGCTTGACGTTCGGTCTGGCGTTAGAAAGCTGCCTAATGCAATGAAAAACCCCCACCCCATTCCTAAATAATCCAAACTGCCTTTAGAGCCACGTTCTATTACAACCACAACACACAAAAAAATGTAAATAAAAACAAACACAAAACAATAAATAAATATATATTTTTTTAAATTGTTCCAAATTCGAATAGACTAATAGTAATATAAATCTTAGGGCTTACCTTTATATCAGATGCCATGTACATGGCTTCCTGTGTTATCTTGTTCCGGTAACATGTGGGTTATGAAATTATAATCATCATGATTTAAAAAAAAAAAAATTGATCAAATGGAATTATAAACACTTTAAATTAAAGAAATCGCGTAAATCAGAAATAATTTGTTTTATGTGTTTATCATTAATAATGATCAAGTCACTTGGTCTAATATCTAAATGAGACTCCATGAGTTTCTTCAGCAGTGGGCTCGCTTTTGACGACATATTTTTGTATCTTGACTCGACTCGACTATACAGTATTCGACTTGAGAAAAAGAATGAAGATGGCGTATCGATATCTCTTGTGAATATCGATACAGACCTCATTTTAACTTTCAACCAATGAAACAGCCGCAAATTTGCAAAGAATCGTTTTTCAAGTAGTTCAAGTTTTGACACGTCCGGCGCACCATGAATCGAAATGACGTCATCTCTTAGTTTGTTTGGGTTTTATCCTTCGATCTCTAACCACTGGATATAGCATAGTACCAAAGACGCTTAATTGAAAAGACTGGGAACTGCGCGATTTTCATGTACAAAACAAATGGACAGCGCGCGGTCATCAAGCGTGCTAATTAATTCATACGCGGGTATACTCAGTCGCACTTGGTGGGTAGTTTCTCAGTTATAGTGGTACGCAATTTATATTCCGAAAACTCAAAGTTCCCTCATGTACAAGGGGAATTTCCCATTTTAATCGACCCTTTCCTCCCTCAGTTCCCACCCCCCCCCCCCCCACACACACATCAGGGTTTTTTTTTTTTGGATGATTTCCCAAATATTCCATCAAATATGCGTATAGGAGATATCTCAATTTCAACCTTAAAAAGGCAACAGCTCCATCGTACGGAAGGGTGGAGATAACACTCGCCCACGCCTTCTTCCTGCTCGCCCCCCCCCCCCCCCATGCATAGAAGTAGACTGTGGCTAGGCTTTGAACATAAATAATTTTCTAAATATGACACAAAATGTGTGCACCAAAACGTTTAACTGCAATCAGAAAATTATACAGAATCTCCTTCCACAGGCTTGCTTCACTTCTCTTCTGATTGAAAATTTTCCAGATATTCCAACAAAAGCGTGCGCCAGATTGTTGAATTTCAGTTCAAAAAGCTTCAGCAAAACTGAAAAAAGGCTCCCTTGAATATGGGAGAGGTATCTTGCCACCCTTCCATTGCTTGTTACCCACTTTAGACTTAATACATTTTTGGGAATGACAATTTCCGAATTTCCCACAAAAAGTGTGCTCCAGATCGCTTTATTTCAATTCTTAAACGCAAAAGCTCCGCCGAGCGGGAGGGGGAATCCCCCTTCCCCTAAGCTCTTCCTCACTAGACTTTGTACATACACACAGATGATGCACATTCGGAATAAGAGCTATTCCGCAATTTTAACACTTCGATGAAAAAGTATCTCACCAAAAATTTGCACCAGATCGCTGAATTTAAGGTCTGAAAATGCAAAATCACCTTCGTGTGGGAGGGGAAATGCCCCTATCTACACCCTCGTGTGCATGCTTTTTCTGTTTGATTGCTGAGTAGAAAGCGTTCATGATATTCAGTGTAAGAATTGATACAAGACGTTTATTTAACTAATACCATTTTATAGCCACAATGTTCAATAATAATCGACATGAAATATTGTATTGCTACCTCAAACGAGTGGGACTGTTTCAAGTCGATAAAACACGCAAAAACAAGCAAAAACATGCATCAAATTGCACCATTTGTGACATCAAAATGCAAAAAGTTCTCACCGTGGGAGGAGGGACACCCCCCTCCCACACCCTCCCCGTCCCCCTCGCTCGCTCTGCTCGCTCGGGCTCAGTCGCGTTCATGATATTCAGAGTAAGAATTAATACAAGATATTGATTTAAATGATACCATATTTTATAGCAAAATTGTTCAATGATAATCGACATGAAAATATATTGCTACCTTAAACAAGTGACATCAAAATGCAAAAAGTTCTCACCGTGGGAGGAGGGACACCCCCCTACCACACCCTCCCCCCCCCCCCCTCGCTCGCTCCGCTCGCTCGGGCTCGGTCACTTCGCTCCCTCGCAGACTAACCGCCACCCCCCCCCCCCCCCCCCAAGATCAAATCCTGGCTACGCCGTTGCTGGCAAGGTATTATTATCTATATCTAAATTGCATTTCGTTGAAACGATCCCATCTAATCTTGACTTGGTATGGTTAATTGCACTGTAATTTTCTAAGCAAGTGATTATTCCGGTTGGAAACTGATTGTAAAGCAAACTTCAATAAATCTTTGAAGATTTATACATTTCAATTCATTTTGACCGTCTTGAATTCATTTGGGTGAACATGACCGTGACACCTTCTGCGTTACATGAAAATAAGCCAAAAGGTACTGAGATCTGTCCTTTCAGACCTGCATCAGCATTAACATAAGAACTAACCAATGGTTCATATCGGAGCCATTCACTCTGTGATGGTCCCCTCAGGACTTCACTTCCTATCAAAAGAATACCCATAGTCCATTTTTTAGGACTGGCCACTTGGTCATTCCACCCTCGGATCATACCGATTAAGAACGCAGGAAGGTTTATTGCAACTTGGTCTAATACCAGATGGTCTACTTCCCAGTTCGTCTAACACCACTATGGCTGAACTCATTTGATCTTCTATCAATTTCGTCAAATGCCCGTCTGGTCTAATCCTCACTTGGTCTAATGCCTAATATAGCTTGGCTAATCATCGTTTCGTCTAATGACCAGATGGTCTAATTGTAATTTTGTGTCCTTGGATTTTTTTTTTCCCATTTTGTCTAATAAAATATGGGTATCAGACAAAATGGGCATAGCCCATCTGGAAGTACAACATTGCATCTGGTTATGAGGCTAAGTGGTAATTGGACTAAAATATCAGGATTAGACAATGTGGGTTGAGACTAAATGACTATCAGACGAAGTGGAAGTAGACCAAGTGATAGATCACCCACAAGAAGACTCTTCATTACTCTTTTTTATGTCGCCTTCCCCATCTCTTTTGGTCCTTTCAGGACTCCCTGTGTTACTGGTGCACAGCAAATCTTTCCTTATGTTAATCTCACCACCACGTTAACCATCAAAGAACATACTATTTCATTCTACCATGAAACTCTATAGGCAGTTATTAAGTAGGATGCAGTGGAGTAAATTTAGATTAAGATAACTATGTCTCGGATTAAACACGCTTATGGTTCCACGGTGTTAATGGCGAATTTAGTTTTTAATTCAAATGATTTATGGGATAAATGTTAAATATTGCATGCGGTAGAACAGTTGCAGCTACTCCCGTATCACCTAAAAAAAAGTTAAGGGGAAAAACGAGTGATTTGACGGCACTCTCATGAGTCTACGTGCCATTCTTCGAACATAATTATATTTGCCTAACCTTTATTCTTGAAAACCTTTGGTCTTACAGGACGATCCATTATAAGAGGCAACAAGATCACTTTGTACTTTGTGCTCTGTATGCGTCATGTGCAAGATAATGATGGTAATAATGATAAGGATAATAAAATTTATGATATTTATTATCACTTTGTAACCACTTTGTACTTAAGAAGATAAGATTGGCAGTATTAATTGTAAACGAATAGAAATAGGCCTACTAATATCATTTTACATCAATACCTAAAACAAACAAAAGATATTCTCGCGGAACAACTTTAGTCCTATTGATAACCCGATCACGTGTTTGGTCCTTTTTACTGCACATCATCAGGCAAGATAAGACTTGAAGTTGTAAAATTAAAGCAATATATTTTGTATATAAATTCTTTAATAGATACTTTAAAAAATCCTGAAAGAAATAGAACGGCAAGGAACAGTGACGGGGCGATCGTATAACGGGCTGTTAACGATCTTGTTTGTGTTTGCACCTTCCTACAGGCTGAACAGACTACAAGTTGTGATCCCATGTCTAAATGTTCCTTTAGGATGCAGACATACTAGTGAATCAGCAACAATGGACCCGGAAGTAGAGCATTCTTGGTAAGTGTAAGAAACATACCTACACAAATTTATTTGTACCTCACACGTAGTTTTATTAATAAGGAATGGTCACTTTATGATTTTAATTGATTGATTTCAGACATAAGAGACATTGACCTCGTTCACCCTGTTGCAAAGGAGAATGTTATGTTTGAGGTAAGGCCTATCTTAAATTCATATATCGTGAATATTGAAACAGCAACTTGTTTAAGTAAGTTGTTTTGTAACTTTATTAATTGTAGGGCCTACCGTGGAGTATCAGTGGAACTTTTTGGCCTTAAAGGGGATGGCTAGTAACCGATCAGTGGGAATCAGTGGGAATGCTGAGGGATGATTGTTCCAATCCTTGTGGGATTCATTTAAGAGTACATTATATATCTACTGTTGTGTGAAAATTATTTGCTTCAGAACGGTCTCATATTCAAGTAATGTGCAAATTAATGCCCCGTCACTGACCAGGGACGCTTACCTGGAAACATTAAACTGCACATTACTTGAATATGAGACCATTCTGAAGCAAATAATTTTCACACAAGAATAGATATATAATGTACTCTTAAATGAATCCCACAAGGATTGGAACAATCATCCCTCAGCATTCCCACTAATTCCCACTGATCAGTTACTAGCCATTCCCTTTAACCAAACTAAGATTATGAAAGGGGCTTGAACTGTCATTTATGTATATATATGTAATCTTTTCTATAAGACTTTTTAAATGGAGGGCAATAATAGGATATGGCAAAAATTTTAGATGCGCTTCATCGTCTGTTTAAATATTGGTATCGCTTTTGCACTCCATATTGGGCACAATCCCTGCATTAAAATTTTACTGTATATGTTCTAAGTAGTAGGCTTGCTAAGGGCGAAAAAAGGGGTGATCGCTGCATTTTATAGTGCAAGAATGTCCTATTTGGCACACATGTTCCTCTGTACAATTGGAATTTTTTCATCTAAAGAGACAATCTATATCTATGCAAATAAGCCTTAATTTGGTAGAAGTACTCTATAGAGTATGTGAAAACAATTCCTGCAAAAAAAATGATTTCATACCTATTCAAATAAACATGAAATTTGCATAATTACGCTTTTTTTTGCATTTTTGAAAGAATTTCTCAATTATTAAGCACTGGATCTTGTAGTACAAAATTTGAACCTGGGATGGATGTTCCTGGGGTCAAAAGTAAATGATTCATCTGAAGAGACAAACTGTCTCTGTGCAAACAACCTGTTATTTGCATAATATGAATAATGACCTTAATGAAACTCCCCTTAAATCTCATCCTAGATAGATATAACCCGTTACAAACACTTTATGAAACAAAATGAGAAAAGAATTTGAATAATTGAACCATCATTACCAGCCAACTTACATAATTACTAAAGAAAGTAAATTAAAAAACATTATTTTTAAATCATGAGAGTTTCAGGTCAAGAGGTCAAAGGTCAAAGTTCAGGTGAAAATGTTAAAATTTCCCTTTTTTCTCTGTATCTCGCAAATGGTTCAAGGTGTCTTCATGGAACTTGGTACTGGCAGGGATTTTCTAGGGAATTTAGGCGTCATTTGGCAAAGGTCAGGGGTCAAAGATCAAGGTCGATTGGGCCCTCAAAATTTCACTATTTCCCTCATGTTTTTGCAATGCTTGTATGATTTTTCTTGAAATTTGATATATACATGTATTACCTAATGGATATATTCTGGGAAATTTCCTGCCAAAATGTCAAAGCTCTGATGAAAGTAATATATTTTACTTTTTCTTTCATATCTTGAATGTGAATCAAGGTATCATGAAAATTAGTACATATTTGTGCATGTTCTACCTGACAGTGATACCTTTGTTGATTATCGAAAAAATGTTAAGCCCTCCCCTCTCAAGTGTTTTTGTTTCCTCTTGATAAGTAGGAAAGGACATGGAATTCAGTGACATTTAACAACATCACATTACACATAATGTATGGGTCGCATGGAAGTTAATTTTGATGCACACATGTATAACCTCTGACATTCTTACCTTTTACATTTTTACCTGTGTATTTCTTTTAATTCAACCTCTGACATCTTTATACTAAACCAGTTAACATAATTATTTCTTGGAAAAAGCTTCAAGATCATGTAGGTCATGATCCGGTATTAGCTGATATGTGGTGGAATATAACATTCTTTGGACCACCAGAGAGTTACATTATCCCAAGGGAAAACAATCACAACCAGGGAGAACATGACATTTACGATTCTCGTAAACAGTAGCCTGTTACGATCTGTTGACAAATCACCACCTAGTAATTGTAAAAGCCATCGAATACACTCGTTTATGGCTATGAACATATTATTTCTGCTTTGATTTATGGTTGAAATTGACTCATTTTAAGTCAGAGACTGAGATTATTTGACTTAAAGTATAACATCTCCTTTATTGTTCACATGACAAGTTTTGCATATTATTGCCTTATCAAAATGTTATTGTGTATAAATTTTCTAGTATAGTTTCCATGCCATAGTAGCTCATAGTATACTGAGTTAACATTTTTTTTTTTCAGAAACAGACTTTGTTTTTAACTCAAGCTTGTAAGTTCTTAATGTGTGCAGATACCCTTGCATCCACATAATTTGCACAAGTTTATAATCAGTTTGATGTAAAAAGCCTCTTATTCGCTTGATTGTCTACAAAATACAATGAAAATCAGAATTCCATATGGTAGCGTTTTTGTAATGATTTTCTAACCATGACCTCAGTTGTGTACTGTTTGCAAGGGAAAAACAGTCCTTTTGTAAGCATTATTGTTCCGATTTGCATCTGTTCATATGTAGGCCCTACTGTTAGATTTGCATAATCATATTTAAAGAGTGTCGCTATCGATTGCTATTTTTCCCACCCTGGAAAGCATTTATGCAATGAGGGAAAATTGATAGCAAAAATCATTTCAAAGATCAATATGTTTTGAAATTTCACGTCTGTTGTACTTATTTACATAATTTATGCATAAAAGGCCTAAGTTAATTAAATAATATGGAAACAATTTAAGCAACTGAAAAGTGTTGTGAGAATATTGTCTTATTCTATTAGCTTTTTGGATGTTAAGTTCAAAGCGATTTAAGACATTGTCACATTAAGGCTTTTTGTTTGTTCTGATTATCTGTAGATGTGTAGGTATTGATATGCATGCATATTATGCAAATAACAAGTTGTTTGCATAGAGACAGTTTGTCTCTTCAGATGAATCATTTACTTTTGACCCAAGGAACATCCATCCCAGGTTCAAACTTTGTATTACAGCGTACAAGATCCAGTGCTTAATAGTTTAGAAATTCTCTCAAACATGCAGATTTTTGCACAATCACTTGCGTAATTATGTCAATTTTTATGTTTATTTACATAGGTATGATATCAATTTTTGCAGGAATTGTTTCCACTTACTCTATAGAATACTTCTAACAAATTAGATATTTCTGCAAGATGCACATACATTTTTTAATAATTTTTAAATGTATTTCTGCATAAATTATGCAAATTAAGGCTTATTTGCATAGATACAGAGTGTCTCTTTAGATGAAAATTTTTCAATTGCCCTAGAGAACATCTGTGCTAAGTAGGACATTTGTACTAAAAAATGCGGTGTTTACCCCCTTAGCAAGTCTACTAAAGAGATGTGATATTGATAGAGTATCTGCTTGAATTACTTCATACTAAATTGATTGTAATTATCAAGTCTATAAGTCTTAATTTGAAAGGATTTCACAGTATTTACAGTTTAACTTGTATTTCAGTTTAAGTAAAATTCAGAAGAAAAAAAACTAGAATTATCGCAATCCACCTTTGAAACAAAATCGGGTTCGTTGGGGTAAAAATGAGTTAAGCGCATCTGCAATCGAAGATAGATCTGTTCATTCTTTCTTTATTCATAGTCATTGTGTTTTGCCTTATTATTTGACTCATAATTTTACCCTTCGCAATTTGCACTTCTCATGAATATATCTTATTATTACAAGATCATTTCGATGTTGTTAACATTTATTGTTTTATCATTATACGGATCTCGACTGAATTTAAAGTCCTAGCGTTAATAAGAAGCTAAGGTCTTTGTGTGGCTGGTTTTTTTTTACACGCCATATACTTTTCACCAAAGGTTATTTTAGATTCTTATCATTGTATTGTATACAGTGGTATAGAATACACTTTTTATATCATCTGTTATAAGCGACATTCCATTTTTCATTGACTAAATCATCATTTAAGTTCTTGCATTTTTCTTTTATTTGTAACATTTCAGTGTCAGGAATATACGGTAACTTGCATGAAGCAAGGTTTCATATATAGAATAGAAAAGGAGAAGTTTACTCGGGACAGATTCAACGGGAGAGTTGAAGGTAACATTTTTTTTTTTGACATACTAAATGATGAATTAATTATTAAATCATCAAAATCACACACAAGTCGTTGATTTTCACATGAAATCATGGTTATGAAAGCAATATACAATACCAGTAGATTAAAATTATTTTGAGTATCATAGTATGATTCCTGTTGCCATATAATTCTATTCCATTATCTAAGTATATTGGCTGTTTATTTTTACAGGATAATTAAATAAAAATCTTCCATACAGGTATTAGTATAATTATGATCAGAAATCTGAAAATCAAGGCAAAAACCTGAGATGAATTCATCTTTGGAAACTATAGACCTTATGGCAATATTGCCAGGATTTGAACCTGTATAGTAGGTGTGCCTGAAATAAGGTGCAAGTCTCGCAAACAAGGGAAACTTTGTTTGCATGAAACCCTCGCCATTCACGCTGTTATTACATGTAGGCCTATGTCTTTTCGTCATGGTCATGTTGAGCGATCCTCTCATGTCTATTTCCACAAAGGCCCCTGATGATTGAACTGCGGTGGAGAATGATTTTTTTTTAACGATTAAGTGCAGGAAGGTGTACAAAAAGCTGATTGAATTTGTTGGAGACAAATCTTTCTGTTATAACAGAACGATACAGAGTTGAGAAGGACTACTGTAGGCGCTGACAATAAGCAGGCGATTATCAAAATGCACGAATGATGGGGCTTATATTATTCGAGTGGGTATATATTCGTGTATAGTCTTCTAGTGTGCTTCGGATGTTACCGCATGGCCTTCTGTAGGCAACGTATTTACTTTTGTTGTTTATTGGATTTTGACCATGCAAGTTCGGAGTTCAGATTGCTAAAACGTGAATATGGCAAATTGCAAGCAAAAGTTGCATTTTGCCATAAATACTTAAATGGTTCATGATTTTAAGATATTGCACAAATAGAGTGCAGCAAATCGTGTTGTTTGCTAAAACAACAATGCTAAAGTAATGTAAAAACTCTCTCATGTATAGGAAGACAAAGGAAATCAGTGCCGTTACTGTCACCCAAAGGTTTTAGATGTTTTGTGGGGAGACTTCCCAACTATTCTGAATTTGGAGGAAAGAATCTGAATTTTGACCATTCGCAGCTCCTGTTTTGAAAAAGGTGTTCTATTTTTTCTTGATAACTTTACAACACACATAATAAGGAAACTGCTTTTTATTTCCTACCTTTGAGCCAAATCATCCCTGTTTTGCAGTCAGAAAGATTGGGAGGTCTGTGTATGGATCAAAGACACTTTTTTTTTACATGATAAACGAAAAGCTAAACGAACTTTCGTTTCTTTGTTATCATTTGGCTCATATCCTCTCTCTCTGATTCTCTTTTTGTACATGACTTCTGTCTATTAATATCTCTCTCGCTGGAGGAATTTCTTCGTGGAAGAACCCCTTTCTGTATAGAGGTATTACATTCTATGTTTTTATTCACGTAAGACACAAAGAAGCCTCCAGAACTGACGAGCATGCGGGAGAAACCTGCTGAGGCACTGTCAGTTATATAAGAGTCACCGTGAAAGGAGACATCTAATACGTAAATCGCCTATCATTAAATAGCGAGCTTTAGATTTGTGACGGGAACCGTAAGACGACGCTACAAGGCTAAAAATGGTGTTCTGCACATGGGCGAGACAATGTTTCCATTGTCGAACCCGTGAGAAGGCGTCGTCTACAGCGCTCGCGACGCAGATCTAAAGTTCGCTAATGAATGTTTCGTGACTCCTCTCTTTCATTGTTGTTTTATTCTCGATACTCATCAACAGGATGATAAAAACAACAAAATGCAATATGCGGTGTCCTTCAAGTAAAGGAATCGGCATAAATCAGCAAATTATAACCCGGATGTAAACTATTCTGGATATTACAGAACGACGGTAAGCTGTGCCTTGCTAATACACTTGGTTTTGGAAACGCTAAAACTTGACTGTCCATTATTGTGTGTTTGTGTGTTTCACTTGAAAATGTTAAGAATATCTTTTCGCAAAAAAAAAGTGCATATATATATATATAATTAATTATATAAAGAATTCAACATAAATCAGCAAAGTAGAACCCAAATGTAAACCATTCTTCTTCTTCTTCTTCTTCTTCTTATTATTATTATTATTATTATTATTATTATTATAGAACGACAGTAAGCTGTGCCTTGCTAATGCACTTGGTTTTGAAAATGCTTAAACTTTACTGTCCAACTTGTCTGACGTATGTGTTTGTGTGTGACACATAAAAATGCTGAGAGTTTCTTTCGCTCAGAGAAATTTATGAAATGCAAGTGTGTGTGTGTGTCTGTGTATGTGTATGCGTACTGACAATACGTTCATGTGAGATCAACGAAATTTGTCTTGTCTACATTCAGAGATAAATTGTTTAATTGGATTTCAACCAATGCGTTCAAATAATCTGTGAGGTTTCCTTTATTGCAATATGAGTAACTCATGGATGTGTCGTCAGCATAGGAAAATAAAGGTCGAAAATAGACCCCTGAGGTACTCTGCATTTTATGATAGTAATATGATATCAATTCTTACTCGCACCATCCATTGATATTGCGGTAAATCGGACAACATGTTGTGATCTCCTCCTCTTAAATAACCGACATAGATCAGCAATTATACTTTAATACTGATATAAAACATGATGAACAGTATTCACACTCGTTTATGTGTACAGCACGCTTCAGATGTACATTCTTATTCCTGTATGGTACAAATAAAGATAAGTTGATTAATAATATTTCTGCTGGTAATAACCTTGATGTTGACAGTCATGTTTACCTCTGTGTTTCTCTTCTAATAGACAGACAGACACCATGACAACGTTTCATCAAATCAGCAGACCGAATCTGGAGTGTTCTAGCTGCCTGGCACTTTTCAATCAACCAAAATTACTGGATTGTTCTCACATTTTCTGCAAAAACTGCTTGGAACTTGACCTTGAAAATCATCCCGGCCAACTAACTATCGTATGCCCTGCATGCAGGGATGGAAATTCTGTACCCCGTGGAGATGGGAGTAAGTTACAAAGAAACGTACCCCTGAATTCTCTTGTAGACGAAGTGAAGACCAAGAGCCCAACATGCGCAGTTTGTGATACGGACGAAAAACGTCCAGCTTTGTCCTTCTGTCGGACCTGTAGGAAATTTATGTGTAAATTATGTGATATAAACCACTTTAAGAAGCCGTCCTCTAACCACGAAGTAGTTGGTGTGAGCGCAGTACTCAAGGGAAAATTTTCCCTGGAAAAGCGGAGGAGGAGGAAGACAGGCCCTTTAAATGCAGATAAAGCGTGGTTCTGCATAGTTATATTAGGCAGTTTCATATCGACGTATATTATTTTACATATCTGCAGTACATGTAGGATCCTAGAGCACTTTCAAACTGGTCATCGACGGGAAAAAACTGTCATCCACTACGAGAAATTAATGAAAAATTTTAATGAGTTGAGAGAAAGACGAAGATCAAAACAAACAACCGCAGAAAACCATATCGAGTTCATACAGACACAACGTAGTGAAATAACAAACGTGATGAGAAGGCTCAACGATGACATCGACAAGACGTACGAGGTATATATGCAACTATTGTCAGACAGAAGAGAAGAGCTGAAATGTCAAGTGAAACAATTGACTGAAAAATTCGCAAGAGAGTTACAAATCATGGAGGATGAGAGGCACCAAACAATTAGCAACATGACTGCTTTGGAAAAGACGATAATTAAAGGTATGGAGCTATACATACCACTGGAGAAAGAGGACTTGTTTGTACATGAAACACTAATTGAGAACTTTAAGAACTTTCTGGGCCGAGTTGATCCTGACAACCAACCACCGAGAGGTGTGACAGAACGAGCTCAAAAGATTTCATTCCGTAAATTTCAATACGTGAAGGTCAATGAACTTCGTCTGGGAGAGCTGAAAGGTTACACGTGGGATGTCAAAGCAGACGTAGAGCTCCCAGTCAAAGACAGCATGAACTGTATGAGGCTTACACCAGACGGTAAGATGGCGGTGGGATCGTATAAAGGCGGAATTTATCTCTACTCACCTGATGGCGATTTACAGCAAACCGTGCTGAAGGATGTCGGTATCCGTGAACTTAGATTCATGTCTGATGGTCGAAGTGTTGTACGTGATACAAACGAAAAGATGTCACTCTACACTCCACAGTGGGAGAAGCTTGACGTCACGTTCAAGACGATGAATAATGATGAAGGAGGTCTTGGTGGTCTCACTGTGGATAGAGATGATAATATCTATGTGAGTTATAGGAATCCCAAAAAGATCCAAGTATTCACCCCACAGGGTGGTCAGGCATTCAGGGAACTAATGTGTGATGGATATACACCTATGCAACTATTCTCCTTTCACACCACGGGGAAACTGATACTGAAAGATTCCTCAACTGTCGTGTGTTTTGATGGTAAGGGGAAGAAGGAGAATGTCTTGAAGAAGGACGAGGGTATGTCTGCCTTCCCAGCTGTGTGTCGAGATGATTCGGTCATTGTAGCCTGGGTGAAGCACGAGGAGGGTCTCGTCAGTATCGATCGATACACGAGAGATTTGGAGCACATGCGCAATATCATCTGTGATTTCAAGATACAAAAGCCAGAAAGGCATTGGTACTATTTACAAGAGTTCGAGAATGGTGAGATAGCTTTCTGCACTCCAGATAGACTCTACATAGTTATATGATGCGATATAATGTGAAATGCAAAATATCGCCATCGCTGTTATTTTGTTTGCATTTATTTTCTGGGGGATTAATTCGTAGGGAGATTTCTGAATATTGTTTACAATGTCTATCAAGTTTAAGCATATGGTCAATTTCTATTTATACCAATATGAATGAGGCGACAGGAGTGGGGGGACCCCCCTCCCCCCCCCCCCCCCGTCGATTTTTCTATTATGATAGGATTTTAATACAGTTTGTATCTGGGACTCTGTTCAAAAGGTAAAAATAAAGTGATAGCAACCTTTCTCAATATCACTCAAAAATTATGCGCCAGATCGTTGAATTTCATTTCAAGGAATGCAAAAGCTCCATTACGTCGTTTGAGAGGGGGACATCGATCCCTCCGCTCCATCTCATACATGTATTATAACAGTGAAGCCGCCCATGTTGATCGAGATGTAACAGGTACATGTATACCACGATTTTGCCATTCACGTTGTTCCTAAATATACTTATATTCTTAGTTTTTTATAAAAAATGTGCAAAACTTTACCAAAGTACGCACACAAGATCGTTTATACTACAGTATTAAAATTCTTAACACTCTCGCCTCTCCCCTTCCTTAGTACCAAGCCCCTCCACAAACTAACTACGCGGATCAGTGAACAATATCACGATTGATGAACATTAATTATTCTTTCTTTTTTATCTTAAATTTTGCAATATAAGCCACCATTAGTGTGTACCATTGCAGGTTCTCGAATCTTGATAATTGTCAAAATGTTAAAGCTCCTACGTGCTGCAGGGGGATACCCGTTCCGCACCCTGCCGTACAGCTCGCTGCGCTCCTGTGGTTGCGCCCCCCCCCCCCCAATATTTGGCTGTTCTTCTACCCCTCCTGCCTAATGTATTCATTGTATCTCCGGGATTATTTTTTTCCGCCCGAGGGTCGCCTTCGGTATTTTCGACCCCCTTCTCTCAATCGTGACATGAAATCAACGTCACTACATATCTGTTCCTAGGTAAGTCGAAAGGTACGAGCAATTCTTTTTAGCATAATTGACAATTCCAATAGCCACGATTCATTGACATTACGTGTTATCCATTGTCATTGACTTGTACGCAAAGTGTCAATCTGATTTTTTTTTTTTTCTGGAGACTCTCCATATTAATTATGATGCAAGATAATGTAAAAAAAAAAAATCACGCCGTATATTTGGCTTCAGGTGAAATGAGTAGTACTCTACGTACCATCCATTGCACGCACGTACACACGAAAACTACTCAACACATTTTGGGATTTTGCCACCTAACTTTCAAACATGTCATTTCAGGTGTTTTTTCTGATTGATTTTTTTTTTTTTGCCCTTGATGTGAAATCGTCATCTCCCATTGTAAAGATGTGAGCCTACTATGGACCCGTTGGGAGATATGGCGGAGGTATACCAGATGCCATAACGACATTTCGCGTTTGATTCAACGTGGTAGGCCTTGTGTGTTTCTATGTCGTTTTGAAGTACAACATTTTACGAACTGTGAAATAATCAAAATGGTGTATGGAGACCACAGTGTCATTTCTTTTTTTTTTTGTGTGTGTGTGTGAAAGAATAGTAATGTACATTTATAGCATGGTAGAGAAATGATATATAGGTTGTTATATACATGTAGGGAAAATGATGGGACCCCATTTGTCAAGCTCTGTGTATGATGACGATCTCCTGTATTTCTTCCTCATTTATACGTACGATTTAATAGTATAGTATATGCAATACAATGTCGCTATTGTATACTATCGCGGACAGTTTCATTAGGAAATTAACAATTCGTATAATGATTTATATTTTATATTTGTACATACTTTGTATCAATTTGTTGATGTCTTGGAGAACAAGTACGGAAGTAAAACCAAACCAAACCAAACGTATGACACGGCATGGAGTGCAGTATTGAATACGCAAGGTCGAATTTATCTATGCTGAAGGTCGCCTTCTATCTGACGAGGGTTTTTTTTTTCTATAATGGGGCATTGAAATGTATGCAAAAGAGTTGCGTTTCATTTTATTGCATGATAATTTCTAATCACATAGGCGCTTCCATTCCGACCAAAAACTCCACATTGACGGTGAACATCACTTTGCAGTAAAATACATACTCACTCGTACTCACTCGGAGTAAAAATACATTTATGTTACAACAATAATCTTTGAATGCTATTAGACGTATATAGGGCCTCCGTGAGTAATTTTGTTGTAGATACATATCTTTCTTCGCGCGGTGCACGCACAGTTTGTTAATGAATCATTATATCAAGAGAGACTATGATAGAGACTATCATTGACTATTTTTCCTGTTCCGTTTATTAGCACAATCAGGAATACGTAATTACACTGTGATTTATTTCATATAATTTATAGTAAACCACATTGACTTGGTTTAACTCCAGGGCAAGTTTGTTATGTACTCATGCATGGCCATTAAGTATATGAATTCAATTATGAAATGTTGATAATGACTTGTGTCAAATCCTTGCTGTATAAAGTATATATATAGCGCTATATCAGAATATAGTATTATGAGAACAATGCTACATTATGCTCACATTAGTTGGAAAATTGATTACTTAATGAAAAGTTTAATTGTTTTGTCACGATTTTGACATCGTTTGTGATCTGAAACATTGTCATATTATGATTCCATCACGTAACCTTGAGACAAGAATGTAATTACATACCCATGATGTTTTGTGTACTCTTTAACAGGTACATTACTCTCTGAAAAAGAAGAAGAGTGAAAATCTTCACTCTTGAAGGAGTGAATAACAGAAAAGAGTGAGTTTCGAGTAAAAATGGATGAATATTAAGTGAAAATGTTCATTTTCACTAATTTTGGAGTGACCTCGGGATCACTCGAAGATTTTGGAGTAATCCCTGAGGTCACATCAAAAGTACTGAAATGAACATTTTCACTCAAAATTCACTCCAATGTCACTCGAAGCTCACCCTTTCTGTTATTCACTCCTTAAAGAGTGAACATTTGAACTCTTCTTTTTTAGAGTACCTTTGTCTCCTTCATTTCCTCTGTCTTTCTCTCTCTAACTTTCTCTATAATCCTTCTACCTGTCTATACAATTTTATATCTACATGTATATCTTTCTATTACAATCATGTAAAGTAAACGATATAGGGTCTATAATCAGTGGTTGGTTTATTGTATACACGGACCAGTTGAGGTAATATGCCCGGATATTGTATTCGTTTATATTCAAACTATATATATATATATATATATATATATATATATATATATATATATATATATATTTACTATATAAGCATGTAAAACAGAGGCATCGATCGGTTTTTATGAAGGAAGGGGTGGGGCAATACTTTGAGGATATGTGAGAGGGAGTAGAGCAGCCGAACGGGGGAGGGTCAATTATGGGGGTCGGGAAGATTTTGCATTTTCAGAGATGAAATTCAGCGATCTAGTGCTCACTAATTGGTGAAGTAACGATTTGGATATTATTTTATATAAAAATGTAAGAAAATAAATATTCAAATATATAGAATGTGAATGGCTATATGGAATTATTTCACTTGTTGTTCCGCGCATGTGTCTTCACAGTGTATAATACATGTACTATTAAGGTGGAGGGGGAGAATGTGGGAGAGGGATACCTCCTCCCTACAACGAATGAGCTTTTGCATTTTTTTAAATTGAAATAAAATGATCTGATGCACGTTTTGTAAAGACTAAGCGGAAAATTGTAAGTCCTCAAAGTTTTCTAAGTCTGTGAAGGGGGACCGAGTTCGAGAATGGTGTGGGAGGGGGGCATCCCCTCCTACATGAGGGAAATTTTGCATCTTCAACATTTTGTGAATTCAGCGGTCAGGTGTCTGGTGCACCTTTTTGGAAATATGACTTAGTTCTGTGCATGCATCATCACTGTGTAATATTCACGAATCTATGAAGTGGACGGTGTTTGGGAGTGGGATATCCCCTCCTACACGACCGATCCCTTTTTTTTGTGGAATTGAAACAAAATCTTATGCAAAGTTTTTGTGGAATATTCGGAAAATTGTTAATCCTCAAAATATATACTAGGTCTAAATAGGGAGGCAGAGCAAGGGGAGGTGTGAAGGGGTTTCCTTCTCCAATTCGAGATACTTTATATTTTCAGAATTAAAATTCAACGATCGGGTGCACAATCTTTTTGAAATATTTCGACAATTTTCTAAACAAAAAAAAAAGAATATTTTCCACATCTCGGGAATTATTGATGGACAAATAATCCCCCCATTTGTATGGGAAGGGATCTGTACACCCTTTCCCTTCACCCCCGGTCGACGCCCATGCAGACTAGATGTTATAGTGTTGGAGGTTCTTCCATTTGAATGAGAGTATAGAACATCATCATGAAAATAATACATCTTTTAAAAAAATAAACATTACAAAAAAGGAGTCATAAAAATGGAATCACAGAGTAATTTGTATTTTAGTACAAGAATTATAAGATAATTGTATCATGTTCATGATTATTACCTAACTGAATGTGATAGCACGACTCTGTATACTTGTTACAACTTGAAGAAAAATTAAATCGCTGGACATTTATACACTTTTTCTTTCCTCTGCACACTTACGTGTGTATGGTATGTTTGTGTGCTTGCGTTCATGAGAGGTTTTTGTCTACATGCATATTTTGGTGAAGGTTTGAATTTCTATTATGCATACATAAACCTCCATGCATACATGTTTGACAAAAGCTGGAAACAGAACTGCTAAAATAATTGCGTGATAAAATGAATCAAATCGGTGCATGAATCCTTTAGTTTGATTATTGTAGTATTGTAAGTAACAAAACTCTGGGAGGAGGAACTTTTTCTTAATATGTTTGTATGTTGAAAAAAAAAGTATATATAATATATAATAATCATCCAGCTTAATGCGTTCTCTCTTTTTTTGCGAGTTTCTAAAAACTGAGCATCACAGTCAGTGTAATTATTTCAACGTTTTCTTTTCAAGGCTTACCCTTTGTAGAAGTAGCAACCAAAGACTACATAATCTAGAGGAAAATACTTTGCCTACTGACGCACATTGTCAGTACACACATGATTGTGTGTACTGACCACACTCCCCCCCCCCCCCCCCCTTTTTTGAAAGAATCCTGCGTAATCCCGTGGCCGTGATACAGTAGTCGGATAGATCAGTCCCGACAACTGTCACAAATATACTCGACAGAAAGAGTGTACGTGTATCCTTCTCATCCCTCCACTTTCGCCACTGATTATTTCATTTTGATATCAACGAACCTTGATTTTCCCATCTATTCGGACTAACCAACCATAGTTCAGTTTCGGACTAAAAAACAAAATCGAAAACAAAACAAAACCCAAAACGCACTTTCTTTTTATTTTATGACAAACAAATCCTGTGTCATTTTCGGATTTAAGACCCTTTGGAATAACCAACTTTCGGACTGACAAAACAATTTTTATATCTGATTGCAGAACCCTCGGAATAACGCAGTCTATTTCATTTTCGGATCAACAACCTTTTTTATTTTTTTGGACTAACGAACTTTCGTAATAGCGAACGTTATCTAATTTTCAGACTAACGGACCTTTGGAATAATGAACATCACCCATTAGATATCGCAAATACATTATCACAAATAGAGAAGCACAAGACATTTTTGACAACTTTTCATTATTTCATGACCACAAGAAAAAAAAAATCATGTGACATCCATGCTTTTGTTTCTCCATTTTATTATGTTCAATAAAAGTGCCATTACACTTCTTATCTTTGCACATCAACATACAAGAAACAATAATATTACTTCAATAATTTGTGTTAATATATTAATTTTGGTTTATTTCCCTTAGCTAGTGACTGCCTCGAATGCTTTTACAAAGAGTGTCCTACATCGATTCGGACGTCAATGAAAACACAAATCAAATAATGCAATATCACAGTCAAAATTGCAGCTACACATACATGTGAAATGAAAAGAATAGACATGGAAAGACAGGTTCTGGTGTCAGAAGAGAAATTTTCGTTTCAGAAAATGTTGGTTTCTCCTCATATTTAATGATGTTGGAGCAACAGACAAGGGAAATTTTGAGCAAAGTCAGACTTGTATTGAGAAAGTTTTGTCTAATACATGTAGTTGAATAGCTAAAAATCATCAAATACTGCTGTCAAGAAAAGGAGCCAGCATGCCTTACCTAGACATGTTAGAGCTTACCTCTAGTACATATTCAGCAAAGTTAGAAAAGAAAGATGTTTTAAAACATCAAGATCACTAGCACTTCATATACAACACAAATGAGAAGTGTTCTGTAAGGGAATCCCTAGTCATTTTAGTCATAAGACAGCTGGTATTTCCAACAAGGCCATCGCACCACAGACGAGACAATTTGGCAAATTTTGAAAAAGTACAGATTCTTCTCTGTTTATCTGAATTTGTGCTGAATTTTCCCGACTTGTGATTTCTGTCCAATTAAAACAGACTAAGATTTCTCTCCTCAAGTGAAAAGGGAGGAAAACTTACTGTGTACAAATCGTTCATTTTTTTTTCCACACAGTAATAATCTGATTAGATGCATACTAATACTGTCGCACTGAAATTTGTTTTTGTTTTGTCTTTGGCAACAAATAATCAGATTCTTAATACATGTATAGTCCAAAAAATTTCTGTGTGTCAAATATTGATGGCATTCCAAGCTCAATCTCCATGTCATTAACCCATTGTTTGAAAAAAAAAATGTGCACATTTTCACTAATTTTCCGCTTATTTGTGGATAGGATTGATTCTGGATATGCACCCAGCTAAAGGAATCACCCGACAATCCCCCCCCCCCCTTATTTTCCCCCAGGGGGAGGGGGAGGGGAAGGAGGAGGAGGGCTTGTATAGATATTCAAATTACCTTTGCAGAAATTCGGAGTTCCTCATAACACCAGAACATGTCTTACCATCAAAACAAATCTGATCTTACCATCAAAACAAATCTGAGTGCATCAAAACGCCCAGAACATATATATGCACATCTCAACTTAGGTGAACACACACACACAATAAAAATAAAAACCAAAGTAAACTACTTTCTTTGCAACAGCAGAGCAACAAAATATTCTTCTTAAAAAATATCATCAAAGTACAAGAATGCACTCTCTTGTATAATCATAATTTTGTAGTATTTGTTCACAGAGCGCAAGCACAGCTTGAGCGTCATATATGAATGCAGAATTTTAAACAAGAAAAGCATGGCCTGCACATGAAATCACAACTTTCAATAAATGATATGTCAAATGGTGTAAGTCCAAGCCTTAGCGACGATCTAAAGTGCATTGACCCACACAAAGTTGACAGTCATTTTCAAGGGAAGGAACCCAAAGAGATAGACAAGGTCTTGGTTCACAGCAATGGTCGCAGTGAACCAACAAACAAAGCGAAGTCAGGGGAGCAAAAACATGAGGCAACACATCTCTTACTGAAGAAATAAATATCTAGCCGAAGATCAGCTCTCCTGGTATCATGGATACATCATTATTACATTATACTGGCAGCTTGGAATCTGACATTATCACAAGACATGCATGGGGACCAAAATACACATCAGAGCTTTGGGGAGTTTAGTCTCACTGACATTTCTACATTTGTGGAATTTAAACCCTCTGGAACGCAATTGGGTTAGGGGCATAAAAAAACCCACTAATTTTGTAATTAGCCAGCTGTGAAAGCAAGGTGCATAGGCCACATACTTTTCTGACTGAATTGATATAGTGCAGTACAATTTCAATGATTTCTCAACGCACTCACAAAAACTACATCCACATCTTTTATGGGGTGTAGTATGGGGTCAGAACATAATGTGCTATTCACTACACATACATACATAACACTCCGAGCACTACTCTCTAAAGAAAGAAGAGTGAAAATTTTCACTCTTCTTTTTTTTAGAGAGAGTACGGGCGGAAATACGCAATTTGATTCAGTGTTGAATTGCAATATTACACAGGTCTTTTGCGGATAAAAAAGAAAAAGAATTGAGGTCACCATAAAATAGGCAAGCTTCTCGACAATACAAATACACACAAACCTTATCTCTGCTTCCACAATCACGTACAGTATTTAGATACATAAAATAACTTATGCTGTGAAAATCGGTGCAAAATGGCCCAACACAGAGTGCCAATTGAGAAGGTTCACAATATTCGATGACATAGAATAGAAGAAACTCTGAGTGATAAATAGTACTTTTGTCAAAAAGAGAATGTTATATTCATATCTGACTTTAAAAAAAAAATACACTATTCAATCTAGCGATATTACAATACAGACAGCTTGGAAACTACACCAAAGCCTAATTTCATTGCAAAACAGTCAAATGTAGCTATACCATCTTCAACAGTTTTTCTGGGAGAAAGAAAAAAAGAAGAAGCAATCAAGTGTTTACTTTTGAATGAATTCTGTACACATTAAGCATTTAAAAAACTTGTTTTAAAAAGGAAAATGCTGATAAATATTTCATCACAGCAGATGCCTGGTTGCATACCTGGAGAGATGAAACAAGCACACAATGACACAAAACTCACAGTGAAGTATATCAAATATACAGATTGCCTTAAGTTGTCACTCCCTTCTTCCATTTGAGCTCACCCTAGCAAGAACATTATTTACACAAAATGTTTCTGAAACATGCATATAAAGGCCTCATCATCAAGCCATTAAGACCCTGTCAGTGCCACAAAGAATCAAATACAGAAATAATCCACAGCTGACCGCCAAATCCTTGCCATTATCAAGCTAGTTTACACCTTACAAATTTGAGGGGACGTACTATTTAAAATCACGCATGGGAAAGGACTGTTCTAGAAGGTTCTGGAGTTCTGAATGTTTATTATAGCCAATAACAGGGGCAGATCCAGGAATTCCATAAAGGAGAGGGGCCTTTACAATATCAAAGGGGGTGCACGCCCCCCATTTTTTTCCTGGTTATTTCTTTTGATCTACGAAAAAATAAAGAGGGGGCGCGCACCCAGTGCCACTTCCTCTGGATCTGCCACTGAATTGTACAAACTGGTCTCACCTGACAAAATACAACAAAATACAACAAAACAAAAATGAAATAAAAAAAATATAATGAATGGCTGAAATGCTTAGAAAAAGAGTGATCGGCCAATACCCATGGGGTAGAAAGAAACACCCCCCAAAAATATAAACTTAATGAAAATGGGGTGGGGGACAAAATAAATCTGTATCCTTAGTATAAACGAGTGACCATGAGATATGGTGTAAAGTCTCGATCCATAGCACATAACTATATTATAGTCCAGAGCCAAAACAGCCTCTTTCAAGCACAAAAATAAGCAATAAATACCATACAACACTGCAGTAGACGGACCTCTATTTGTGCACTTTAAGAAAAACACAAAATTTAAACATGTCCAAATTTGTGACTGTTCACTGCATTCATGGGCACATACCTGAAGACAAATACACGTACAGTTCAATAAATAGATAATACACAGTTTGGGTGTCTGAATGTCCAAGTTATGAAACTGTACACAAGATTTTGGAGATTCCCTCAAAATGCAAAGAACAACCATTGGAGAGTTTGAAGAAGCTACACACAGAAGACACTTCATTTTTTCTCGACATCGGTCTTCAATTTTGCAATATCTCTAACAGAAACCATAAATATGATAGGAGTACATGATTTTTGGAAGTGTTTTGACTCAATTTTTACATCTGGCATTCTGAATTGCATTAGGGATAGGATAATGTGAAGTACAGCAGCACTTGTAGCAGCCAAAAAGTGGGGGAGTATGAGGGAGATTCTACTACAGCTAAAGCTCTGCACTAAATGGGGTTCTAGCGATATAAAAGATGCTCTAAGACCATGCACATCTTTAAAAAAGAAGACAATAAACAAATAAATAGATAAAAGATTGTGTCCACCTCAGCAAACCTTGGCACATAACTCTGTCTGATCTCAAGAGATCCAACTCTGTAAATGTTGCAGTTAATGACTCAAGTTCACAAGAACATAATTATTATTGTGGAAAATGAAAAAAAAAGACAGAAAAAAAAGTTAACACACTTGTGAAAAACAGTGAAGTAGTGACATGAAACCAAACAATAACGCATAATGTTAGCAAAGGTCTACATGCAGGTACAGGAACTTGTTATACTTCCCAACGCTATCAGTGATACTTCTTTCTTCCAACATATCACATCTTCCTGCATGTTAAGCTTCATGAGAAATAGAAGAAGCATTGAACCAATGTCACACACCCGTTTGTGACCTTGTACATATACACCCTAGAAATAACACTTGCCATTGCACCTTTTTAGCGTTGACTCGCCGCCAGTGACGCAAAGTTTCTAAATGTCTACTCCATGAAAAACGCAATGTCGGAGGAAGAAAAAAAACAACAGATAATCCACAACTTCTACACTACCATAGTACCGAGCATTTCTTAACAAATAGCCATGCCATAATGAGAGTGGGTATATTTTTTGTCCATATTGAAGAAGTTTACAATATATACAATCTTATTAACAATTGTACAACTTTTACACTTTGAAAATGTGTGCAAAAAAAGGAAAACAATTTTTTGCTCAAGCAATGCTTTTGGCATATGAAGATTAGACAGAGCAGACACAATATTCAAATATCTGTGGTGTATGCACGCATACGTCACACAAGTATGCACATCATCATGTACATTTGAGACAGCATGAATTACATGTGCTATGTTGTCATGGCAACACAGGCCATGCAGACCATGCTCAGATCTCTTGATGACAGACAGAAGTAATCACATGGTGCACTATACCTAATATAACATTTATTCACAATCACAAGTAACTTTCTGCCACATACTTTCTCTGTACACACTCAACTCTACCAGACTCCATAATCTCACCCACATAAAGTTCTAGCCTCTTGATATCGCAACATCTTTCTACAGACCTCACAAGTGACCTTCTGCACATACTACTATGTCTGTGACAATGGGCATCTAAGCACCACATCTTCCATGTAGAAGCAGAAGGATGTTAGTTCCATTTGACAAAACTTGCAAGGTGCATCTCTTGCCCCTCACTCTGGCTTCAACTGACACGTACTTCTGCCCCTGGCTGCTGGAGCTAAAACCTCTTCACCCTTCAAGAAATGGGATTTGAAAGTGGACATTGTACCTCAAATATGTTAACAACACTGGCAACTCACAAAACAGTATTATATCCTCAATTCTACACACATCATTAACACACAAACAGACATGCAAACCATAAAACCCTGCTTATGATGTATCATAGTTTTCTTGCTAATTTCCCTTCCTCATCTTCATTTCTATTTTTTAAATCTCAGTCATGCTTCCTTCTTCACAAGATACAATTCACCTGTTTCTTCTTCCCCATTAAAGGGAGTCATCATAAATGATTTGTAATATATCTTAAATCTCTGCCAAGGCATTCAATTTGCATACAATATATACATAGTATTTGCAAGATTTTTGTTTTTCTTTTTACAGTTTAAGTCGTTGGTAGAATACAAAGACATTGACGGAACTATGCAGCAAAAGATGCTTGTTTTCCATGCCTGACAGTGTTATGGTTTGAACGCAAACCTTCACTGCACAAGACTTAGCTACTCACACAACAAATACAACAGTACTTGAGTGCCTACGTAAGGCATGTCTTCCCGTAGATATGACTTTTAAATATTCTGTGTTTTCAGCTGTCATAGAAACTAGTGTATAGAGAGTGGGACACAACAAAAATAGTTTTCTAAATCTCAAATTCACTCACTGTGCGGGAATGAAATAGCACACCTTAGCCCCAGAGGTATTAGGTAACTTACACATTCCAAACAGACACGGCCTGTGAATCTAAATTCAACTGCAGTCCCCCCCCCCCAAAAAAAAAAAAAAATCTCTTTCCAGTTTTTGTCTTCTTTATCGCACACTAAGTTGTCACAGCAGTAACACTAGTCAGAGGTCAAGTCTTCCTCTTGTGAAATATTTCTAAAGTATCTCACATTGCTTTCCATTCATGTTTTCATGCCATATTTTACAACAAATCCTCTAAAGTCAAAGGTTGGTTTGGTTTAATCTCATATTTACTCACAAAATTCCACTTCCACTGAAATGGTAGCCCCGTGGCAGTTACAGTGTGACATGTGGTCCCACACATTAAACTCCATGTAACTTTACAACCGACTAAATTTCTGATCTCTTGTTTAATCAGGATAGTTGCTACATGGGAGCATGGACACATCTACATGTACACGTACCTAGCCACTAGTACTGAATAATACTCATGTGTCGAAAGTGACAAACCGTTGTGTGACAATTCCCCTTTCGATTTTAAAGGGGGAAATCAATTGTGTCAAAGCCAACACTGGAATCACAAAACATGTATGTGATAGATAGAAGAGTTGTTACAGTTTACAGTAAAAAGAAAAAAGGAAATCTTTATCACTACTGACGCACAAATATTTTGATTCATCTTGGAATGGTGCAGTCATAAAAACATATCTCACCTTATCAAAACCCGACGTGACACCACAACACAGCTGAACCCCACAAATTTTGGCAAAATCTTACTTCACATGGAGCCAACTTTTCAAGGCTTGTAATTGTTCGGAGTTGCAGAGTGCTGAAATGATGAGTATGTACCAGTAGATCGAGATACACTGACTCTGCAAGACAAAATATTTGGTCAGCAATTTCTTCCTTCTTCACAAACTATAAAACTCTATCTTTTGCTTTAAGAATATATTCCACACCAATATAATTTCATGTGTTTTTTTTTAATTCATTTGTGTGTTTTAGGAAAACTTTGGTGTTGATCATCAGTCTACATTGTTTCTGTCTAAGTCATATATTCTAAAACCATATTGGATATAGGTTTGGTCCTTCACAGGTAAATGACTGTTAAACTCTAGTACAAGCCACTCAACTGTAAACATTTTGCAACAATGCACCAATAACTAGAACGTTGATCAGCTGTGTAAAGTTACACAACTGTGAAAATGCTTGGATTATACTTCAAAACCTCATTCCATGTTTATCAAATTCACAAGACAGACACTACTACATCACTACAGTGCAAACACTGGCTAAAAAATGCTAGGCAGGAAATATTTAACATTACCATAATGATGTCGGTGTGCGTCACTACCCTAACATTGACTGCTGGTGATGGGAAATTCAGAAAAAAAAAAGGAAAAAAAGATGAGAAAAAGGGTATCCAACATCCCAATTATAAAAGGTAGAAGTCTGAGGGGCTCTCTTTTTTTTTCTTGCCACTCCAAACCATGCCATACAATAAGGATTTTGCATTCACTATTGGCAGAGAAATGGGAAAAGGTAATCCAGTCTCATCCATTTCAGGGATGGTCAAAGCTTTGCAAAACCTAATATGAACTCCACCCACACTGGAAGCTGTACAAGATGTCTAATTAGTCCACCCAGCAGCTGATATTTTTGTTCATACTGCATAAATGTAATAAGACCGTGGGCTTCCATGCATGTACGAGGTTCGATTCCCCGCCTGGCAGTAGTGACCTTCAGCAAGGCACTTTATCCTCATTGCTAAGTTTTTCGGAGGAGATTTGAAGCAGTCGTTCCCTTGTGTTGGACAGCGTTACCCTGGCATTATGAATAGAAAAGAACCCACTACACTTCTCTTGCAAAGAGTAGGCTGAAGTGGCCAAATGCTAAAAAGACTGGCTGATATCTGCAATAAACTTTTAAATGGAAGGAGGCAGTTTACCCTCAAGATAAAGAAGAGGAAGAAGAATATAGTACTAATGCCCCTACCTTATACTATGTGTGGACAACAGCCACAGTAAATTTTGCTCAAGAGGGAATTTCATGAAAGCAGTGACTATGGCCATGGTAGGTCATCAAACAGACATGTAACAAAGGACTAGGAACTCATTCTTTGAAGTGACTTTGGAAACAATTTGATGCCTACTGCATACATGTTTTGTACATTTGTCAAGGGGAAGCAGATCTTTACTTTTGCCTCATAGATGCCATCCACACAAATGTGCATCTCCTTTCACTGTTTAACATTGGTGAATTACTTGCCATAACACCTTAGAATGCAAGTGATCAGACCTATTCATTACTTAACCTTCCCCAGTAAAACAGTTGATTAATTGTGATAGAGGTGCTTAAACTTCTCTTACATGTTGCTTAAACTTTTCTTGTCTGTCATCAAAATATTTTCTTTACAAAAGAGAAAAAAAGAAAGGAAAAGATAAAAAGATGACATTTTAAAGATACGTTCTACCAAAAGATAGAAAATGGAAACTTCCTGGCAAGGTTATTCTAATGAAATACATGTAATAATAATGCACATTATACTCCCCTAAATAACAAAGGATAAGGGTTTGGTATGATTGTGCCTTATTTAGTGAAAACTAGGTAGATTTATTTTTCTATGCAGATTTCTTGTTTTGCTTCATGAGCCTTGAGGTAAGGTTCTGCAGAAAACATTTCCAACTCTCTCGCACTGTCATGGCATGACCCTTGGCATACTCAATGGTACAGTTGTCAAGGGCAGCAAGTGTTACCACGTATTGCCAAGCTGGTAACGAAGACTATGTCCCAAAATAGAAAACTATGTCCAAAGAGAATTAACCCGTTGAGGACGGGCGGATTTTTCGACAACACACATTGCCCATAGATGCCTATCCGAGTATACTCGGGACCAGTCTTGAACAGGTTAAATAAGAATTCTATCACTGGAAGTAAAGTTTTATTATACCTCTGCTAGCCTACATCAAGGCTGCCGAACATTCACACGACAAAACCACAAGGGTTCCAAGGAGCAATTAGGAAGATGATTGCATGTTATGTGCATCTCACTGGGCAAAAATAACCCCAAAATAATCCCAAAATCGGGGGAGGGAGGAGGGGGGAGTACATTATGACATCAAGAAATAGTAAATCTTTTGGGGACGGCTCCTTTAGAATCAGGGAGACTCAACAGCTTCGCTAGATTGATATCCAATATTGTGTTCACAGACCCTCTGATTCAACGAGGTATAATCGATATCTTTTCCTTTGTCTTTGCAATGAGATGTCAAAATCGCCATATCAAAAAAATGTCTGCTCTGCCTCAGTTTCAATGCGGGAGCTTTGTACACATACATTCATACATTACTCCTTCATGCCCCTACACTGAACCACTTCCCAACATCAATGCTTAGAATACATGTTATACATCTCTGTAATTACACTAAAAATATATTTGTATTCAATCTATAACTTTCTCTTGCAAATGATATATCTCTCTGCTCTTTAGCAAATATACAAAAAAAAATTTATCGATGTCATGTGATCGTTATCTTATATTTTTTTTTTGTTGCTATTTGATCATCACATTAAAACACACAAGCAGACTAGTGTAATTTGCAAAACAAAATAGTACAATCCTTTAGATTACACTCTATTCACAATTAACTTAAATATGGAATGATTTGACACATAGATCTCACAATGTCTGTTTGCTGGTAAAGCTAATCCTTCTCGCAGTGTCTTCAAAGAACACCTAACATCACACTTTGCATTAGATGTACAGCTTGGTCTTCCATCTGTCAATCTTAGTATTCTTTCCTTCGTCTTTCTGATCTCCTGCGGATAAAAAACCCAGAGATAAATACAGGCTGCAGTCTTATCTGATTACTCTCGGAGCACCAAGGTCTCAGACCTCTCACCCCACGTCGTCCCCTGGCCGATTAGCCTCCGACAGAGAGTGGAGTTTTCATTCCGAGTGGCGGCAGCATGGATGAATTTTTATCGACAAACCGAATCCATCATCACGTTTCATTTCTTCATCAAAAGAAGGACACTGTCCTGTTTTTGGGGTGATTTCGGCAGCTTTTTGGCAGCTTTCAATCACAGGCGGTTCCAATTGCACTCCAGATAAAAGCAGAAAACTGCTACTTAAATCTCTTCCAAAATGTCTGATTCCTCGATAATCGATTCCGACCGATGGCTGGACTCCATCCATTGCACGTTGCATTCTCAAAATAAAAAAGCAACACATGCAGCAGGCAATGCCGTCTGATCTCAGACCTCAAACTTGACGGATCCCTGTGTGGCCCGGCTCAGCGTGCGCCCGACGCTGCCGCCGGTGGTTGTGGGGCTGGACCCCGCCCCGATTCCCGTGGGGCCGACGCCCCCGGCCCCGTGGTAGGACGCCGTCCTGGTGGCGGGCTGCTTGGCTGCACGCACCGGCTTGGAGCGTCCCGGCAGGCTGAAGCAGCCCTTGCGCAGCACCACCCTGGCATTGCCGACAGCCGGACGAGAGCAACGGCTCAGGCCATCTAGGTGTGCTGCGTAGCCATCACTCAGGATCTATGAGAGAGAAAGATAGGGAAGAGATGGTGAGGCAGATAAAGACAAACAAACAGAAAGAGAAACAGAGAGATTATATTTCACGAAAGAACAGAGATATATATTTCACGAAAGAACAGAGAGATATATATTTCACGAAAGAACAGAGATATATATATTTCACGAAAGAACAGAGATATATATTTCAAGAAAGAACAGAGATATATATTTCACGAAAGAACAGAGATATATATTTCACGAAAGAACAGAGAGGAAGAAATAAATATGAGGAACCTTGTATCACATATGACATCTTCACAAAAATATGACTGGTGGAAATCAGGATTACTACAAACATTAGAACCCTACTACTATCTTTTTAGAAGGCAGCTTGTTACATGTATCCTCCATTTAAAACCTCCTACCTACTTCAATACCCATTGTTCAATTATTACTACTGCTATTATTACTATTATCATTATTCATTTATCTGTTCATTCACGTATTCATTTATTTATTTATCTGGCATTTCAATATAAATACAAATGAAAATATTCATCAATTAATTAATATAACACAATATTTTGAATTCACTCCACATGAATTTGTTTAAATTTTGCGACACTTACCATAAAGCAATTCACTTACAGATGTAAATATTTGAGATAGTTTGCAATCATACAATTGTGTTCATGACTGTACATAATTTTGCTGGAAATGAAAAATCAATGAGATGACGAAAGACTGGATTCAGCTAGGAAGATTATATGATACTCACCACGGCTTGGTTCTGGTATTTCTTGGAGACCTTGCCGACAATGTAGATCTGGGATGGTTTCAGGCCAATGCTGGAGTAGATTGGGATGTCTTTGCTGGAACCGTATGCAGCATGGATTATTATCTTGTTCTGCAACAGAGAATAAGGATAAGTGGAAAATTTGACACATGAAATTCAGTGCCTCAATGACAGAGGGATGGCTGAATGCATGAAAATGGATGGAAGAGGCAAATAAAGGATTTAATGCAAAAATAGACATATCAGTCAATTAATATAGACTAAATTAATGTATGGAGCATGATATTAATGATTATTATCAAATGAGCGAGTGACTACATGAATCAATGAATAAGCGAATTAATGACTGCATGAATGAATGAATGTACAAATGAGTGATTGGTTGAATGAAGCAAATGATGGAACAAAAACTGAATGAATGAATATCAACCCATTGAGGGCAAGTCCTGAGTATACTCGGGCAGGGGTCTATGGAAAATGCATGTAGTAGCAAAATCAACCTGTCCTCAACAGTTAAAAATGGAGAATGCATATGGTTAGTTACCATCACAACATCAATGTAGAGTAGAACAAATATCTGCCTTAAAATATGTAATAAGTTCTCTAAATGGTATAAGGGCCAGAAGGAAGTACTGAATTGAACTTATGCTGGTCTCCAGATACACATCTTCTTGACAAAAAACCTGAGACTCCAACTCTCAAAATTTGAGGCCATTTTCTCAAAATCTCCCACTTTTCCTCTGTAGTTTACATTTCTCCCGCTCTAGCTGAGTGTCTCCTGCTTAAAATCTAGCTTTATCCCATCCAACTGTTAGTTTTGTCATGTTCAAAAGCAAAGGCTAAGATAGCATGAGAGAGCACCTAGAACCCTAGAGATTCCAGAGCCTGGACCCCTGCCCCAAGGGATGTCACACTTAGCATTCATGATATGTACTGCACGTAAGAGTGCATGTTCGTAAGATTAGAGTCCCCAGTTTGCTAGAGGGTTTGGGCAGGAGAATCTCCAGTTTAAGAGATGTTTTGGGTTTGGAGTCTCTAAGAAGGTGTGCGAGACAGAAAGAGAGGAAAGAAAAGAAGAGAGAGAAAAGGGAGAAAGAGTAAAAAGAAATTTGGGGTGTTCCCCTTGGAGCCCGACCTGCTCGATGAGTCCCTTGAGGTAGTTGGCCTTCTGGCGGAGAGGGTCCGTAGTGATGCTGTCACAGAAGGAGACGGCGCCGTGGGGAAAGTTGTGCTGGGCCAACCAAGAGACCACCTTCTGTTTCTGCATGCTGGGCCTTGCCGTCACGTAGATGATCAGGTAGTTCAGCTCCTGCCAGTGCCTGTAGGGCGCCACCACAGTCCCCAGAAGGACAGTCATGAAAGTGGGTAAAAAATATATTTAGTGGCATGAATGAAACTAGAGACATCAATTCTATTTGTTTGCTAAGCTTTTTTCCTTCCCACCTATTTCCAACTCATGTTTGGTAGGTAGATTATTTTTAACAACAAGAATACAAAAAAGCTTCAGTGTCTAATGCGTGCTTTATTACTAGTGACTATCTGTTAAGTGTGTAAGTATAATATTGTCAACAAAGTGAGAGCAATTACAATGCCAACTAGATTGTTTTCAACTCATTTACATCTTCAAGGAATGCACTGCATTAATAAAAAACAAAGCCAAAGTATGTAAAACAATACTTGAAATTTGATGATGCTATCTACATGCTTACTAGGCATAAAGCTCATACAATATCACACATCAGAAGCAAATAGCATTCCTGACTTGCTGATGAATGAACACTTGGGAAACCGTATCACGGCAATTACAATGAAAATCATAAGACAACAGCAAACAAGGAAAAGTAGAAATTACGCCGTGCATAATATATGTCCCCGCCGGAAGTAGCATTTTGTAACAAAATGTACAATACAGGTCAAAAAATCAAGGTCAAAGGTCAAAGAAGTCAAAGGTCAAAATTCTGTGTAGAAGTGTTGAAGCCCTCACCTAGTGCCATCACATAAAGCAAACGGAATCGAAATCGGGTTAGAAATGGCGAAGGAGTAGCATTTTGTAGCAAAATGTACAATACAGGTCAAAAATTCAAGGTCAAAGGTCAAAGAAGTCAAAGGTCAAAATTCTGTGTAGAAGTGTTGAAGCCCTCACCTAGTGCCATCACATAAAGCAAACGGAATCGAAATCGGGTTAGAAATGGCGAAGGAGTAGCATTTTGTAGCAAAATGTACAATATAGGTCAAAAAATCAAGGTCAAAGGTCAAAGAAGTCAAAGGTCAAAATTCTGTGTAGAAGTTTTGAAGCCCTCACCTAGTGCCATCACATAACGCAAACGGAATTGAAATCGGGTTAGAAATGGCGAAGGAGTAGCATTTTGTAGCCAAATGTACAATACAGGTCAAAAATCAAGGTCAAAAGTCAAAGAAGTCAAAGGTCAAAATTCTGTGTAGAAGTTTTGAAGCCCTCACCTAGTGCCATCACATAAAGCAAACGGAATCGAAATCGGGTTAGAAATGGCGAAGGAGTAGCATTTTGTAGCAAAATGTACGATATAGGTCAAAGGTCAAGGTCAAAGGTCACGACTGAAATTCTGTGTAGAAGTTTCAAAGCTCCCATGTAGTGCTATCATATAAAGCAAACAGAATCAAAATTGGCTCATAAATGACAGAGAAGTAGCAAATTGAAGATTTTGATCACACACGGACGCACACACGGACGCACACACGGACACACGGACGGACGGACGGACACACGGACACACACACGTACGGAGCCCGTTTCATAGTCCCCTGCTCGAACTCGTTCGGCGGGGACAATAATATAGACACATAAATAAAGTTTAATTCAGACATGAAATATACAGATAAAGTATTCTTTACCTTCTTGCCTAGCTACCTGTAGGCTACCACTTAAACAGGTTAAACAGGTAAAAAACACGGTTTTACTCCAAATACTGACATCAACATTTTGTTACTGATGGACACTTCCCAAGGTTAAAAGGACGGTCCACTCACACTGACCGCTCAAAGCATACATATGCCTCACCTGACTACATCGACGGCCCCCGCCCTGACCTTGGGGTCACGACCCATGATGGAGACGCTGGCGGTGAAAGACCCGTCGATGCTGAACACGACACATTCAGTATTGGGTGGGACTACAGTCAAGTAGGCATCGGATGACGTGTGGTCACCTCTGTGAACAGTGAAAAGATACACAAACACACAACAGGTCAGTTCTGTGTCCAGATATTTTTCAGTTTATTTGTGGGTTGTTGTTTCTTTGTTTTTTGGCAAACCCAAGGACTCAGTAACAAGGTTCCTATTGAATACAATTCATACCTTTGAACACAATCTGAAATCATAAGAATTGATATGTCTGTCAATTAAAAAAACAAGTCAAACAAAGAACCCTGAATGCATGTAAATGAATAAGAGACAATTCAGTTCACTTCGTTATTATTTCCATAAGCCTAAACTTACAATGAAATCAATTTCTTGAGGTATAATACACCAAAACAATCTACAATCTACAGAAGTTGAATCAATGACTGCAACACAGAGAATCATACTCTTTGAACAAAGAAACAGACATCTCAATAGGTTCATTCTTTCATATGCTCAGATATAAGTAGCAAATCCTCATTACCATTCAAAATCATCTTTAGAGGAAAGCAATAGCTTCTAATGGTCAAAACCTGGACATTGAGACAAAAGCACCACAAGTGGATTGATTGACCACTGGGGAATTCTCCCCAGTACACACCTCACTACCATCTTGACCGGATAGATGCCCTGGCCGAGTCTTCTGGACTCTGGAATGGTGTAGGAGACCCTCCCGTTGCTACTGGTCACTTCGGTGGCAAAATGCACCCACTCACCGGATGGGGGCTGGGTCATGATGTGAATGTCCACCTGGCAAAAAATGAAAACACCACAAATTAATGTGGATGCCAGGGAAACCAACTTGAACAGTGGAAATCTATTGCTCCTTGCAGTATAATTTCTCAGGGCTGAAACGGGAGTAATGGATAATCCTATTCAGTCATTTCCTTTATCTTTCAGTTTAGCATGTGGTCACTTTTGCTTCCAAAAAATGAGGTTTTGCAAATGATGGAAAGTATTTCAACGTGAGCTTGATGATGACATATCTTAAAAGCTAATGACCAAGTCAAATGCACACTACACTTAAGATTTTTGCTTCAAAAATGCACAATAGCTGAGTCGGAATGTCAGCAGCATTGTCAATGTAGAATTTTAACAAAATGTGTGATACAGTCACAAACGATGGACTATGAATGTTTCACTTTACATAAAGCTCTCAAACAATGGATTTGAGCAGGAAATTTACAACTGCCAGAATTGTTTTCTACCGTGTCATTGGCTAGTTTACTAACACACCTACACCAACACACACATACTTATGGAGGTAAAGTAACACATTGTACATACAGTGTAAATACATGGGTATATGGAGAGGCACATCTAGATAAACAGATACATGGATAGATAGAAGGACAAATGGATAAAGAGAAGAAGAAGAGTACGAGGATGATCAATGAAGTAACCAACCTTTTCCCCAGTGAGAGTGACCATGTCCAAGGTGCTGTACATAAATCTACCAACTAGTGTTTGAGGAGCCCCCTCCATGACTACTACATCCTTGGCCCTGTGGTTCGGGTTCACACTTTGCTGTGGAAGACAAAACACAACATTTCATCCACACTACGGCATACTAGCAAAGCAGATGTGAACTGAAGGGTTCCATGACATTTGCTCCTCCGACAACTGCTCCATTAAAATATGTGCACGCTTAGCCAAAGGTGAGTTCTACCCAGTCATAACCCTAGCCCTAATCCTAATCCTCACATCAAACTAAACCTAAAACCCTATCAAATCTATAACCCTAGCCCTAAAGTCCTTGGAAAAAATTAGACCGGAGCAATTGTCGCAGGAGAAAATGTTGTGTCACCGAACTGAAGTGACTCATACATGTACATCAGTCAAGGAATTTCCAACTACATTTCAGTTTCCACTGTTACTACAAATTAATCATTGCACCACAAGACTCAAGTCTTAGACTGTCACATAACTACATTGTAGTTTGCATCATTTGATATAGAGTGTGAAAAACTTCAGTTTGCGGAACAGAACAAAATTTACCTTTACATTCTATCAGTGTTTACCAATTTACTTTGGAGATTTAATTCCTGATGAAAAATAGATCGGTAACATCATTTTCGCATCTACATAATTCATCCTGCTCTCAATTTGACATTTGTTGCAAGGCCATTGTGTTACTGCCATGAACAGGCTTCACTTCTTACAGTGTTGTGGCTGCCTGGTATCAGCAAGTCATATATTCAAATCTCAGGCCGATTCTTTGTTTTTCACTAGGTTATATATAATATACAGATCAAAGAAACAAATCATACTTACTGAGAGCTACAGCAAATATGTCTGTCTTTGATGGTTTTACTTCAGGTTCTTATGATAATTTGATCATTTTGCTATGCTTTAATATGGAAATAAAGAATTTTATCACAAAATGAGCTAAATCCATTCTTGGTAAGTTTAGATATTTGTGATTAAAGCTGCTAAAAACAAATAAAATAATAAGAAAATTCAGGAGAGTCTTAATCATAACTTATACAATATTCCTTAATATGTTACAAGGGAGGTATCTATACTGGAAGGGTTTAATTTTCCTCTGATGATGGACTTACTTTGAAATGTTTAAAAATGGTGTTTAGACCATTTTGCAATAAAAGTTTTTCATTAATCAATAAGGTCATAAATAAAACAGAAAAATCTGATACCTGTCAAGAAAACTTTGTTTTGTTTTGTTTTTGGTTATGTGAATACCTTCATCTTGACTGATGTCCTCTTCCTCTGCCATTTCTCCCTGGGCTGGGCTGGTACAAAGTTTGCCATCACTGACCCATCTCCACCATGGCCACTGATGCTGTCACTATGGAACACCTGGAAGACAGGAAAATATAACAATAACTAGAGAAGCACTCTGAGAGCGCAGACCTCCGCCAAGCATGCAGCTCATTTCCACCACTGATCTTGTTCTTCCATAGAGATATCAGTGATTTCCACCCATATGTACTTATAGCATGCTGAAAGTGTTTATAGTGTGCTGAAAGACGCCGAATTTCCCAATATAGAAGCTTCTGTTACGTCATAAACCCTCAGCTGCACGGCGCGCCTCGCCCTAGCAGAAACTAGAGCACGCACTTTAGTGCGTGCATGCAAACCTCAAATACGCGCAGCCTGAACTCCCAAGTTCATTAACCCTACCTGCCAAAATATCAAAAATCCTTCATAAATTCCCCAAAAATTCTCAGATCACTACCAAAAGTTAATTGTTTGTTACTTGTGTCATTCTCAAGCTTTCCTGCAAGTTTCATTCCAATCCGTTCACTACTTTTTGAGTTATTTTGCACATGGACAAACTAACTAACGAACATATATTGTACACACAAACCAACGGTAACGAAAACATAACCTCCTCCCTTGGCGGAGGTAATAATAATAATAATAATAATAATAATAATAATAATAATAATAACAATAACAATAATAATAATAATAATAATAATAATAATAATAATAACAATAATAATAATAATAATAATAATAATAATAATAATAATAATAATATAATAATAATAATAACAACAACAATAATAATAATAATAATAATAACAACAACAACAATAATAATAATAATAATAATAATAATAATAATAATAATAATAATAAAAATGATAATAATAATAATAATAATAATAATAATAATAATAATAATAATGATCATAATAATAATATGATCATAATAATGATAATGTCTTATTTATCAGGGTAGCCTCTTCAGTATTGCCACTGCTCTACAAGAGGGCCCTGCCATTATAATTACCCTAGCGTTGCCAGGTACCTATTTATACACCTGGGTCGAAAGGGACATACAGGTTTGTAGTGGGTTAAAACATCTTGTCCAGGGATGTAAGCATCGGGCAGAAATCGAATTCGAGTCCTCCGATTCAGAGTCAGGAGTCTTATCCACTACATCACAGTGCCCCTAATACACATTATTCACTCAGCATTTAGAATCAGCAATTCCTTTATAACATGTAGAAACACATCAAGCTATGTTATCACCACATACAGTTCTCACTACATGTGAAAGTAGAATATGCTACAAAGAGAAGTAGAACTCTGCAGATCATATTTCTTTTCACACACTTGAATTTTATAGTCAGCGACAAGCAAACTTAGGGTGCTAATATACCACA
Source organism: Diadema antillarum (assembly GCF_040938485.1). NCBI lineage: Eukaryota > Metazoa > Echinodermata > Echinoidea > Diadematoida > Diadematidae > Diadema > Diadema antillarum. Next base: position 3,742,999 of record NW_027271001.1, on the reverse strand, counting down.
CACTCTGTACTACTTGTATTCCACAGTTTACTTTCAGTTCATTTTCTCTATGTGCAATTTGTTCTGCATCACACATAAACATGCAATTCTGCATTAGAAAATTGGAAGAGCTTGCCTCACTGTCGTCGTAGGGAAAAAAAAAAAAAAGAACGCACAAACCACAAATGCAAACACGCTCAGGGGAACGGACACTTAAGGAAAGCTGTCACACTATGGAACCATCACAAGAGAAATCTATTGACAGTATCTAGTTATTAAGTTTATACCCCTGCTTCAAAAACTCTACAGACATTGGTTTTTTCCATACACCACAATAGGCAAATTTACAGCTTAACATGTTAAATCTTAGACTGATGGTTTGTATACAATACTTGCAGATGGCTACTATAAAAGTGAAAACATAGTTCTGGTAAGGGTTTGAGAACTAGTTTCTGATCGCTACATATTTTATACATAGGCACATGTTCAGTTTGTATGCGCGCCAAAGAAGTTCTTTGATGTGTATGTTGTATCGGCCCATAACTGCGACCAGCCAGAACGTGAAGCACTCCCAGAATACAACACTGTACAATCCAGAGGGACAACTCGGCCTTGCTGTGATGGCGGGGCCGAGGTGTCCCTGAGTCTGAGTTTTAACCAGACCCCCCTCGCGTAAGTTCTCAGTTTTGATCAATATTTCACATTTTTGTCATTACCCAACAAATATCTTATTACACCATTATTCCACACATTTCTTAGGCATAAGTGTATATTTTGGAGCAAAATTGGACAATTCTGCAGGTGTCTTAGAACCATGTTTTGCTTTTCATTGTTCAATCATGACACAAACATTTTTCTACTGTCTTTCCAAGTGTGACCCCTCATTACCTGTCTGAGAATGAATGCAATCGTGTCGGTCGACTCCCAGTAACTGGCATGGAACAGATGTGGGAGGGCGCCCGTCGGGAATGCTTGTAGAGCCTCGGGACAGTAGAGGGCATAGTCCAACCTCTTGCTACCCCACCATTTTGATGTGATTGCATTGACAGCTAAAATAAATGCATAAATAAATTTCATAACTGCCATGTTTAGTTGAAGGGGTGGTACAATGTATTGGTGCTGGTATTTCCATGCATTGCAAAATTCACATCTCAGATTTTGTACAAACATACTGCCTTGCAAATAAATTGTGTATATTCAATGCATGTCTTTTTCCAGGAATTTTTGCTTCAATTTATTCACTACTTTAATATTGCATCAATCAAATGCTTCACTTGAATGTGAATAAAAACAGCAAATGAAATTTCAGTACAATTGTCAATTATTCGAAAACATATTCACATACATCATGATACAATGATAATTTCTAAAGAATAAAGTAAGCAAAGTGTTCAAGAATGAATGTATACAAATTTACACACACACACACACACACACACACACACACACACACACACACACAGATATGCATACAAGTCAACTTTCCACTGACTCTTACTTTACAAAGAATATAACAGCAAGTCATTGTTGATTCATATACTGCAGCTGCCCATACAAACTGTATCTAAATGTTTTAAACAGTTGATACTGATATGGCTTTTGGGTGGGAAAAACAGGATATGTGGGCTATCTCTCTAACTGTACTTCTTCCTGAAGTACCTGGATTTCTTTTCCTCCCCATACATTCACACTAGTAAACTGTTTCCATACTAAACGGCTTAGATAGGTGTCAAAAACTATCAATGCCTGACTGGCTCATTTTCTCATTGTAAATAATTCATGGCAAGACACATTTTTAAACTAGAAAAATGAAGGTTTGGACATTATATATCATCACATCAGGTTTGATACATTTCTTTTATGCAAACAAACTTAAAGGCATTATTTATCATTTGCAGATAAAACAAAAATCTAACATTAGTGCTTCAAAATAGTTCTAAAATATGAGTTAGGGGTAGAAACAAGCAATGTAAAAAACATTAATCGGTATAATCAATATTAAGTAATAGTGTATTGTTAAATATACAAAATGTGAACAAGATCTATGATACAATTATCTCTAGAATAAGTCATCTACAGTAACATATGGTTTACTGAGAAAAATAGTGAACTTTCCTTACATTTTTTTTTTTTTTTTTTGGGGGGGAGGGGGGAGAAAAGAATGACATATACACACATAATTAATAAGAGTTCCGTGTTGGGTCACTAAACTATCACCTCAACAAGCCATCCTGGGCAACTGCACTAAAAGAAGTATAAGAGGAGAGAAGTAAGTATCTAAAGTTGGCGGAATAATTACTGTGTAATGCTGGTCCAGAGAGGACACCCTCTGTCTCTCCCGCCTCGCTGGCCGAGCTCGCCACGCTGGCGTGCCTCCTAGCGAACCCATCGGCTCTTCCCTCAGAGAACAGCAGCATGTTAGCAGTGATGGCATCAACTATAGTGAGAGATGGGAGAGGAATGGGAAGAGATATGAATATAGATAGATTGATAGATAGATAGATTGATAGATAGATAGATTGATAGATAGATACATAATACATACATACATAGAGAGAGAGAGAGATGGATAGACAGACAGACAGATAGATAGATAGAAAGATGAGTAGATAGATAAATAGAAAGTGGTTAGATAGATGGATATATAGATAGATAAAAAGACAACACAAATAGATTGACAGAAAAGATACATGCATACATACATACATACATACAAAGAGCAAGAGATAGATAGAAAGATAGGTACATAGATAGACAGATAGATAGACAGATAGATAGATAGATAATTAGATAGATAGATAGAGAGACAGACAGACAGAAAACGGATAGTAAAACAAGAGAAATAGCAAGACAGAAAGATAGAATAAATTGACAGAAACTTGGATAGACAGATAATAGATATATAGATAGACAGGCAGACAGTTAGATTGAGAAAGAGAGAGAGAGAGAGAGAGAGTGAGACAGGATGAGAAAGACACATATATGTGTACCGTGAGAAAGAAAGGCAGTAAAATCATTTCTCTATTCATGAAAACCATGGTCTCAATGTAGAAACCAAAACTAACACTTTACAGAGATTACAGTACAAATGGTAACATTAAGAATTCAAATAGATCATTGACCATTAGCCTGATAGTTACGGCAAAATTATTGCACTTACGTAAAGAGCATAATAATGCGAATCAGAATAGGTAGAAAACTACATCAGCTATCGTCCTTAATGAGATTACATTATCTGAAGCCAGAGAAGTATACTTCACTCTGCCCCATCAACATTGAAACTACATGTACTCTTAGATTTTAGTCTTCCCAACAAAATTACAGATGAAGACTGTCATGGACATCTTATAATGAATTGTAGCCACAGACAGCATTTTCTAGATCAAGTTATACCCTGCTGCTAAGTAGCAACAGCAAAAATCCCAGTCTAGAGTCACACATATCGTAAATAGAACACTTGAAATATTCCCTTAAAATGACAAAAATGTTACTTTTTCAAGCTGGACTATCATCATTACCATAAATGTAAAACAGGATTTAACTTTTGAACATTTTTTTAATGTTCCTCATTATGGGAATGTGGTGTATCTGTAGTCTACTTTGATGAAAATCAGTAATTTATTTGTTGTTCACACAACAATATGCATATGTGAAATTTATAAGATGATATTAAATCAGTGCAGGCAATTCTCACAGCATACAATATAATTTACTTAGTGAAAAAAAAAAAACCCAACAACAACAATAACAACAAAAACAAAACTGGAAAGCGTAAAAGTGGGATGCACTTACTCAACCCGCTCCGTCGCCCATCACCAAGGGGGTACTTCTGGTACCTCTCCACCGAGAAGGGCGTGACCAGGGAGAACTTGCTGTGTAGGAGGGGCTCGAGGCGGGCCGCCGAGGGGTCTGTCCGGTGGAACAGGTTGTACAACTGGCTGCAGACTGGCTTTATGGGCTGGGCTAAAAGATTCAGGAAAACAAATTTAAAAAAAAAATTTAAGCAAACATCTAAAATCAACAAAACCAATATGATAGAGGACAAATATTATGACAATTAATTATGTTTCATATTTGGCATTATTATTACAAATTTGAAACGAACATTTTGCAATGGACTTGGTATTAAGACTTGGTTATGTCTGTCAAAGTGATCAAATGTGCATTTGAACATGGACTAACAGACCAATAACATATAGCATTTGATATCAGCTTGCACAGTGAAAAAAAAAATCTGATGGATTCAAAATAGTATAACTCCTGCTTAAAGGGACTGTACAGTACTGGTTGAGGTGGGGATTCATGTTTTGAACATTCCTATGTGACATAATGAGAAACCTCTTATGAAATATTAAAGAGCATGAAATTTTAAGAAGGATTCAATGTTTATTTGATGAAAATTGGTTTTCAAATGGCTGAGATATCCAAAAAGTTGATAATAATAAAAGGCGACAGGCCACAACTTTATTAGGATCTCTTTGTTTCACCTTGTTTTTGGATATCTCAGCCATTTCTAAACCGATTTTCATCAAATAAACTTTTGATACCTCTGAGAATTGCATGCTCTTTGACATCTCAGGGAGTGGTTTCTGAATATCTCGCAAAACGTTAAAAGCTAAATCCTCACCTCAACAAGAACTGTACACACCCTTTAAACTGGGCATATCATTAGACGAAAGGACATGCAACTTACTGTATACACCATATGTATATATATACAGCGAGTCTAAATTTTCACAAATCGGGACTACCGAACGATTTCATGAGTGGTTAAATTTCCGATCACAGACTACTGTACTGAACGAAGAAATGTATATGCCCACATCACATTCATATCAGGATCAGAGCCAATATTTTTGCATGTCTTTAAATTTGTGAAGAGCATTTGACTTGCAAAATTTGTAAAAATTAAAAACGACACAGTACTCCATGGGTAGAGGGCAATATAAAAAGGTACAACTGGTCAACCTAATTTCTGACACCACTGAAAGACAGTGGAAGATAATTCTTGTTCTCATTGTTAACATGAATAAGGGGGGGGGGCGGAGTTTCTCCATACTTTTCTTTTATTGAATTTGAGGCGTCATTGAATAATCAAGAAATTCCTCGAAAATTCAAACCTCCACAAGAGCCATTCACTATTTTTACAGTAATTTTAATGACATGAAGCACAAATTACACTCAATGATTTTGAAAGATGGAAAACTATGAATAACTACTGGAATGAATAAAGGGGGGGGGGGGGGGAAAGGAGAAGAGAAGAGTGATTACCAGGTCTAAAGTCTTGAAGAGACCTCCTGTAAGCCAGCACCATGCCCAGTGGTGAACCAAACATGAAGAAGTGAGTCACCTCAAACTCCACCTTGGGTACGATCATGTCAGAGGTCATACTGACCTGGGAGCAGAGGCTGATACGACGGCCATCAGGGCCGACGTCGACCCCACAGCCTTGGAACGAATCCCTCGTGGAGAAGGTGGGGTTGGAGAAGCGCTTGGCACGCTCGTACAGCACGCCGGTCGGAGAGCGCCCTCCGGCGGCCACAGCGGCATCGTGCATCGACTGCAGGTTGTTGGTGCTCATGCTGGTGTGCTTGCGGGGGGTGTCGTACTCGGACGAGCGCAGCATCTCCACGGCGGTGTTACTGGGGCATTTGTGAGGAGGCGGCGGGGACATCGACGCCGCCGACTGGGCACTGTTGGGGGTGGGGGAGCTGCTAGGGACCGGACTACCAGTGGGGGTGGATGGGGCTGGGGGAGAGATAGGGGCATCATAGAAGCTGCTGCAGTGGCTACTGGTCGGTGATAGATACTGGTGGCCATGCATCAGGGTACCCCTGGACAAGGCGTCATATCCCAGAATGGACCCCATACAATCTGCCACTACACACACCTGCAAAACAGAATATAGGAAGAAAATATTGATCATTTCACATACGAGGTATGTCAGAAAAGTTCCAGGACTGGTGTCATAAAGGATCTGATGGCTGCAGAGAGATAAGATCACAGTTACAATGTACATACTCCAAATAGATTGCTTTGAAGGTGAAACCTCTTAGTTTGAAGTTTGGGTTTGAAATAAATCTTTTATGACACCAGTCCTGGAACTTTTCTGACACACCTCGTAAGTTTATGACTGAGAGCTAATTTCATGAACAATAGTAATTAAAGGCTTTCAATTCCAAGGTAAGACAGTGCAGACTTTTAAATGACAGTGTGGAAATCTTCAATACCACAATGTAGTAGAAACTTCTCACAGTGATGAATACTGGATGAAGCAAAGTCATTTCTCTGTGCAACTAGAAGATGCCTTGATCGTTCAAATACTCCATGTGACCATGCATCACACAACCAACCAAAAGTGTTACCACCTGATTATCTGTGAGGACTCAAAACGGGTGAAATGGGTCAGCCTTGTCAAATCTTGGTTGTTGTTTTTTTTAATACATTCTGAAAAAGTTATTCTTCTGTACATTTTGAAAGTTTGGGATCATTAAACGAACAGGAAATTGTCTTTTTGCAGTTTTTCTAGCAAAATTTGTATTACCCGACTTAGGCTTCCTCATATTTACAAGTTCTGGAGCACAAGAAACTCTTCAAACTATCTTCACTTTCAACTCTAATAACTTTGGAAGGATGTTGCACTGAAAACAGCGGTCATGAACCTACACAATGTACTTAAGACTGTGGACAGTTTCAGTTTAGTTCGATAATTCTTCCATAGTGGTTGCTATGGAGTTTTGTATCATATTCTTTGTTCCATTCATTGCACAGAGCACCACTGAGTGAGACTAAGCACTTGAATACTGTAGTAGACCCTACACTTCAAAGCCTCTTTTAACAGTAAACACACTTTTCCAAAGTATGTACTTTCTTTCAAATCTTTAGATGGGTTGTAATAGGAAACTAAGTCTATTTGCATTGAATTACATGTCACTTCAAAGCGTAGAGTCAGCTCTTTTAGAACCTGCCTGTAACTAATAATCTGAGTTAAGGGACATTTTTTGGGTTTTTGATGCCAGGTCACATTTGATACAGAGTAAATTGATTAAAAAGAAAAAGAAGTAGTTTTATTAAAGGATAGTTTGAGGTAACTATTGGAGACACTGTAACCAATGCCATCTACTGACAAACTTAGGTCGAATTGGAAGGACTTGTTGAAAGAAAGGAGATCCTCCCACAGGGCAGCCTGCTACATGCTACTGTGGTACCTGTCACAGGCACATGCTGATACTAAACAATGTTATCAAATAAGTTTTTGTTTTGCATCTGACATTCAAAAATTGGGAAGAACTTTGCCAAATAAGCTGAAAATATCCTCCAAAACACATATAATCTATTAAGAAGAGCTTTATTCAAAGCTTTTACAGGGAATTTGTAAAGCCCGTAGAGCTGCTGCCAGTAGATATGAAGATTTATTACCTAAGTTTCCGATTCACAAATTGGCAACACTTTCAAAGACGTTGCCAAGGACACGAAGCATCTTACTTGTCCCTGGAATCTGTGCCCTTCTTCCGTCTTGATGAACTCCTGGTACGCAGCGTTCATCCTCGACACAGTCGTCGTCACGGCCTCCACGTAGTCTGGGGTAGACGTCGCCATGATGGACAGTGCTCCGATGGGCACAAAGTCACCCGTATTGGTCTGGAGTTTGTTGTCGAAGGCTGATGAGCTACTGTCCCCACCACACGGCCCTAGGCTAGAGGGGTTGAAATAGTCAATTCTCAAATGTTATCTTGCTCTGAGTAAATGCATCACAGCAGCATGAGAAGTACCCCCCATTCACACTAGACCTCGCATCTCAAGGACAGTCATCAGAGATCTTGGCCCTGTTTCATAAAGCTGTTCGTAAAGTTATGAACAACTTACGAGCGACTGGTCATCAGTTCTGAAGTGCTATACTTATCAGAATTTCAATAATTCAGCACAAGAACTGATCACCAGTCGTTCTTAAGTCTAAGTTACAAACACCTTTATGAAACAGGGCCCTTATCTTATTCATGACTGACCATCCGAACTGCTATCTCAACCGTCCCCGAGCTGTGGGAGGCTATTGGGGCTTGGGGTGAGCCCTGCTACTTGAAACCACACTTCGTGCATGTGCACATTTGATGACCACAGCTAGGGGCAATCATTTATGGCCCAAGGTCACTCTTCCCTCGCGTATTTTGTCCCCAGCCTTGACTTGCCTCACAGGGATGGTGGGAAGACAAGTCCTATGTATACACTCTGGTTTTGGAGGGGAAAGCCGGCACTACAGGACTTTCCTCGCGAGGTGGGGACTAGTGTGAATGCAGGGATATTGAAACAAATTTTTTCTTGACTTTCCAACGATGCAGGAGAGTAGGGTAAGTTAATTTCACTCATAATCATAATAAGACATAAAAGAGAGACTATGTCACGCCCTTCAGTTTGCCTGGACATCATACAACTGAACGCTCTATTTGATCACAATTCTTGCTCACATCAAGACATTGTGGTTTGACTGACCTCACTCTCTCTCAAATACATCAACTGTTTTCAACTGAAACATATCAAATCACGAGTCAGTTTTCCAGAGGACAAACCTTTTAATCCTTCTGAAATGGTTTCTAGACAAGTCACCAATTCTATAAAATATGTGTATTCTTTTCATAAATGGAAACATCAAACCTGCCTGAAGTAGTCTTACATGTACTTTAAGACTAATAAATCGCAATGAGTACATACTGCTTTTCTGTCATTTCCTCCTCTGATCCCTCAAACATCCCATTTCACACTGACTGTATCACCCATTTCACACTGTCTGTATTATCCAGTTCATACTGTCAGTCTCAGCACATTTGGGACTGAATGGGTGGAGAAAGGAGCCAAGCAGCACACAGCGGGGAGACAAACCTGGTGATTAGGCTGACCGCCTCGTGGCAGGTGGACGGACAGGTGACCAGCTTAACCGCAATCCTGCCCTGCGCCATGGGAAAGTGCGCCCTCACCACTGCGTCGAAGGCCATCCTGAAGGTGTTGATGTCACTGCTCTTTGCGCCGGACTCCTGCATGCCGTCGAGCACGTTGCCACCGTGTAGCACCAGGAAGAGTACAGTGATGTCTGAGGGCATGCTGCCCCCATCACCCATGTGCAGGTGGGAGGCCCCACCCTCCTCAGATGCAAAGTGAACACCGCCCCCTGTGTTGCAAATTGAAATGAAACATAAAGAATACCAGGTCACTATCGATGAACCCTTTTGTATCTTGTTGGCCCTCACTCCGAGGTACAAAAGCTAGCTATCAAATATATGGAAAATCTATCCAGAGTATGAGCTTAGTGCTAGGTGAGCATATCTGTCAATGATTGCAAAAGAGGAATCAATTTTCAGATGCTTGACTATGATAGCCAATAATCAGTCCAGGTGTATTTTAATTCAATTTGATCTTTCTCTCCTGAATTTTAAGTGTTTGGAGTCTTGGCAGGATGTGACAAAAAGTCACAAAAACGCCTACCATCTACCATCTTGTCTTGGCTAACTCAATACTACAAGACACCATGGAAGAAGATGATGGGCGTGTCTTACCTTCCATGGCAACAGGACTGAGGACATCCTCTGAGCTCCAGTGGGACAGCATCGGGCCATCCTCCTCCTGGTCCTCTTGCCAGTCTGTATCGGTATCAAGCAGAGACGAGGGCAGCACGTCATCTATTGAATCCCTGTCAGCACAACGTGGCCTAACCTAGCTTCAAGGCTTTTGGTTTAATTTTCCCCCTCTCAATATCTCTCAATAAAATGCAGTTCATTTGGCTGATAGCAATGTAGCATCACATATAGATGACTACTACTTTATCGTACAAGGTGCCACAAGAATTTTGATAGTAGTGAAGCTGAAGTTTGTTAGCTCCACTGAATTTATGCAGCACTGCATTTTTTCTACTTTTTCAAGTAAGGGTAGGTCACCTCAAAACTATAGCATGCAGCACTATAGACCAACCTGTGAAAATAGAGTGGCACTCATACACTGTTGAGACTTCTTAGAAGCTATTGTGTGTGCTGTGTCATGGAGAACATGGGATTGAAGGCTATGCTACTCTAACACAGGCCATCTACTTTATTGATGCTTGAGAGAGTGGGCGAAGCATGAAATGAGGCTAGTACTGGTATATGAATTTTAATACTGCATGGAACTAAAATTCTTCAATTTCCGGCCAAACCAACCAACAAACAAACAATGGAGTCTGTAGTTGTATTTTCCACTGAAGCATTTGTTGAGTCCCATACTTATTAAAGAATGTAAAACCAATTAAGAAAACACAGTGTAATCTTGCGCTTGTAGCTCAGGTGCCACCATCCATCCAACATAAAATCCATCCCATCCCGTTCTATGCTCGTTAATGCTATGTGGTCTGTAAATTCTTAATTTAGTACATCGACTGCTCTAGATTGGCAAAAGGACACAAGTTTAAACAAAAGTGACACTTCTTATACAAATGCTATGGACATACTCAAGAATACAGAACCTGCATGAAATATGCCGTTCCTGTACACCAATTTTTTAATAAATAATAATTTTTTAATAATAATTGTTTTGGATATAAACTCCAAATTTTATTGTCCAAGAAAGGAAATTCTTTTTGCCCAATTGATCGTGGGCCCGGCAGCCACTGAGCAGCGCCAGATCGACGTTGCTCTAACCTTTTCAACTGTTGAACGGCAAACAAGGTAGCAGCAACTCCCATCTTTTAACGTCTTTTGGTATGACGCGGCCGGGGTTTGAACCCACGACCTCCCGATTGTGAGGGCAGCCGCTCTACTCACTGAGCCAACACATCAACACATCATTTAAAGTATATCAATAAAAGCTATTTGATATCTCTTATTTGGATGATTTGTTACTTGCTTCCTTTTGCCACATGAGAGCAATATTGATGTCAGCCAAGAGTAAGAAAAGATTATTCTGCTGGTCATGTGACTTTTCATTGGTAAACAACACTGCAAATTTATACTGCCTTCATGTCTTTAACTAATGAAATGCAAACTGCAAGCCATAAAACAGCTGGGGGTTAGTTGTCAGTGGTTGAGAGAGTACCTAGAAATGTTAATTTGTTTATTAAAGCAGTAAGACATGCAATTTTTTTTGTTTAGATACCATGCCATTTCCTCTGTAAAATCCAGACAAAATTCTTTGGGCATTTGGTTTGTGCAAGCTAATCAATATAAATATTCATGAGCAAGTTCATTTGACCTCTGGTTTTTATTTTAAACAAAACTTAGCATATACAATTCACACAAACACACACACACACACACACACACACACACACACATACACACACAAACAGGTACAGACATCCACATCAACCTCCGATATGCCAGCCTGCTAAGCTCTGCCACCATTATTGTCAGCACTGCTGATTGAGGAGATGGTTTTTGAACAATTGAAATAATGATAATTCATAAGCGGCATTTGTGAAATACTTCAATTCAAATACATTTCAAGGCACGGGCACTGTGTCTCTGTTCTGGGCAAAGCAAATAATGCTGATCATGTGTGCCGCAGAGACTTTCAAAAAATGATCTTGGGTTAACTCTTTTTCATTTCTATACAAAGGTTACTATGAAACCTTACCAATTCCCTTTAGCAAAAGGAAGAAGAACCTTTGGAAGATTGCAGATTAGAGTATTGGATTTTGATGTGACTACACAAAGTTAATGCATGACCAGAAATTACAAATCTTGAGATATTAAAAGCAATGCATTCATACGAATCGTACTATCATCAGATGAGGAGTAGAGCAACTCTTTGTGGTTACTGTCACCCTGCACAAGCATTTCAAAAAGTTTGAAGAACTTTGATTAACTTGCCATGAAATTTCTCATACCCCTGAATACCAACCTGTACTAAGTGTTGCCACAACCTAATGGGATAAATTCTTGATCAATATCTTGATCAATATCTTGATCAATATCATAGCTTTCATGCAAAGTAAAGTGTTAACAAGTCTGCAGATGTCTTCAAACTGAAAAGGAGACTAAATCTCACTCTCCATACTATTGTCTGATTGAGATTGCTACAAAAAGCTGGTTTCCCATGGCAACAAAGATGAGGGCTCTGACTGCAATGTAAATGAAGACAATCAGCAAAATTAGACATGACAACTACCGGCAAATATCTATACTAGAGTCTAATGGAACAGCCAAAATTATACTAATCACCATGAGAGCCTGATAAAGTTGTGGAGTATATATTTTTTTATCTTAATAACTTTAGAAATTCTAGACTCTATGCTCTTCAGCCATATATAATTTAACCCTCTTTTAAAAAAAAAGCAAACTTTACAAAAGTGTTAAAAAACAACAACAACAATATGATTGCCAGCCTCCCATTAGTTTAGGAACTGAAGGTTAGATGCTTTTAGGCATATTGGGATTAGGCATTGAAATTCATTAGAAGGACAATTCAGCTTACGGCAGCTAAATGCTTCACGAGAAATGCTTCAGGAGAAAAGCAGAGCATCTGACATCAAATTATCCAAGGGCTTTGAAGTTCATATGGGAAATACAATCAATTGTACACCTGTTTTTCAAATTTTGATCTTTCATCTCCAGCTTCACACTTTTCATTAAGATTGCTTTGTTTGACAATTTGGGAGGATTTAAGGTTGTTGACTTCATCAGACTCATATGGTGAGAGGGTCACAGACGTATGACAAGAATTGTTTGGTTGTTTTGATTTCAACCGTCTCTGACAGTGTTGGAAGAAGAAAAACTACAGACAATTACAGGCTAGAACAAGCCTATGGACTGAGCAGCTTGATCTGTGCTGTTCATCTAATTGAAGTAGAGTGTGCTGAGAGGTAAGGGTCTTACAGTTAAAGGCATTTGAAATTGGCACCAGTAATATGCTGGAAGAGAGGGCAAATTGCTCATATTGACCGATGACATTCTGTAGTCACTGGGATCTGATCTCAGACTTTAAACACAAACCTTTTTGAGTGGGACAATTCATTTTGAAATGACTTTTGAATCATTCTCATAAAGGACAAATCTGATGCTCAAGCATAAAGAGAATTTTCATATACCACACAACACTCAATTCTACTGATAATATATCAAAGTATGTTACTGATATAATCATGAACTTTTTAGTTGTATGCCTGCGAGATAGAATCATGCGGGTTAGTTGCATTTGAAGAACTGCAATTTATTTCCACCATACAGCATGTTAGCAGTTAAAAAGTACATTAAAGTCTGATATGATGGAACAACAGTTCACGGAAACAAATCAAATTGATCGCTATGTTTACCTTCATCAGCCATATCAATATGCCTACCACATTGTACTACTCCTTCTCATACCTCTTAACTTGACAGTGTAAAGTCATATTTTGGTTTCATTCATTATGGAAGACAATCATTAGAAAACACAGATACAAGCTGCAATATTTTTTCTCAAATTTCTTGCAAGGGAAAGAGAACAAACATTGTTATGTTATGTGAAAAAGTGAAGTACCATTTAAGTGCCATTAAAGTTCCCACTTCCAGTTATCACCTTTGTACAACACTGCGTTCATCCTATCTACTCTCTGGGATTATCAAAGTCTTTAACCACATCACTAACTCCTACAATTTCACATACAAATATGTAATGTCATTTATCTCTGATTCATAGTAGACATTCTATCCTGGCCACGCATTGTAAGCAAAAATTTGAAAAGGTTGATAAAGGTCACAAAATTTGTAAATATTTGTTTCAACCTTGTGAAAACAGGTTGAATGGTCTTTACAGAAGAATTAATCGAAGTGATGTTTTTCCCTTAATAATGTATTGCAAAATTACACTTTTATGCATTGAATCCGTCGGTGCAAAGATTCAAAGCTGTTATAAGCATCCTCATGAAAAAAAAAAAGAAATTTCTTTGTTAAGTTTGAAGAATCAGTATTCTCTGGTCATCAAAAAACTCCACACTTCACACAAAAGTGGTCATTGTAATTGTGAATCAAGCCACAATTCATGGTGGCCCTGTCACAGAGAGAGAGAGAGAGAGAGAGAGAGCAAAAGATCAATTGAGTGTGGCACATCAAGTACATGTATTAAAATACTATTGTGGATTGAAAGTGGCAAAGATGGCACCATCACAGTGAGCTAAAGATGTGCTATGGTATCCTTTAATCTCCCAAAAAACAAAATATGCAATCGCATGACACTCAGTGGTATCACCAACTCCAACGTCAACCAGTACTCATTTAGTGACCAGCAGCTGAGAAGTTAGGGATGTTAAAAGAAGATTACTACCGATGGAAACAAACAAAACCCATAAAGAAAAGATGAAACGCGAGAAAGCAATGCTGATATGAGTATTTGAATTCAAATATGTGTGAATATAATATACATATATGGTGGTTAAGATGCACTTTCCTTCAACATTATCAGAACTGGAATCGGATTCATCAAGTTTGAAGTGTACGGACACTGGAGACTCTAGATAGAGAAAAACATGTGGATAAAATCAGCAAAAGACAACACAAAAATACAACTATTGATACAAAATGCTTGATATCAAATTCCTAAAACTTTTCAGGGGGTTCCCTTCTAGTTGTTTTGGGGTTTGGGGCTACATGCTGAACTCCACTTCCCTAAGCAGTGATTCACACTGCCCAAAACTTTCTTTCTGTAATGAAAATGTAGGATTTTAGTACAACCCTTAAATTCATATCTATATCTAAGGATCTTATTTATGCAAATTTCTGCAGTGGTTTCCTAAATCCATGAATGTGTTTATATAGAAAATGCACTGTGTGATATTGGCTTTTGTCTTCCTTGGTAGCAGACAGACAAACAAATACATACTTTTATGCTTGTATTGTTAACTTAATGACTCTGGGCTGCTACATGTATTTTCAGTCAATAAACCATACCAATTACATTTGAATCTAAATTCAATTCAACACTCCTCCATTCTGTATGAAGTCAATATTACATACCTACAGAAAATCTTACAAAAAACCTAATGGCATATCTATATAATACAAACACTCATATTTATATGTGTACCCAAATCACAAGATATATCCCCCCTTTTTTTCTAACAGCTTGAGGGGTTCAATATTTTATGTCAGCCATTGTAATGAAATGACACAGTTTCAAAAACCGGATATTGTCAGAACAACGCAGACAGAACTAATGACTTTGGTTTCATTTTCTATCAACCAACTGTCTTCCTCCAGAGCCCGGTGGTATTGCTGATCACAGGCAATTAAACCCGTCAAGCAGCTGCCACTTTCGCACCGGGCGCACACCGTGCCGGCGTCACGTAATCTACCCTGCCATGCACACACCACAGAAACCGACCCACTTGACGCGCATAGATGCAAGAGTGTTCATATTTCCATCATTCGAGGATCAAAAAAAAAAAAAATCCATAACTGATGTTTCACGGTTGTGCAGAATGCTAAACAAGAGCCAATCATCTGTGAAGTGTTCTAGAAACTTTTAAAGCAGGAGAAGGTTCTGCATTCTGTGAAGCATAACCTACATTTAGAAGCCTTTAGGGCCATCCTGGGCACTAACAGATATTTTCCTCTGCTTACAAAATGAAAGTGATCAGATGCTTTTCAATTTACGTGAATATTATATGCCAGTTTGGAGATAGTGTATGTGCACATTGGTACAATTGACCTAGAGTTCTTTTTTTCTCAGTTGGTTAGGCACTTTATTTGTTTTAAATAAACATGACAATGAGTAAGTGTGCCTGACATAAGAATTTTTGAAATTCATCAATCATATTCAAACAAAGAATGATTTTGCGTAGACCAGGTAACCAGAATGGTCCGTCAATGAACATTTAATGGGCAAGCTCCATTTTGTTGCTTTGTATTGACTGCATCAATTTCAACAAACTTCTTCTATTTCTTTATATCAAAATTGTCAAACTGTGATTTTAAACTATATTGTAAAGGAAATCTCCATTTCCAAGCCCTAGGCTTTTGCGTGATTTCCTCTTTTGACTCACACATCTCTGTAAATATTTTGAATGTGATTTGATGAAATGAATAAATTGAATTGAAATTGAAATTGAAATACCAGGCTTGCTGTCAGATGGATGCGCTGACAGGCACTACCCCTCAATATTACATATCAGTGAATTTAGAATCCTATTACTTTAAACAATGGATCAAGACATAAAAAATGATAAGCACCTGAAAACACAATCCTAAATCATAAATACATGTTCTAGCTCAAGGCACATACACTCATTATTTTAGACATTTGAAAACATAATCTTACTACACAAACACTGGCTTGAGAGATACATGTACCGGTACACCAATCACACACACAAATCAACACAATCCTCTATTCATAAAATCCAGAGCAGTGACAATCTACACTCCACATTCCATGACAGTCCTACCCTTTATCTGTCACTTGGTCCCCCTGCACCCTGCCCCCCCCCCTCCCCACCCCCGCCCCCTTCCAGAATACTGACACTACAGGCCTACTTTATTGCACACTGCATTACGGCGCTCACAGGGCCAGCCACTATAATGAAATCAGCTGCACTGCAAAGCAAAAATTACTCATAAAGTCAAAGTAATAAAATTATTCCCCATCATGCCAGGCCTCATTACCTTCAGGAGGCAGCACCTATCTCCTCCCCCCCCCCCCCATCCCTCTCACCTTCCCCCCCCCCCCCCATCCCCTCCTCCCCCATCTTTACCCACTCTCTTCCCTTGAGCGTAACATACCATATGTCTAAAAGAAAAAATACAATGGGATCCTCCACAATGATAACTTAAAAATTAGTGAATCAATCAAGATGCAATTTCAGGATATAATGACACTATAACTTATTACCCACATCTTGCAGAAAACCCCATCTGATTTGCTTCAGTGGTCAAAGAGAAATGAGGATTTTTGTTATAAGCATGTCAGGAATCCCTTCCCTCCAAGTTCTGTCCAATGTGTTGACACATTAATAACATGCAGTTCCAAGTGCATCTAAGCGCTAAACTTGGAAGAATCAGATCCATGGCTTGCTTTACAAGAATCCACATTTCTCTGTGACCACTTTCCCAAACTGAATGGGGTTTTCTGCAAACTATAGCTAAGATGTTATATTTCAAGACTCTGAAATAGCATTCAGACAGTTTAATCATAATGGAAGTTATCAATGCGAAAATCCAATTGTAATTTTGGTTGGGACATTCTGTACAGAGATGCCAAGTTTCTCTACTGGCTGGGAGTAAGAAACTGTGATTTTGTGAAGCAACTGAAGGAGACGAGGGTATTGTGCATTCCCAATCAACTCTTTATGTGCCACGTGTCCGACTCAGTTGATAGCATGCCAAGTTCACATATTTTACTCAAACGCAAAAACCCGCTAAAACTGATCGATAAATCGCCAAATGCCACAGTGCGATGAATGGTTCACTCGCAATCCCGTTCTTGTCATATGTACGTCTTGCAATGTGTGGCAATTGAATGTTCAGGGGTGTTTTCAATTCTCCCTATCGCATATAGCTCTCCGAATCTGAACGCATATGGCGCTCTAATTTTTTTTAGCTTTAATTATTGGGATATAAACTTCCGGTTATGAACGCGCGATGTGTAACTGTACGCTTCTATGCACATTGAATGCTGAAGTACTAGTATTCACAGTTCATATTTAATTCTGTCTTAAAATCTGTCGAATAATAGAGTTATTTTCTAATCTGTAACATTACATTTCATGAATGGGATTCTTCTGCAAAGCGGCCCATGAATGCTGGGCCGATGATGCAAAACAACGAAATTATGGAAAATATCTATAGATGAAGGACGTGACGTGGGTAAACCGCAAAACCGGGGGTGTACATTCCAAGAGCGATCGATCAGATATCGGTATCGCAAGGTGATATCGCTTGATATCGGCTATACAGTAGATATGTGATGAGGAGAATTAAATTCTGATCATACATATTTTCCATGCTTGTATGAATACTGTAAAACCAACAATTTTCACATGCTTGAAACTTTCACCAATTTCGTGAGGAGCCAAGATTCACAATTTAAGTTCAATGCATGAAAGAGTGTTTTTTTTTCTATACAATGCATTGAATGCTAGTGGCAATTTGTGACAAACTCTCATGCTGCAATTATTTCTGGTCTTACAGCAGCTTTTATAAAACACGCATACACACTAACATAATTTGGCACAAAATGCAGTTTCACATTTTCAAGTACTAAAGAAAATCTAAAGATAACAAATATATGTTAACAAAATGGAAGATGGGCTGAATTTCTTGACATTAGGCAAGCTAACAAGATAAATGCCGCGATCTTACTGATTTTATGGATTTTATAAATCTAACCTGTTCAAATCTAATATTTCTTCCATAGATGACTTGCTGTGAGAAGCAGAGTTGCCAATTTGATAAGAACAGAAATCAATATACATCCCCTAGTAAAACTCCCCCTAGAACTGATGGGTCAAAGCTACAGTTGTACAGTGTTACTCCCACCAACCAATGCAGAGCACCCATCACAGATTAACCTCGAGTCCAAAACCATGAGTATGATAATTATCATTACCATTGGGGAATATTTTACAACATGGATGGATGGGTTTATGGAGAGTAGAGTAATGTTGATAATATATGATGCAATAAATGTAATAGATACGGATAATGTCAATGAATGCATGGAATGAATTCAAATTGAATATCACCAATAGGTATATTGTAAAACCAGAAATTTTCTCTGCATGAAAATTTTGCAAATTTCACAAGCAGTGAAGGTTCGCCAAATCAAAACTGCTGCAAAAGTTCTTGTCTACGCTGTGCAATATACCAGTGGCAATTCCCCAAAATTTCATGCTGTATATATTTCTGGTTTTACAATATACAAGTAACTATTGTATGTTCTATGTCCACTTATTTTACATGCAAGCATGTACTTAAAACCACATCCCCAAGGTTGACTGAAATGTACATAGACCTTTGGCCTTTGACCTTTGACCTTTGTGGAATAGTCCCAGGACATAATTCATTGGTGAAATGTTTTGTCACCTGTACACTCAAATATTCCTCATAATGCCCATTGGCACAGACTATCCACAACGGCAAGGAATCACTGTCTTTATACCCCTACAGAATAAAGATTAAGATTATTTCTCTCATATCATTTAATTTAAATGTAAAATTTTAAAGGCATTAAAATCGGTTTGAAATGAAACACAACACATATATGGCAAGAAGCAACCACATCCAGTTCAATCCTTTAAGATGCATTTATCACTCATTAATGTGACTGCATTATCCTTTCCAGCACTTTTTAAAAAACATTTTGTTAACATGACATTTCAATTTTAAGAAGCTGTATTTTTTTTCCCAAGGTCACTTTTTATTACAATAACTAAATTTTCTTAAAATCTGTTTCTTAAGCTTTGTACCTAAAACACAGGACTGATACTGTGAATGGTACATCCACATATATTTTGAAACCTGCTTTGACCTGTAATAAAGTGAATCAGTTTACACATTTCGTATCTCCAGCACGCTCTCTACTCAAATGTTGCCATGGCAACCCAAAAGATTGCCTGAAGCTTTCCCATGTCTTGCCTGACTTAGCAACACAAGAAAATAATGATAACTGCTACCATTTCAGTAGCAAGGTTTTTTGTTTTTGTTTTTTTTCTAATCAGGTTTCTAGAGTTTTCCGCTAGTCCATGGCTTCACAGCTCACCTTTTGCATCAAAGAATTCTTCGTCTGAGCTGTCGGAGTCCTGCTGTATGCTGTCCATGTGCCAGTGGGCTAGCATGTGAGTATTGGACTCCCTTGAACCTATGGTGGTATCAGAAAGCAGAAAACACTTGAGATCAGGGTATAAAGGTGGCACGCTTAAAAAGTTGGTAAGATATACTCCTATAATCTTTATACTTCGGTTATTTTTCACATAATCATTGTCTTTACTTTTGCATCTATTACATATATCTGTCACTGCCCAGAATAAACATACAGCTGTACGGTTTACACAGTTACACACAGTAATCATGCTACAGGCAGAATGAATTATCACTACACACCACACAAAAATCATCCAACAGATCGCATACTACTTTTGGACAATATGAAAAACACGAGTGTATGTGTTTGATAAACTGAACACAATTCTCCATAGTTTGTCAGGAATCTCACTTCCAGAAGAAGTCTTTAACTCTTTCTGTGTCAACAAGCCAAATGTGCAAAAATATCACACACAATTCTATAGGCAGGAAAATAATGGGGCAAGCAGAGTGTTAATGATGTTGCATCTCAACTCATTCACACTTACAGCTGTTTACCACTATGTTCAATAAATACCAAGCCAATACACCAGTTTAACAAAGAATACCTGATTATTATTTTTAAAAGACAAAGTACATAATTATGATTTTAAAAGACAGAGGACTACAAGTTTTCAATGACTCTGACCCTATTGAATTTCAACATTGAAAACAGATAAATTGAACTTTGGGATATCTAATCTAAAACAAAGAATGCACCATGTATATCAACATTCCATTGAAATTTCAAGTTTTTCTAGTTTATATTCACATATTACGGCATCGTATGATAATAGACTTTTACGAGGGCATTATTTGTGAATATTTCACATTTCAATCAGGCAAATATTTGCGTAATTCCCTCCCTGTAGAAATATATATATAACAAGAACATATGTTAAGATGGACAGATTATGTCTTAATCTTACTGCTAGCGTGCCAACGCACACACCCTAGTGTTTGGCCAAGAGATTTACAAGCTTTTAGTAACTATGGTACGTGTGCAACATTGTTGTATGACTCAAGCTCCTGTGCAAATATTTAGTGGCTTGCTCCATAGACTACTGGAGATGTTGCTTTTAGATGTCTTTGTCTAATCTTTCTTGTATAATGGCGATTGCCTCAAAATATAGATGGTTTTATCAACATCAACCCTGTACTATTCTTCGTATTTTATTGTTTGCAAAAAGTGCTGTAAATGGGCAACATTTCTATCATACAAAACCATGAGAATGAAAAATAGTAAAATAGTGTTTATTTTTCTAAAAATTCTTGTAACTCTTCCCTGTATAGTATCTACAAGCTCAAAATAGAGTTGCTTTTAATATATGCACACACATACACACATACACACATACACACAAACACATCTTTACACAGCACAACATTAGATATGATACACGTTGGACAACGCCCATCTATCTTTGCAGTATATTCACAGAAGGTTTTAATTTGGCAATGATAGTCTATGTATGTCTGTGTCTGTGTCTGTGTGTGTGTGTATCTGTGTGTGTGTCTGTGTGTGTCTGTGTGTGTGTGTGTGCATGTGTGTGTGGGGGGGGGGTAAGAGACAATCAGGGACACTGTCAGTGCTAGTGGGAGACAAAATAGAGAGAGAGAGAGAAAAGGGAAAGGTAAAAGAAATCCATCAGGTGAATGTCACGTTGCCATGACAATTACAAAGCCAGTGACGTCAAGCACAATTATCCCTGGGCGACAAGAGAGATAGAGAAAGAGAGATAGAGGGAGAGATGGAGAGAGAGGGAGAGATGGAAGAAAATGGCAAAGCAGGACAGAGTGGGGACACACAGTACATAATTTACACACAGACACACACATACAACACACTGGCAGAGCTATAATATACCGTTACAAGAGAATGCGCTACGAGAAGCACAGTTCGCGCTATGGCTGGTCATCCAGGTTGAGCGAGAAAAGGATATTACGGTTCGAGTCTTTCCTGTTTTTTCACACAAGAACTCACAATCAGGGCGAAAAATGGGGCATGTGGAAATCAGCTTGCTTTTTCATGCCAGCTGAACAGTGGTTGCGAGTTCCACTCATCCAGAATGAGCAACATCTAGAAAAAAATATTCCTGCAGACTCTTCTGGTCTTTCACTGTACAGAGAGAATACGGACTGATGCAGACTACTTTTCCATACTCAAAGAAAGCATTCCATTTATTGTTTTTTTTATCTGGGACATAAACATCACAATTTGTTTTTCTTTTTGCTTTTTTTTTTCTTGTTCTCTTGACAGAAGGGATAATTCATAAACTACCTTGGCATTAGTTTGTTTTGACAGGAGGCATAGACCGGACGGATTGTATCAAGTTATAAGCAAACATGTTTATGGAAATGTAAGAGAGCAGTACCTGAGAATGGAAGAGATATGAAGAGTCTGCGCTACACATAGAAAATAGACACGAATAAAGCAAGCCCACATACACAATGCATCCACAAACAAGCAAACAACAAACAAACATGTTGTCAAAGGCCTTCAAACATGAACCAGCTCCGTGAGTAGGGCTTTCTGATAGATTCTTTTCCAATTATGAAAAAGCCAGACATGATCAAATAGCAAGCATTACACTAGAAGACAAAAATATACCCTGCCCACTCATAGCCACCTTTACTGCATTAATACAGTACCCTATACCTCTGTCATCACACCCTTGAAATAATTTTTCAAATGCAAAGCTCACACTAAAACACATGCACAGATTATGTACATGAACACAGTCCATGGGATTATACTGAAATTTGAATGTACGACACAAAACACCTGTTTTTTCATTGAGAAGAAGACGAAGGGTTAACACTGACCCCTAGTTGTGCTAATCTAGCAAATTGTTGGACCCACAAAGCAACAGTTTTGAACTCCTTTTTACATTGGCAACACTTTCAGGCTTTTTTGATAATACAAAAAACAATTTTACAACTTGTACACTGAAGTATCATTTAAGTATGAGACTTACGTCTGCTAGATTACATGATAAAGGTCATGTTACAATGGAGTTATATAAGCTTCAAGAATAAATGGCTTTCTACCTTCAGCATGAAAAACAACGTAGACAAACATATGTTGCTGCTTTTCCATTAATTCATGCTTGTAGAATTCTTTTTTTTTGGGGGGGGGGGCTAAAGGTGAGTGACATTATCAAAGGAAGTTAAGGTGTACATCTTTTAGCCTTTTTTATTGTTGTTCCTCATATTACTATTATTGATCAGCATTTGTGTTCAAATGGAAAAGAGACCCCTCTTCTGTGATTGATGGATTACCTTCTCACTGTGACAGTTTTTTAACAAAATACCTGCCCTAACCCCCCCCCCCCCCCCACTAATCTTTGTCTTCAAGTTTTATTTATTGGGGCTTAAAATGTAAATTTTAAGGAGTATACAAAGAAGAAAGACTTCAAATAGACTAGTTGATCACCTGGTTCTGTTAATCGAACGATCGCGCTATTAATAATTATTTTCCAAATACGTCTTGAACGACAGTGATATGCAATACGCGCACACAATCACCAATCGACATGAAATCTTGATACAATTTGTAAAAACTTATGCATATAGTTAGAACGTGCACCCTTCAGTACTGGGGCTTACGGAGCAGAACTTAAACATATGGAGCACAAGTGCCAACAGAGATATGACCTTACTTATCGAAATATGTATACTTTCAGGGGCTATCACAGGTGAATTATGACTGTCTTTTTGTGTGTTTTAGTTGTCCACAAATTTGATTTCCAGGGTATTTTACACTTTCAGTCTATCCCTCTCTTTCTCTAGCCCTTCAGCTTTCTATCTATCTCTCCATATTACTCTCCTGCAAGAATATATCATATTTGTCAAATTCAGGAAAAACATGCCTTTTTATGTAGTATGCAACACTCTGTGGTTATCTTATTTTTTTCCATTTCTTTAGTGTTTTTGAAAAATAAATTGCACGTAGATATTTATAGCAAAGTCTCCTCAGGCTTCAGAAAATAGTCCCCATTCCAAGGTGGCCATTAAAGATGAAAAATAAAATAATACAGACAAAATATGGGAGACTGAAGCCACATAAAAGGCTGAAAGTAAGGCCAGCAAGTCTACGTCAACAGGAACTACATAATGCAGGACTTTGAAAGTTGAGTTTTGCATAAGTCAAGGTTGCATAAGTTGGACTCAGCCTAAAGACATGCATCATTTTTTTTTTTGACCAAACTGTGCAAGGCATGTATCATTTACACTTCTCAAGTTGAATTTGCAGAAGTTGAACTATCTTTTCATTTCCTTATTATTTTTATTATTTTGTGGTTACTCATCCAATTCATGCAGATTTTACCTGTATTTTTGGCACATAATTTTGCATCACTCCATGTGGCGATATTTCTACGTCTACATTAAACCTGCTACCTTTGCAGTCATTTTCAGAGGCATTTTCTTTAAATACGTAATACAAACATATCACCATGGTCTGGACGTTCTTCCTTTGTATCATCTAAAATAGCACTACCTCCGTGCATTGTTCATGAGGTAGCTTAATAGCAGTAAGAGGTATTTCCCCCAAAGTCCATGGTATCCAAAACTTATACTAACAATAGTAGTTTAGCTTCTAATGAAGACTTCCTGCATCTCTGTACCATGATCAGGACAGTTGCAGAACTGGCACAATATGGTAATCTTCACTAAAGGTGACCAAGTATTTGGAGAATTGGTGGGTTAAACAGTTAGCCCCATACAATATAGTAACAAAATCAATATGTAAGCATTAATCGTGATTGTTGTTGATGATGTTGTTTTTATCAAAGCTGTCATTGCCAATTAAATATGTTTTTTTTTCTTATATTTTATCTTACATTATTATTTATGGAAAATTCATTGCAGTGTATTAGATTATAATATCATTAGAACTTGGGATATCAGAATTATTTTAATTCTTAGAATATGAGTAATTAGCTAATTATAGCACCAATTTTCAGCCTTGTCTATTCATTATGCAGATCCTGCTCTGAGTCTGAATACCAGGCAAACAACAGACTGGGTTTCCAATGAGAAAACAGTCACTGGGCATTACTCTAATGGCTGCTTCACATCAACTGATTTAATTTTGATGGGCAAAGTGGCAATGGGAAATAACAAAGAGCCATGAGATGCTGGTCGTTGGCTCCGTACGCAAATTACCGCCGCCGATACCGAGTGCACGTTGCGACTTTACAAAGTACAAGTGCCTGACTGCAACGTGTAGAGGAAGGTTTTGACATGAGAATTCTAAAGGCCAAATGAGTCTAAATGATTGAGTTATGGTCAGATCATAATATCAAAATACACCAAGGATGGGGGGGGGGGGGTGAGGTGTTCTTAGTAACTTCTACGATATTCCTTATGCCATGTCATATGATTTGAAAAAAAGAACACTCCTCAAAAGTCGCACGTAATATAAACTTCTTTGTGTTACAGCAGTTTGGGTGGAAAATCTGATTAAAGCTATTCTGACATAAAGTAATTTCTACTGCTGGAATTTGGTCAAAATTGACTTTACTGTGCATGAGGTGTGCTTAACATTTTAATAGCAGGAAAAAAAAGAACAAGTCACAAATTTGATTTCAATGATGAATACTGCAAAGAAATTCATGGTCAGAACAACATATGATGAAATAACAAAAATATTAAACATATAGTCATTGAAGAGGTTTCCATTCAAAAAACATGTTTACCACAGGAGCTCTCATTTGCAAAGTATTTTGGGATTCCAAATCTATCAACTGAAAAAAAAAAAAAAAATTCCTTTCAACAATGTTACCTCTCTACGTCAACATGAAGTAAACACAGTCTCACCATAACCATGACATACAAAGACAGACACTTTCTACATCATGACATGTGAAATTGTATGATGCTTTGACTCTGTAAAGAACGCCATCATGCAAAGCATTGTTGTCCTCTGTTGCCTATTAAAGCTAAAACACAGTTCTCAGAATGACTTTTATATTCAACCACTTGGAATAGAGCAAAACTATGCAATTTCTGGAGGCATTTAGAAATGAAGTTTTACCTTTAGGGGTGAATTAGGGTCTCAAGATTGATACATGGAACTGCAGCACTAATTACAGTTTGCTTAACTAGTTACAATACTAAACTTGGAATAGGGTTTTTAAAATGCTGTTTTTGTTGCTTTTGGAGTACCAATGACACTATAACGCGGCACTGCATGAAAAGGATGAGCTTGGTAAATAAAGTGTGCCTCTGATGAAGATTCTGCTAGGATCGAAAGCTCAAGCCATTTTGGCCCCATACTACTCCACTGGCTTGCGCCTACTGGATACGCAGCTGTCAGTGACTTTTTTGCTACACTTTGTAAATGCAAGCAGACATTGTCCTACGAAGTAAAGAAAACGCCATATTCTTATGACCTTTGACCTTACCTCTGCTTTCAGATGACAGCCGACTAGATAACCTCCTCTTTGCCTTGGCCGCTGCGCTCTTTGCCGAGCCTTCCGTCAGCTTGGGTGAGAACACCGCCTCCTCCAGGCCAAAGTCGCTACCCACAGAATCCAGCCTCCCGTCATCAAGGCGACTCTCTGACTCCGACTCCGAGGCGGTGGTCGCCGAGCCGTTGCTGTGCTCGAAGCGCTTCCTCGATGCCATGCTGTCGATTCTGGCAGAGTGGGAGGGAAAGATTTACAACAAAAACTATTTTAACAAGATGAAATGCCACACATGGGTTCTATGAGGATCCTGAAAAGGCATGAACATAGGTTTTCCCTGGACTACTTGTATCATTAGAACATTTGAGAGTGAAATACATTTTAGCAAACAAAAGGAAACCAAAACCCAAAGAGAAATGTGGATTGAGTGAAAGCAGCACATCAGTGAAAGTTTGAGGAAAATCGGACGATCGATGCAAACGTTATGAATTTTTAAAGTTTTGGTGTTGGAACCGCTGGATGAGGAGACTACTAGAGGCTATGATGTCATGTGTGCACAACAATGTAAAGAAAATATAAAGGGAATTCCACAAAAAATTCCCTTTTCTAGCATAATGAAAGATCACTTGACTAACCGCTTTCAGAAAGCAGGGGGAATAATTGCTACCCTTAACATATATGTCAGTATCACGTTGATGGAATGTATAATTTTCATGACACATGAACTTTGAAAATAAATTTTTTAAGGGGGTTTTGGTTTCCTTCAAGAAAGGCTAAACAATGTTTACATCCTGCAAAGAAATGAGGTTGGGGCAGTCACATACATCTGAAAGATGACAGTGTTCTGGACTTGCAATTTTAAGCACAATGCCAGCAGTAGGTCAAAAGTAGTCATATAATGTGGTGCCTTGCTACATAGAATCATCATCACAATATCCCAACATCAGTGGCACTAGAATCATTTAGAAGCATGGCGCTCAGATGCGAAATTGTGTCTCAAGTATTTACTCCGTGTAGAGTGGATCAGAAAGTGAAACCACACATTTCCTCTACTTGTTAAAAAAACATGCACGCATATACACCCTAAAAGTATATGTAAGCCTACATATCAAAGTCAAAAAACGAAAATGTGTGCTAGAACATGAAGATTGCTCAAAATCACGATGTGCATAAAATCACTATGTTACTCATTTTCATCAATGATACTGTATTTATCATTGAACAATCATCAAATACCACAGATTCTACCAGCATTTACAGTGCTTGGTGCTACATTTCATCTACCTCTTTGTCGGAGGGTAAGGGAAATAAACCTGATAGCTGCAATGCAACAGTAACATTAAACAGCATACTGAGTAGTTTATGATAAATAGCAAATATGTATTCCGGCAGTCATTCACTCTCATAAAAATTGAAGTGTGGACAAAATTCTTTGATAACATGCCAGCTTTTTAAGAAAGCAGGAAATACTGATTCTTATCTATATAGAAAAAAAAAATAACTCTTGAATTAATGACACATATATACATACAGATATTTTTTTTTTTTTTTTAAAGTAGGGAGTGTATATCCTACGAATTCCCTGTAGGCCTACTATGTACATTAAACATAGAATTTGAATCTAAACTTCTGACTTATGAAAGGACAAGACATATGAATGCGTAAATGTCTAAACATTATTTAGACATTATAAGAAAGGATAAATAGGATATTAAATAAGAATTAATAGGATGACATCATAAAGCTGACTGAGTACAGTGGAACCAGAAATATTCACAACACGAAACTTCTGCGAAATGGAGCCGATGGACTATTTTGTGGCATGAAACTTTTTCAAGAAGCAAGTGGCATTCAATGTACTGTGTAGTCATGAACTGTCCATTTTACTAACGCAAATCTTGGCTCCTCGCAAAAGTCACAAAAGTTTGATGCATGCACAAATTTCTGGTTTTACAGATTGTATCAACAATCATAATACTCCTGCACATAATGAGAATTCTAATTAGGTAGATACTGTGCATGTGGTAGACATAACATTAGTATGTACCAAGAGAAAGCTGACATTTATACATGATCATCCAGACTTAGTAAAATAGATGATTTATTTCTTGATGTTTCTTGTCCAGACATGTTTGGAGATTTTTTTTTCATTTTAGTGTGCTTTTCACTCTCTCTCTCTCTTCAAGGGGGTGGGGATATTGGAGGTTGAACTTACCATTCTGCTTGCGCATTTCCATTGTGTATGATATACATGCTCATTATATTGGTAGTTAACCAAAATATTGCTACCTATTTCAGTAAATGTAGCTCACAAGCAAGCTCACATGCAAGGAGTGCAAGTTACATAAAAGTCGACCAGCACACCACCTCTGCTTGCATTTCTGTGTTTAATTAACAATGTTAGATAATAATAATAATGACATTCAGCAGTCAAGTTAAACCACATAATGAATATATTCACAAGACTCTTTGATATTATACCCTTGTGATATACATCACACTTTGCTTGCAAATTATCATATCCATGAGGTTCAATGACATATTCTTAGGATCAATATCAGGAAAATGTTGACAAGCACTATCAATGAAGGTGACAATTTGTAACCTTTTGGTTGTGTATTATGCAACCAGAATAATGTAAAGGGCAGTAGAATTATCAATACGGTAAGTGAACTATTAAAAGGACCCATACAAATCATTTTCAAATACATCTCCCCTGAATGAACAAATGCAGTCAACCAACATAACTTGCAAGTAAACAACTGGTCCAAAAAGTTCTTTATCAGAATATGACAGTGTACTTTTGGTAGGAAAAAAAAATGAAATCAGGGAAATAAAGTAAATTGGAAAAGTTACATGAAGGTGGGAGAAAATGCACCAACTTTAATATGAAACTGTAAGTGTTGACATTTACTGCAACTTTGCATGCAAACGTGACCCCATAGTGACTGAAATATGTCAAGTGTGTACACATGAAATGGTGCACTTCATCCCAGTACCAAACTTGTTTCTTCCCTTGCTTGCTGTTGTTTTTTATATGTTAGATAAACAGGGCACACACTGTACATGGATAAGCTACACACAGCTGAGTGGCTTTTGAATTGTGATGACTTGGTTTAATGAAAATCAATGGAATTATTTTGGATCCCACATCTAGAGGAGTACTTGAAGGAAATAACCAATCAATTACTGGCAAGCCAAGTGTGAAAACCTCTGAGCTATAATGCAAACAACACACACACACACTCACATAATCATGTACAAGACACTATAGGGCATCTCTTCAGATACCAATGCATCATACATTCCAGTCTTATGCACACTTTATACTGCACTTTTTATCAAACAAAAAAACCCCCACATATTTCTTAGGATTTACTGGAGGCTCAATTGAAATAAGAAGCACAAAATGTGTTCACAATAAACTTCAGTGACCGAAAATGTTTGAAAGAAACATAATGAATGATTAAATCATAGCTGTGTGATCTTACAAACTTTCATGCATGAGAATACAATCTGGGGCTTGCTTGTGACCCACCAACTTAAAGGACAAGTCCACCTTCATATACATAAGGATTGAGAGAATGCAGCAATATTAGTAGAACACATCGGTGAAAGTTTGAGGAAAATTGGACAATCCGTTCAAAAGTTATGAATATTTTAAGTAGAAGTAGAAGTGTTCTCAGTATGATAAAATGGAATTGTATGCACCATTTGACATCTAAGCGCTGGAGAAGATACTTTATATTATTTATATTGGGCATATCCATAAGTCATACCACCAATCTTTTGATACTTGTGACAGTATGATATGTGTCTGTCATCTGTTCTCTTCTTCAGGACAGAAAAAGAAAAGAGAAAGAAAGACAGAGAGAAAGAGAAAGAAAGAAATAAAGAAAAATGTACCATCAGCCAACAGTAAAATGGGTGTTAAATCTCAATTGACATTGTACTGTAAAACTAACCCTTGAAAGTTTTATCCTGCGAACATGGTCAGGATGTCACCCTAACAACACAGGATATTGGAGAAGAGCTTTGATAGACCCTGAGAGCACCAGATACTGACCAGATACTGACCACGCACTGACCAGATACTGACCACATAATGGACAGGACACCTGTTGAGGAAGTACTTTCTGTCATGCAGTAATCTCCAATCAATGCAGATTAAAGGGGACCCTAAGCTGTGTACTTAGACATTGTTACACTAATCAATTGTCAGTCAAGTGTGAAATCCACATAGTGATCCACTACACATTCGACACAAGCCAAATGCACGAAGGTACTGGCAGTGTTGATGGGTGCAGGGAAAATGAAAGTAACTGGGGAAGGTAATAT